>NC_056002.1:8905915-9237201 GCF_018446385.1 Zingiber officinale
TTGCCCATCGTCATCATACTGGAGGACTGTTTGGCATAAGTTCTAGAAGTCGACGCGGTGAGTCTTCTAGGCATGGAGATACTATCGGGTCTACTCTGGACCGAAATATTGAGGCTTCTGCTCGCAGATCTACAGTTGGAAAACTAATTGAAACTGATGGTGTTCCCCTAGTTGGCATCAATGATCTAAAAGCAATGATCAGATTGCTACGTATAGTTCAGGTGGATGCTTGTTTCTTCTAACTTGCTTTTCTATTACGTTTTACATGCTGACAGTTTGATGGTTTATTTGCAGCCTTTGTATAAAGGTCAACTACAGAGGCTTTTCTTGAATCTATGTACTCATCACGAGACAAGAACTTATTTGGTGGAAGTTTTAATGGATATGCTAATGTTGGATCTACGGGGACCCACTAACACTGCAGTTGAATACGCTGAATCCCCGTTTAGGTTGTATGGGTGTCAGAGTTATGTCGCCTATTCCCGTCCTCAATTTTATGGCGGTAATTCTTTAATTGCAGCAGTATATTTGTTTGATGACCTGTCATGAGACCTTAAAGATTCAGTTATATCTTGTTAACATGTTATATGTTCCTCTACTACAAAACTGGGCGGATTTCCTTAAAATGCTGAACAACTAACTTTTTTGAAATATGACTGTTGTTTACATCTTCTAATCAAAAGCATTGTCATGATTCATGATCTGTTTCACAATCACTATGTTTTTTTGGATATACAGGAGTGCCTCCGTTAGTGTCTCGCCGTATTTTGGAGACTTTGGCCTACTTAGCAAAAAATCATCCAAATGTATCCAAGCTCCTATTGCATCTTGTATTACCATGTTCACCTACAAGCGTACCTGAAGTATCGGACAAGGGACACGGGAAAGCTGTTCTGATGGAGGAAGATAAATCCGAGGTTAAAACAGGAGCTTTTGCTATTGTGTTACTTCTTGAACTCTTGAATCAACCATTGTACATGCGGAGTGTTTCTCATCTGGAACAGGTGCCTACTAAATAGAAGTTACAGTGGTCTTATTCCTATTTTGCAAGTAACTGACTAACTGAGCCATTGCTTTTCAGTTGTTAAATCTCATTGAGGTTGTTATTGATTCTGGCCTGTCAAACAAACCTGAAGCACCAACTGAGCTACAATCTGCTTCTGACATTATGCAAGACACACCAGTTAATGCTGATGCTGTTGTGTCTTCTGCTAAAGAGGATATTAAATCAAAGAAAAGTGAGGATTCTAAAAAGGCTTCTACTTCTGGTACAAACAACAAAAACAATATTAGTGATATTTTATTGAGCATTCCAGAAGGAGAGCTTAGACTTCTCTGCTCTTTGCTTGCACGTGAAGGGTACAGTTTTCTTGTTTATTTGCCTTTAGACTTACACTGGTTAATCATTTCTGTGACAATAATTCTAAATAAGTTTGTTAGAACCTGATTTTGTTTTGTGAGATCCTGTGATGCATCATGAGGAACAATTCAACTTACTGAAAGAGGACAAGTATTATTGATTGAAAGAGGATCTAATACATTGGATCCTATTCCCTTTATTAGGCTAGTAACAAGAGCAATTTTCTGTAAAAATATGACACAATTACCTAACAAATTTAATATTTTTTTGTAAATATCTAAACAAACTTTTTAAAAAAAAAATAAATTTAAACAAACTCCTAAATAAATCTAAACAACCTTTTAAAGAATCACTATGTCATTTTCTCTCACCAAGAAGAATTCAACTTATCAAGTAGAAAGCCAGATGGTCTGTTAAGTTTTACAATGCCTCATAAATGTGTGAAATGGGTAACAAAGGGTGCATCCGTGGAAGATGACTTTGGTGCCTCTTGTTTGGTCTAAGCAAATAAATTGAGGGTTGTGCATTGTAGTTCTCATAATATTCAGGAGGGAAGTCAGCAATATAAACATTAAGATGTATTTTTCTCATAATGCCGAAATACCATAAGGACTGTAATCTTTTTGTTTATGTGTGTATCTTTGTGATCCTTATAAAATTCATTGGTATGTATCCTTGGTTTTCTCCTAACATTGACGTGTCTTTCGGATATGCGCAAAAAAGTTATTCGTTGACTTAGAAGTGTAGAAGATGGTAGATAACGGAACTACTAGTAATGGAACCAAATGGACTAAATGATGATCTTTAGACCTATAGAGTATCGTGAATGGACTTTTACCTATAGAATGATTTACATAATTATTATCAGTAAACTCTACAATTGGTATTATGGAATTCTAAATCATGGGGTTTTCCTACAAAATACCTCAGCAAAATGCCTAAGTAGATTTTCAGTTTGAGCTTCGACGTTGTGGATGAAATGTGATGAGATTTTGAGTTGGATTCTAAACAGCTTCCATAGGATCTTTCAAAAATAGCTTACCAATTTAACATATTTATTACCGATAAATGTTCATATGAAACTGTGACAAATATGCACATCAAACGAGAAAGATAAAAAAGACTTAGTTAGCAACAATAAAATAAGATAAAATTTATTTAAATATAGATGATCATATAATAAGGGATAGAGCACAATGATATAAAAAGATCCATATAGTCAATCCCATCTAGTGGGATAAGGCTTGGTTGTTGTTGTTGTTGTATTTATTACGATCAATATATGTAACCCGTGCAATAGAACAATCTTCGTAAAGAACAATTTAGCTATGTGAGATGCATCGTTAGTGTTGTTGCAGGAATGCAATGCTCCATTTTAAAGAACTTGTCTTGTTGTAGTTATGACTTCAATTGGTTCAAGGGAGTCTTACAACAAAGGCGATGTTGTTGCCTTTCCAAGAGAGATCTTTTTTCGACATTAATAATGCATAGGTTACGAAAGGACTCCTGCTTTCTTTAATAAAGTTTTTCTCTGTGGGAGTTCTTCGATCTAGTTATTTAGTTTAGCGTGTTCTCAAGATTCATATGGTAGTATGGGAGTATTGACAAATGTGATCCATAAATGAGGTCTATTTTATGTTGAATCATGCACAAAGGTGGCAGTTCCTTGGGTATGACCCGACCTCAAACGAAGGAATCACCTTGATGGGGACCTTGGTTGGTTGGTGAGGCGGTCGTGGTTCACTGCAGGTCACCAGTGGGATGTAGACCTGGTAGGGCTTTGCAGTGAGCAGGAACTAGGGTGGTGCAAGGCTCTCAAATGCGGTGGTGGTTGGTGATGCTTGCAGCAAAGAAGGCAGCTGTTGGCAATGTGCCGCTGCTGGCATGCAGAGACAAATGGTGGGAGTGATTTTTTTTGGGTGGAACGCTGGATGGGAGATCTGATGGTTTCGAGCACTTGAAGGGAAAGGAGAAGTGAATTGGGAATTCACACATCTAGAAATTAGAGATTGAATTAGGAATTTAGCTCTGGTACCGATTGATGTAGCATGAGGAACAACTCAACTCATCAAAAGAGGAAATTTTTTATTAATTGAAATATTATCTAATACAAATATTCTAGGCAGGCAATGATATTCTTTATAGAAATATAACTTAATTATCTAAAAACTATCAAATTCATTAAAATATCTAAATAATCTTATTTTTAAGATCTAAAGAAACACTTAAATGAATCTAAAAAAATATTTTATGTCACCCTGTGCATTTCTCATGATTTTAGCTTTTGAGATAATGGTTTACCCAGCCATGTCACACTCATATTTCCTTGATTTTGTGCCATATGAAATTAGACAAAAGATTGTGTTTTCAATGCCAATTAAACCTGATTACTGCTCAAGGATTCAACTTGCTTATGAAGCATTACACTTTCTTGGGGATTTTAGAGTGTTTTTTCTCTGCAGATTATCTGATAATGCATACAATCTTGTTGCTGAGGTCTTAAAAAAAGTGGTGGCCAATGCTCCAGCGTATTGTCATTTATTTACTACAGAGCTGGTCAATTCAGTGCGAAATTTAAGTATTTATGCAATTAATGAACTTAACCTATACGAGGATGCTGAGAAAGCACTTCTCAGCTCATCTTCTATTAATGGTACTGCAATCTTGAGAGTTCTGCAGGCTTTGAGCTCTCTTATTGCTGCATTGCACGAAAAGAAGGACCCAGTTTCATTCCCCGACAAAGACCATATTAATGCTCTTTCTCATGTATGGGATATAAATTCTGCACTTGAACCTTTGTGGCTAGAGTTGAGCAATTGCATAAGCAAAATTGAGATCTCTTCAGGACCTCCATCAGAGCCTGAATCTATTTCAGGAAATTTGGCATCGACGAGTACAATTGTAGTATCACCACTCTCTGTTGGTGCCCAAAACATCTTGCCATATATTGAGTCATTCTTTGTGACATGTGAAAAGTTGCGTCCTGGGCAATATGAAACTGTTCAAGATTTTGCTACTACGGCAACTGACATTGAAGATGCAACTACACCAACTGCACAAAAATCATCTTGTGGGCCATGTACAAGCACCCATGAAAAACAGGTTGTTTTTGTTAGGTTTCTGGAGAGGCATAGGAAGTTGTTAAATTCATTCATTCGTCAGAATCCTGGTTTGCTTGAGAAGTCATTTTCTCTCATGCTCAAAATTCCACGATACATTGACTTTGACAATAAACGGTCTCATTTTCGATCAAAAATAAAGCATCAACATGATCATCATCACAGTCCTGTTAGAATTTCAGTGAGAAGAGCCTACATATTGGAGGACTCATATAACCAATTGCGAATGCGCTCGCCACAAGATTTGAAGGGAAAATTAACTGTCCATTTTCAAGGTGAAGAAGGTATTGATGCCGGTGGACTTACCAGGGAATGGTATCAGTTGCTTTCTCGGGTAATTTTTGATAAGGGTGCCCTTCTTTTCACAACTGTTGGCAATGAATCAACATTCCAGCCAAACCCCAATTCAGTTTACCAGACGGAACATCTTTCATATTTTAAGTTTGTTGGACGAGTGGTGAGTGATTTGATTATTATCCTTTTCAAGCTTTTTTTGTTGTGATCACTAACATTGTCAAATTTTGCAGGTCAGTAAAGCACTCTTTGATAGTCAGCTCCTTGATGTCCATTTTACAAGGTCATTTTACAAACACATTCTTGGTGTAAAGGTTACTTATCATGACATTGAGGCTGTTGATCCAGATTACTATAAAAATCTGAAGTGGATGCTTGAGGTATCCTGAAGTTCCTTGTACATTTTGGTGTTCTTTTACTGCATCAACATCTTCATTCTTTGATGTTTCATGATTCTTCTATTTTTCAAAATTTTTGATCTTCCATTTATTTTATTTGCCATATTGCAGAACGATATAAGTGAGGTATTGGATCTTACTTTCAGTATGGATGCTGATGAGGAAAAACTGATATTGTATGAAAAGGCTGAGGTGAATGCTATTCTTTTTCCCTTTATAATCATGTACTCCCATTATCTTTTATGTTAAGTTTGTACACTATAGGTATCATATAGCCTGTTTGTTTTGAAACTAAGGGGGTGCTTGGTTCGGGGAAGGGAATGAGAAAGGATATAGGAATGATTGCCAATATTATTGAAATGAGAATAATACCCATACCCCTCATATTAGTGGGGAATGGCCCATTCCTTTATTTCGAGGAATGAATTTGTGGGTCCCACCTTTATTTCCCCAAACCAAGCACAAGTTTAGTTTCATTCCCATTCCAAACCCTCCAAACAAGCAACCCCTAAGTTTCTAGGAAATTAACCAAAATACATGGACCCTTGGAGTGACCTACACTTACCTAAAGATATGCAATAGTAAATAGTTCAATGGATGTGATCTTGTCTTTTAATTATAAACTGATTCTATGTCTTGCTTTTAAATTTTTCTGGACTGTAGTTTGTTCCCTTTTATGTACAAATCTATCCTGATTTGTATATATACTTCTCTTCTTGTGCATAGGTCTTTTACGATATTATACGTTCTTGGTGGAAAAGCTTGTACCGGAGCCTTAAAATAATACACTAGATGCCTGTTTATTATACATTTCTCTTTCCTATTTATGACATGTTTATTGGGTGCATTTATATGCTAATTTTCGCTTTCAAGTCAGAATTATGGTCCTTTACTAAATCTGTGAGACTTGAGAAACTTTAGACCGTCTTTTGCATGTTTGAAGTTGTATCCCCTTAAGTCCTGAACCTTTTAATTCATTAAATACATTTTTGTTTCTTGTTTTAGGGGTTATTATATTTTTCTGACATGTTCTTATATGCTTATATTTCAGGTAACTGATTCTGAGTTGATTCCTGGTGGGAGAAATATTCGAGTCACTGAAGAAAACAAACACGAATATGTTGATCGTGTGGCTGAACATTTGCTAACCACTGCAATTAGGCCTCAAATAAATGCATTTATGGAAGGCTTTAATGAGTTGATACCCAGGGATCTGATATCTATTTTCAATGATAAAGAATTAGAATTATTAATAAGTGGACTTCCTGATATTGATTGTGAGTTGATGTTTGATGTGTTTTAAAGTTCCCACAGATATACTTTTCATATACACTTCTCTTATTCCTATTCTGTTTCACTTGTGACAGTGGATGACCTGAGAGCAAATACTGAATATTCTGGCTATAGCAATGCATCCCCTGTAATTCAATGGTTTTGGGAAGTCGTTCAGGGCTTCAGCAAAGAGGACAAGGCCCGATTCCTTCAATTTGTAACTGGCACCTCAAAGGTAGGTTCTTTGGCTAGATAAATGATAGTTGTTTGTATATGAAACATTGTCCTTAAAGTAGTAGATAGATAATTTATAGGAAATTTGCTTAACTTTCTATTGTTAGTTGACCTCAAAGGGTCCAATATTTTCATGTATGGTGGTTTCCTTCTTATAAGCACCAGTAGGATTGCCTTGTTTGAAGCAAGTGATGCAACCGTGTGTTTCTGCTAATTTTGTATAAAACAAATTGATGTACAAGAAAATACCATGCCTGAAAGTTAGTCCATTTGCCTAGGCTTTCATTTTCATTGTATGGAGCCTAGGAGCTCTTGATTCCAAGTCCTGAAAAGAGCTTACTGGATTCTGTCTATGATGTCCAACCATTTGATAGCAAACATATTTGTGCTGTCTCTTGCTAGTAATCCCGTCTATTCTTCAAATCCCTATAGTTGCTGCTTTCTTGGTGGAATTATATATGTTTGTTTCATATCTGCAAATTATGTTTGTGTCCCACGATACGATACTTGTCCAACAGTTTCATGTGCACATTGCTTCCCCTTATCGGCTGGCATGAAATTGTTTGGTATAGCACTAATTTCTTGTTGCACACCAAGGGCTGACACTGATCTTTCTTTTCCAGCTGGTTGATAGTCAATAAGATTCTTAAATGCATGCTAACGTGTCAAGTTTGAAGTTACCTTTGGGTTTCATTGTATGAAATCTGTATTTTCGAGTTTGAGATACAAAACAATGGATAGTGTGATTTGTTGCAGGATTGTTTGTCATACTAAATCATATTATTTTGTTATTAATCAGAGTATTCCCAATTATAGAAATTATTCATCAAATAGTTAGAATAAAATTTTATTATAATTTGTTCCCATTTATACTAATTCTTTAAACATTCTCACACCATCTATTCTAAAGCTATCAGTTAGCCAAATAGTTGAAGCGATTTAAGTTGAAGGTCTGAGGGGGATATTGCCTACCCCGAACAGTTGGGAACAAATGCAGGCTGATGAAGATGTGTAACAAGCAATCATTGATATAGGCATTATGACTTCGTCATTTTCATTTTGTTTGTGTGACTTAATTTCTTTAGCATTTTATTTTCTATGGTTGTTTGTATTCAACAGCAGTTTGTTACTGTAAATAACACTCATCTAATGTTTCTTTTGTACATTTCCATGTCTCAACTAGTTGACTTCTTTATTTCTTCTTTCCTAATATCTTTTACTGTAATAGGTGCCTCTGGAAGGATTTAGTGCACTTCAAGGAATCTCAGGCTCTCAGCGGTTTCAGATTCACAAGGCATATGGAACCCCGCACCATCTGCCTTCAGCTCATACTTGGTATGATATTTTTTTTCCCATTATAGCATGTTTTGTTTAAAAACAAGAAAATAGGCTGGAGAAAGAGACACTATTGAGTATTTTATGATTCTTCTTTGAAAGAAAACCACTCCATATTTTGTCTTTATCCAATTATAGGCAAAGTGCTGATCATTCTACGTAGGTATATTTGGTATAAAATATATAATATTGCTGGTAGAGAACTAATATAATGACAACCAAACTTTTATCCTATTAAATGCGGTCAACTATATGGATGTTCCTATGTCATTGGACACGATCTCCTACTATAATTTTATATTATTTTATCATTGTAATCAAATATTTTTTTGGTCATTTTTCTTTATTAATGTGCGTATTTATCATAGTCTCACTTTGTCGAACTGGGACATTTATTGGTTGCTTAAGTATATGTAGATACTATCTTAAATATATTTCTCGGAATTTTTCCTTATTAAATGCAACTTTGACTTTCTCTTTAATATTCTTATTTTTTATAATATCCATCCTCGTATGCTTGTGCATTCACCTTAACTTTTTTATCTTCGTGATTATCATCTTTGCTTGTGTGCTCGATCTATAACTCAACATTCAACTCCATATAACACAACAATTCTAACTATCAATTTGTAAAATTTCTCTTTTAACTTTTAAGTATTAGAGATATCTTACTATCATAAAAAAACACCTGACACCCTTCTGCTTGTATTCTATATAAAACATCACAATCAATCTTTCAGTCCTTTTACAAAAAACAAACCTAGATACTTAAAGCACTCGGTTACACGTAACTCGTCATCTCGTATCCTAACAAATTACCTTGTTACATTTACTACTAATACTAAACTTAAATTCTATATTACTCTACTAAGTCTAAAACCTTTTACTTCTAGTGTTTCATGTCAAGATTGACGCTTAACATTTACTCATTCACGTGACTTATCAATCAAAATAATATCATATGTAAATAACATGCACCATGATAACACATCTTGGATGTATATATTGAGTTCATACCCGTGTAAAAATATATAAATTTAGAGTTGATCTTTATGAAACATTTCAATTAATTTGTTTAAAATTTTCACTCTTGTCGTTACATCTTATAGACATCCTTAATTATTTTAATATACGCTATAATAATACATTTCTTTTCTAGAATTCTCTATATAATCTTTCTTGAGAATCTTCCGTAAGCTTTTTTGAGGTCAATAAATATCATATATAAGTCTTACTTCTTTTCTCGATACTTTTCAACCAATTGTTTGAAAAGATATATAGCTTCTTTTGCTAACTTTTCATGCATGAATTTAAATTAATTTTTGATCACCTTGGTATCTTTCTTTAATCTTTTTCTTTCTTTTCTAAAGTTTCATAGTATGACTCATTAGCTTAATGTCCCTATAACTGGCACAATTTTGTACATCTTTGTTTTTATAAGGGGATTAGAGTACTTATCCTCCATTGTTGAGACATTTTGTTCCTTTTCAATATCAAAATTGAATAAATTTGTAAGTCATTTAATACCCTGCTCTTCTAGGCATTGTCCTACTTTTATTGGAATATCATTTAAACCAATTGCTTTTTCATTTTGCATCCAATTTAAAGTTTGCTTAAATTTTCCGATAAAAATTTAAATTTTTATACTCCTCTGACTTAAATCATTCTTTTATTCTTTTCATCCTTCATTAGTATCCTTTGGTTTGGTGCAACGGTAAAGTTGTTACTTTGTGACCTAAAGGTCATGAGTTTGAATCCTGGAAACAACCTCTTGCAAAAAAACAGGGTAAAACTGCTTATAATGGATCCTTTCCTGGGACCCCACATGGCAGGAGTTTCATGCACCGAGCTGCCCTTATTAGTACCCTTTGACTTCATCTTTAATGTATCTTATTTGGGAAAGATCGTTTGTTTTACTCTAGCTTTCGTTATTGTATAGATGTCTTTTTTCTCTTCTTTTGTATCAAGGGCATTCAAAAGCTTAATCCTTGACGTCACTCAATGCTTTCTTGGCTTCTCTCTTTGCTACTACATATTCACATGTATTTCTCCTAATACTTGCTCTTGTCCTCACCCTAAAGATATTTTGCTTTCAATCTATAAATTTTTCTATCTCCCTTCTCGATTATAAGATCTAAGAAAATCAATTTGTGACTTATTGTTTCCACTTTTGAATGTAACTAGGTGTTTTCATCTCTTCTTAAAAAGTTTATTAGCTATTATAAGTTCATATATTATCACAAAATCCAATATAAATTTTCCTTCATTTCTTGTTTCAAAACCACAACCTTCATGCACTCTATTATTTTTTATTCTTATATACTCATTTAGATCTCCTCCTACTAAAATAATATCATCTATCTTAAGTTTTTTTTAACCACCTCATCCAGGCTTTTCTAACACCTATGTCAGATGTTTTCATTTAATCTTAACTTGAGGTGCATATATGTTAATTACATTAATAATTTCATTTTCTAACTAATTACTCTTATTATTTCATCTCTTAACAAACTATATACAATAATACCTATTCCATTTTTCATTTTATTTTTTCTTGTATATCATAACTTAAATTCTTTATCATCTCTAGCTTCTTCTGTACCCATTTTATCTTTTATAAACATAAAATATTAATTATTCTCCTAATCATCGTATTTACTATCTCTAATATTGTCAGTGAGCGTTTTCACATTCCATGTTCAAAATCTAAGACAATCGATATTATAATATCTGTTCTTATCCAATCTAGAATGTGAGAACTTGTGTAATTTGTATATTTGACACTATACTCAAGTTGTGATAGAGATGTCTTTGGCATTATAGTTGGACCCTATAACGAGTTCCTTCCAAGAAATAACTTAACATTAGTTTAATAGTTTGATAAATCCATACATAATATTCCTTCTCTTTTTTAGGGATGGGCACGCAGTTTATTGGCAGTTGATATAAATAAATTTATAATCATAATAAATATATTTTATTCTGTTGTGGAATTTCTTTGTTGGTATCGCTAGGCCAGGTAGATGTATGTTTGTTGTCAAGATAGCTAGTTGTCCATTCTAGGCAACGGAACAAGTGATTAACCAACAGCCAATCCACTATGCTTGGGATTAGCTTCACTTAAATATATATATTCATCTACCAATCTACTATTAATGAGTTGCATTTTTTTCTCTGATTGACATTGTTCATTCTCTTTTGTTTTGTTGTCTCTTGTGGTTTACTGATGAGGTGAATTCTATCCCAAGTCTTTCTTATGACGGTCTTTGTACATTGTACTTGTGCAGCTTCAACCAATTGGACCTGCCTGAGTACACCTCAAAAGGACAGTTGCAGGAGAGGTTACTTCTAGCTATCCATGAAGCGAATGAAGGGTTTGGCTTCGGTTGAGAGTTGGAAGGAAGGTGTGCACTTGTACAGATAGGTGTATTCGACAGGGTTTTAAAAGCCAACTCTCTCCTTGCTGAGGGTCTGAAGTGTGGTTGCTTGGTCGCACTTATGGAATAGGGACTTCCTCAAATTGGAATTCAACCATGAAGTAGTCACCTTATGATTTGTGAGAGAAACCCCCATATATGATATACCACTCTATCTCCAGGCTGATGTTGCAGATTGTGGATGTCAGTCGTCCGAATCCCCGTGACTGCAAATCAAATCGTCTTGTATGGCGTCTCCTTTGCTAACTTTGTTTTTTTTTCCATATTATTTTTTAGTACAACTTTTGTACTCAAAAAACAGCAAAGCTCTCGTGGATATTTGGAACAGATTGTGAATGGCAACATCTTGTTATTCAGTAAAATGCATCCTTTTCTTATGAATCATCAACGTTCAGAATTGTAGATGTTCTTTTTTGATTAATTATTAAAAAAATATTCCAATCTTATCTGACCATCTAAAATAACAAATCAGATTACTTCTTTTATCCGTGGCAAAAGGAATCGTTTCCTTGACGATTCCTCGTGTAGAGGGGGTGAGGTAATTAGGAGGGCATTCCGATCCTACATCTGTGTGGCAATACTGTTGTATAAACCATCAGCGCGAGATTACTTCTTTTATAAATATAAGTGATGTATTTCTTGCGACTTGAACTCTATCTACAAGATATAAATCCTGAGACTAGACTCGAATCCTATTCACTACAGGTAAACTATCATGTATTTACCAAGAGTTTGAGATTACTTCTTTTATCAAAAGTCAATCTGTTATCTTATCTTAATGGTCTTATATTGGTTAGGGATATGGAGGAAGATCAATATAGATACATAAACGTTAGATACATAAAAGAATAAATCCAATTAATTAATTATCCTTTTAAATCAATAAGACTTTTTTGGTCTAAGCATACGCCGTTGCCTTCTAGTTGTTTTGATCCTGTCTAAAATATGTGAGAAGATGTGCTCGCTCTAATGAACAGTGACTCTGAGGAAGATGAACTTCTGAAAATCTGAAGGGGCTTCTCAACGATCTTGCACAGAGTGTGACGAGCCAACAAAGCGTTAGCAACCTAAGACCGGGATGAGAATCCCTGGCTAGGTCCTCCGACGCTCAAGTCAGTTCTCTCTTTTCAAAGTGGAAGGAGCAGAAGTATTCTAATGAAAGTACAAAGAAGTAGATTTTTAGATGACAGAGTTTGTGAGCGTCAGCATACCTTGCCATCAAAGAGGACTCCCCTTTTTATACTACCTCATACAACTTCCGCAATCATGAAGTGGTCCCCAGTTTGTTAGAAGATGGAGAAAGTACAACCTGAACCTCTACCAATAATTCTTCAAGTAATCATTTTCATACCCCAGCTGTACCTCTTTTGTCGTTTATGACACCTCATTTTAATGAAATATGCAGAAGAATGTACCCCTGCAACTGAAGAAGCTTCGAGAGAATGTTTTCCGCCAAACTTGTCAGGCTGTCATAAAATAATCTACTACATGTGTCTCGACTGGTCATTTAAGCTAATGACATATTAAAATGACCTTTTATGAAGCATATCTCGACCAGTCGTTTGAACCAATCATATAAGGAGAACACCTTTTGCGAAGCATTTCTTGATTGGTTGTTTAAACCAATCATGTATGAAGAATACCTGAAGCATATCTTGACTGGTCATTTATATACTAGAAACCTTATAAGGCCGAGTGCCTCTAAGCTCGGTCGGGTTTTACCCATTCGAGCACATACAAGAACATTTGTGCTTGTTCGACCTTCGCTCGGTTATTCATATACTAGAAGCTTTACAAAGCTGAGAGTCTCTAAGCTTGATCGGGCTTTGCCAGCCTGAGCGCTTACAAGCACGTTTGTGCTTGTTCGACCTTCGCTCGGTCACTTACATACTAGAAGCTTGATAAGGTCGAGCGCCTCTAAGCTCTGTCGGGCTTTGCTCGTTCGAACATATACAAGCACGTTTGTGCTTGTTTGACTTTCGCTCGATCATTCATATACTAGAAGTTTGATAAGGCCAAGCGCCTCTAAGCTCAGTCAGGTTTTGCCCGTCCGAGCGCATACAAGCACGTTTGTGCTTGTTCGACCTTCATTCGGTTATTCATATACTAGAAGCTTTATAAGGCCGAGCGCCTCTAACCATGAACATTCCTTCAAATGAGGTGTAGCCGACTGATTAGATATTAGTTTTAGTTTTGTCTGCTTACTTGTCTACTTTATTATTTTATATTTTTTTTTCTTTAATCGTACCTAGAGAGTTGAGCCACTTTTCAAAACTCTCATTGATAATTGGTCATTTAATGGAGAAAGAATGTTTTAGTCTTCCACATTGGAGGCACACGAAGGTATGGCGCCTCAACCCAAGCATGATTTGATCTTTCATGAGTTTTTCTCCTTTTCAATGATATTGTTGTTCTTTAAATATTCGAGTTTTCATTTTTTTTACTTTGTTTTGATATAGTTGACTGTTATTTATCATTCTGTGTTTTTAAGTTAACCCTATATATCTAGTCAACCCTAATTAATTCTGGGATGATCAATTTGACCCATATAAATTTTCTATCGACAATTAAGATAAATCGAGATGCACTTGTAGCGGATGATTGATCAATTCAGTATTCTTAGGTTAATTACATATTAAGAGAAATTCATCCATTAATTTACTAAAGTTGGGACTCAATCCTTAAATATTTGAAAAACTGAGAATACGCTCTACTATTGCATCATTGTCTCGGGACTTATTATTTATCATTCATGGTGGCAAAATGTGAAGTCGTCACCTTAGTGACCCCTCCAGGACGACCCCACACACTCTGGAAGGGAGTAAATTATGGGAGCTTATTCCATCTCAATCGAGCGACCTTCCTAGATAGGGAGCACGAGATAACCCAAAACAGTATTTGCACTTACCAAGAATTGAACCATGTCTCTCTGGGAGTTCGGATCCTCTATCCCGAACTCCCATGTCCCCTTGTCGATCAGACGGTCGTGATATTTTTGAGATGTGTGGGACAGAGGGGACACGGGAGTTCGGGACAGAGGATCCGAACTCGTCTCTCTAGTGACAAGCCCCATTGTTATTTATCATTCATTTGATTGATACAAAAATGTGATAATGCTCACGCCAAGCGCTACTTATCACTATCCCCACAGTGAATTGAAGTGAGGTAAATTAGGTACTGTGTGACCCCCTAAGTGGAAAGGTTATTTACCGTAACCGAGACTTGAATCCTTGCCTATTGATTGTTATTTATCATTCATTAGAACAAAAGGTGATATTACTCACCACCAGCAGCCAGTATCGCCGACCCCACGCTAATATGTAGACAAATAAATTATAGGGGACATTTTTCCTAGCGCAGAGGCCCTTTACATGAGATTATCATTCATTGAAGCAAAAATGAAGTGCTCAACTTAGCGGCCTCTCCAAGGCGACTTCACACTCTCTGGAAGGGGTAAATCAGGGGGACATTTGCTTTAGTGTAGCGGCCCTTTACATGGGGAGGTAGATACCCATCGAGACATTTTGCAGCCGATGTGAATTGATCCCAAGACCTATTGGAGTAACCACTTATACATGTACCAACTGCACCAACACGTGGGGACATTGCTATTTATCATTGATTGAAGTAAAATGTGATATTGCTTACCCCAAGCAGTTCAGTATCATTGATTCCACGACAAGATAGATGTAAGGAAATCACAGGGGCCTCTTGCCCTAGCACAACGGTCCTTTGCATGAAGGAGGTCATACACTCAACGAGACATACCAATTTTGTATTTATCATTCACTAAATTAAAAAGTGATATCTCTCACCTTAAGCAGCTCAGATACTGAATGAGATATTTTTACACTAGTTGAGAATTGATCTTAAGACCCATTGAAGTAAATACTTATGTAAGTATCAACTATGTCAGCCCGTGAAAACATATTATTTATCATTCATTGTAGTACATAGGTGATTCATTACACCATATATATTTATCATTCTCTAGGGATACATAAATTGCCATTCCCCACCAACTCTATAGATATATAAATTGCATTGGAATCGTGAATCTAGTCCAGCTGCTCTATCTGCACGTTCTACTTGTTTATAGTTTTCATAAATGATGATAGCGCAATCAGAATTCAAAGTTTTGGGGCTTCCTAATCGTAATCTGGATGTAGAACAAAAAGATGATCATTAAAACGAATAATTTATGGAACCAGTGAACAGGTACAAACTTCGTCAACTAGCAGAGCATATCTTGTGAATTATTTTAGTGATGTAGACATGAACACATGTGGCTGAAACAATTGGCAAAGAAGTCCACTTTCTCAGCACATGCAAGACCACATCTACCGCCCTTCTTCTCTTCCAGTTGGACCCATTGAACCATAAAGCTTTCTGCAAATTTGCTTGTCACTCTCTCTTTCAAACCCACCACCCCTCACACACTTGCTTTTGTTTCCCTGTAATTGCATCTTTTTTTATGTCAGCGCTTTCCTTCTTGTTCCTTTCTGTCTCACAATTCTGCAAGTCCCCAAGTTTTCGCATTCCCTCATGAAACTGAAGCTGAGAATTGTGTCCAAGGCAAGGCAGCTCCTGACTGCATCCTCAGAGGAGGACAAGGTGGTCAATGGTGAACAATTGGACTCCAGGAGACAGAGCGCCGGCCATGGTATTGCCCTTGCATTTCTTCCTGTTTCTCTATCTGATTTCTTTGCTTATTCATCTGGATGCTTTTTGTATGCAATTCTATTTTACAGTTGACATGTTCTTCAGTTTTATTTTGGAGTTAAAAAGTAGAACTTTTCTTAGTAAGCGGATCATATTGAGTATCTTTTCCTTATGTAGATCAAATTTCAAAATTACCTTTATTTTATGATTCCTTAATGCTCTGTTGGTGGTTGCTCTTTTGAATCTGATTCATCTATGGGACCGCCACTTCGACTAGGAAGAGACAATGCGTTTAATGTACTTCCAACAAATAGAAATGTGTTCTAATGTGCTGATTCATTGCATATTTATTAGGTACAAAGGATGAGACCTTCTTTGATTCACAGACATGGTTAGTAGATTCAGATTGTGAAGATGATTTTGTCAGTGTCAATGGAGGTTGTAAGATCACATATAAGTCTCAGATTATACTTTTTATTTCAACTTTCTTACAAATTTTGAAGATTTCTCTTTCCTGTCATATTTAGATTTCGTTCCTTCCAGTTCCAGAAATCAACTGGGCAACATCTTCTCCCCTACTAGTTTTCCTGAAGTTATCTCTGAGCCTCCGACTTATGGGAAAAGAAGTCTTGCTGAACTTCTTCAGGAGAGTCAACTAGATGAACTGGAAATCAAACAAAACGATGCCAATCACAAGTTGAAAGTCAATGGACAGCCATGCCGAGATGACATTAATTCTCCAGATCACAAGGATTCAAGTCATCAGAAAGCTAAAAAAATGAAGCCCAAGCAGCGTTGCTTGTCAAGCTTGGTGCAGAGTCTGAGTTTCAAGGACAGGAGGAACCGCAATGTTAATGAGCTCTAGTTTGCTTAACCTGTTCTCTTGTTACGCTTAAATTAGAATGACAGATGCTTATGAGTTGAATGGATTGTTCTCCTTTCCAATTTTGATTTCAATTCGAAAGACAATGGGAATTGATCAAATAGGTTTGTATAGTCAATAGTTTCTTCATTCACACTTGTTTAACCGGATAACAATCCATTCCGGATCAACTCAGACCGATCCGAGTGAGTCGACTCGGTCGGATTAACCAAGCTGGCCGAATTAGCTAGGATAAACTGTTTTGATTTCCTCCACAGCTCCAGTATTCAATCTTGCTTTATTCTATTCCATTGAGAATGCAATTGAAAAGGAAATACAAAAAAAAATAAACTTTACATATTTAGTAAATATGCTAAATGATTATATATTTTGTAATAAATTAAAAAAATAAAACAAAATCTAAAAATAATGACAGATGAATCTAGCAATAATTGAATTTTATCAAATGGAAATATCGCTTAATGTGACGAAGGATTTTTTATTAAATCACTTAGGTTGTTTGAAAATAATGAAATCATGTATAATATACCGATTTTATCCCTTTACTGTTCTTAGTCGAATTGATATTTTTTATCAGTCCAACCATTTTCTTTCATCAACTAGTTTCAATCAAAATCAGGTGCTTAGTCGATTTCGAAACCTAGAGATCTCGGAATTATATGAAATCAATTCCTATGTGTTCATCTAGTTATCCTGATTATATTTATGCCTTCAAATATCAATTTTACTCGATATATTGAGAGCAATGATTTTTTAAACATAAAAATGGGTTCGAAAAACTAAAAAAATCATTGCTTTCAATATATTAGGTCAAATTAATGTTTAAGATCATGCATATAAACAAGAGAATTAGACGAACACATAAGAATAAACTTCATATCATTCCAAGATCCCTAGGTTCATCAATTCCTCCATTAGTTAATTTTGGCCGAAATTGACTGATAGATGAATTTTTTAAAAATCGATTCAACTGAAAAAAAAAAACTCAGTCGAATCGATTTCTGATGGATTTTTCAAATAGTTTAGAAATCTATTCGAATGAATATTTTCCAGTCAAATCGATTTTCGAAAAATCTATCGATCAGCCGATTTCAGACAAAACGGCTGATGGACCTGCCATGAAATCAATATCTATGCATTCGTCTAGTTATCCTAATTATAAAAATACCTTCAAACATTAATTTGATCCGATATATTGAGAGCAATGATTTTTTTTATCACGTATATGTTTGAAAAACTAATTCATATTTAAAAAATCATTGTTTTCAATATATTAGGTCAAATTGATGTTTAAGAGTATGAATATAATTATAAGAATTAGAACAACTCATAGGACATGATTTCACTTCATTCTGAGTTTTCTATGTTCATCAATTGATTTTAGATTCATTTGATCAAAATCGATTGATGGACCTAGAGAACTCAAAATGAAGTGAAACTAGGTTCATTGTGTTCGTCTAGTTCTCTTGATTATATCTATGCCATCAAATATCAATTTAATCCAATATATTGAAAATAATATTTTTTTTGAACATGAATTAGTTTTTTGAATATATTTTTAGATTCAAAAAATTATTGCTCTCAATATATCTAGTCAAATTGATATTTGAGGGCATGAATATAATCAAGAAAACTAGACAAACGCGTAGAAATTGATTTCATGTTATTCCGAGGTCTCTAGGTCCATCAACTTGTCCACTAGTCGCTTTTAGCTAAAATTGTTCGAAATCGGTTGATGGACCTAAAACTTCGGAATAATATGAAATTATGTCTCTATGTGTTCGTCTAATTCTCCTGATTATATAAATACTCTTAAATATCAATTTGACATAATATGTTGAGCACACTATTCGTTTCAACATGAATAAATTTTTTAAAAAATATTTCTATTCATGATGAATTTTTGGAAATCGATTCGATTCCAATCGAATTGATTTTTAAATAATTTATTTTGGGAAAAATTATTGATGGGCAAATGATCTCTGATTGATATGAAATCAATTTCTATGTGTCCGAAGTCTAGTTCTCACGATTATATTTATTCTCTTAAATATTAATTTCACCTAATATATTGGGAGCAATGATTTTTTGAACATAAATTAATTTTCAGAATCCAATTTTATGTTCACAAACTCATTGCTTTCAATATATCAGGTCGAATTGATATTTGAGAACATAAATATGATCGAAATAAATAGATGAACACATAGAAACTGATTTCATATAATTATGAAATTTCCAGATTTCGAAGTTGATTGATCAATCAACTTTGATTGAAATCGATTGATGAATCAATTTTAATTGAAATCGGTTCATGAACAAAAATAAATGGTCCGAATAATAAAAAAATCGATTCAACTAATAACAGGGTAAAATCAGTATAGCATATATAATTTCGTCATTTTCAAACTAACCAACGTAATTTGATAATTTTACAAACTTATTGGGTTCAGTAAAAGCGATTTTTCTATGCACATCTGTCCATAGGGAAAGTTAATTAATAATCAATTTGAGATGTATTTTGAGATATACTAAATCTGAAGGTATGTTTTGGTAAAATGCTCTAACAAGTCAAGTCAACTAAGGATTTGTATTGATTCGTATCCATCTCAGCGCTTCTGACAAGTCGATCAATTCGTCGCGAGTGTCGACGGAGACGGCCATGAGCGGAGGTAGTCGACGGACGGCCCGCAATCGGGGGCGGCCGCCGACTATAGATGCCAGTGACGGAAAATCCCACCGCGACTCCCGCCCTGTGGATGCGGTGAGAAAGGTTCGGAGCCGCGATCATGGCCCCATCCGTCTTATGGACGTCAGCCTCAAGACCCTTCTATGGTTAGGGTTTGGGTTCCTGGCTTTCATTTCTGTATTTTTGTTGATTTATAATCATCATTGGGAATCTTGGCACGAGTCTCCGGCTTTGATGAGGTTGAGGAGGGTTGTCACCCCTTTGCAGGCCTCTAAGATGATGGATCTTGCCCAGGTTAGGTTGTCATCTATGAGAAATTGAGGTTATCATCTATGAGAATTTGTCTTAAGTTCAGTGTTAATCATCTGAAAAAAAGGAAAAAAGATGTATTTTAAAATATTTGGAATGGTTGCAGTTTCAAGGAGAGCATAAGGAAAGCCTGTACTGGGGCACATACCGGCCCCATGTCTATTTCGGAATACGAGCAAGGTTACTTCCTTTTGTGGTTGTTTATTCCCCAATAACTCAATAGAAGATGCTAACATATTTCTTGAATTAGCTTGGCACCTGATTGGAACCACTGCAAGTAGGGTTGAGTAATCGTGCATTTGGACTTACTTTGTAATTAAAAATGTTATTCTCTCTTTTGAGATGTCAGCAATAAAGTTGGAATATTTCTAAGGAGTAAGGATTTTGTGAATCTCTAAGTGCACTAGCTACTTTCATACCTGAACCCTAAACACTACAAATCTTTATAATTTTTCTTTCTTAATTTGTGACTTTTTTAAAGTTGAATGTTACTTAAATATATTCTATGATTTACATGTAGATTTCCTTTAAAGAAAGAAAGCCAAGTAATATTTTTATAAGCATTTGTTTGGGAGTGATCTGTTGCTGTCTCTGCAGAACTCCACAGTCACTAATTGCTGGACTAATGTGGATAAGCATGCGAAATGGTCAGTACTTTCTTCGCCATGTTTGCCAAGATTCTGATGATCTAAGCACATATGGATGGAAAGATCACAATGGTAGGAGCTATGGTCGTCAATTAATCGTCGATCATGGATTATCATTCACAACTAGTTTCTTAAAGGAGAAGAAGGAAGGAAGTGGCTTTGGAGGTGACTGGGCTGTCAGATTGGATCTACAGAATGCAAAGTAATTTTGGTCATTCTTCCAGTTAATTTTATCAAACATTGAACTTTATTATGTCTCTAAGTATCGTGCTTTTTAGATTTATGGATTCTTCCAATCTTGTGGTATGATCAATTTCCCGTTCGGTTCGTTTACAGATCAATTGTACATGAGGGCAATGAAGAGACTACACATCTTTTCTTTTATATTGCTGATGAGGAAGGAAATTCTTTAAATGTAAAGAAGCAGCTATTTGAAACACGTGATGCCACCCTACTGGCATTTGGAACACGCAATGATATTGGAGGTTGGGAACTACATTTAGATTCCCAGGTATAGACCTCAGTAGATTCTGAATAACAGAACCTGATGCATCTTTTTTTAAGACTTGTCATGGTGGTATCATACTGCACTTTTTTGGTCATTCTCAGATGTTAGTATAGGCCTTGTATACCTTCTCATGTTGAAGTTTTAAATCCACTATTTTACTTTGTTCTTTTACTTGATAGGTCACATTTCATCTTATATTTGTAACAAATGAACTGAACTTACTTTATAAGTATACATTCCATGTTTACATTAGATTATCCAATTTTAATGTTTTCGCTAAATATATAGTTGCAATAAGTTTGATTTAGTCAGGAGCTTAAATCCAGAAATTAGTTCTTTTACCAAGTGCTATTTAAACTGTCAAGGGACTTGGTAAAGTTTGATGGAAAGATCCTGCATCGGTTGAGGCAAAGAAAAGTGCTTACAATTTATGTCTTGATCGAGAGGATTTTTTTTTTTTTCACAATAAAAGTAACCTTGATCAAAGGCCCTTGGAAAGAGTTTCAAAGTTATATTTTTTTACAAGATATCTTGTACCTATAGGAGCAAAGCTATAGGTCCTGATTTGACACCACTTTTGGTCATGCGGACAATACTCAGCTAGTGTAGACCTAGTTTTTGATTGACCCCGTAAGTATAGTCCAATAGCACCCAGGTTTAAAATTTTGACATGTGCCTAAGTTTCAGTATATGACTGAAATGATACGGTTCCGGTTCCGTATTTTGTCATGCCGATATGGTTTTGATATATTTTTTTTTAATATAAAATATAATAATTAAAAATATTTTTATTAATATTTGATCGTTATAGATGTATATTATTAAGTTATATTTGAGATATAATTTTATAGAGTTAGAAATTATATTATATTTATTTTTTTTTTATCTAAGAAGGGAAAAGGATTATAATCTTTAAAGAGGTTAAGAGATTTTGTTTTTTTTTCTCTATTTAACTTAAGAGGTATTTTTTTTCCTCTTTATTTATTTTGATGGAGAAAAAAATAATGAATAAAAGTAGGAAAAAATTAATAAGGGAGAAAAAAATTAATGAATAAAAGAGAAAAAATTAAGAAGGAAAAATTTAATAGGGAAAAGGAAATACCTATTTAAAAAATAAAAAATAACCTTTAAAATTTAAAATAAAAAATAAAACATGTCCTGGCCCTTAGTCTTAGAAGTTATCTCTGAAACTAATAATAGCTAGAGATAAATATAATTTTGGGTATTTAAAAATGTTTAGGTACTTCACTTTTGTATTTTTTTTTTGAAAAAGGAATTTTTTTAGTACACATGCAGTCATTCATTTTTTTTTTTTTTTTATGAAGTAGAAGGATACATCAGAGTCTTTTAAAATAGCAAGTTTAGGTACTTCTCTTAAACCACATATACAAATCTATTAGGTGAAGAGTTTCTTCTTGCCAATTTATAGTATAAAAATTAAGTTATTCTGACCTAATGGTTTTTGCATGTGCTTTGCAGAGACATGTGGATACTCATTTTTCTGGGTTCAGAACCCATCATATGCACAATTTGACAGAACTCGTTCAGGGTACTCTTGCATTTCAAGTAAGTTTCATCTTTTAGCAGTGATGTAAAATATATTGAGATAAGGACATGTCCTTGTTTGGTAATCGTCTTCCCTTCAGCTTTCCCTTCTTTTTCTAAGGCTAAGATTGCATGAATGTTAATTAAAACTTTTTCTTGATTGCTGGCTTGTACTCAAGGCAAGAAGAACTGGGGAACTTCAGCTATCTGACACAATTGAAGAATCTTCAAATGTAGTTGTTATTCAGGTATTAATAGTTAAGAGTCTATATTGAAAATTTCAGTTTCTCTTGTTGGAATTCTGGAAAAGGACTGGTAATGCTTTGACTGTGATGACTAAGGTAACTGTAATTCTGAAGCATGCACATTAAACTTTGGATGAGTGTTAATGTCACGATGCAACATGATTATATTAGATATCCACTCCTGTGACACATATTAGATGTGACTTCTCAGTCTTATTTTATTTTATTCAAGGACATCTGAGATTCTCTGCTCACAACTTCTAGATATTGAGAAGCTATTCTAGATGCTCAAATTTTGGAGTTAGATATCTGGCATACTAATGATGTAAATAATTTTCCTTTGCTTTCTAAATGTTCTGAAGAAAACTTGTGAATGTTTGTTACAAGATATGGTATGGTGATTATAAATGCTTAAAATATCATAATGCATAAGACTTGGACTGCACATATTTACTAATAATCACCTTGTTCATAATGTGAATTGGACTACTATTATAGATCTTATTGTGGCTTCTTTATCTGGCCTCAATATCCTCATGTCTTCTTTCGGTGCTTCATACTCGAGTAATTTCACTGTTTAATCTATCTAATGGGTATATTCTCTGGATATTGTCGATAATATGGTTTTATCTAAACACTGGCATAGATGAATTGCCGATTTAAAAGAAAGTTTGTGTTATGTTTGTTGAGTCAATATTCTTTTATCTATAGAAAATCTTCCTCATGATTTTAGTTATTTGGTTATTGTTTTCTTTCAAAACTTATTGTATTTCCTTCCAGATTTCAACTGTTCTTCCTGCAAAACTAGATATTGCTTTTGTATCTGGAACTAATATGAAAGGCTCTTTGGTAGATCAACGTCTCCACAGTCTTACAGGTATGATTGTCCCACCTCCCCTCAGAAAAAAGGAAAAAAAATTAACGTTCCTGATAGCACATTCTCAACTGATCCAACCATATTCTGTTGACCATAGCTATGACCAGGACTTGATATTTGATAGATTGAAAGAACAATATTTAAATCACAAAACATCTTGATGAGTTACTGGAGTCAATGTGAACTTTTTTAAAATCATTTTCGTATAATGTTACTTAATGTCAGCAAAATGAAGAAGGGGAGCCTTGGCGCAACGGTAAAGTTGTTGCCATGTGACCAAAAGGTCACGGGTTCGAATCCTGAAAACAGCCTCTTGCAAAAAGCAGGGTAAGGCTGCGTACAATGGATCCTTCCCCGGGATCCCGCACGGCGGGAGCTTTGTGCACCGGGCTGCCCTTTTTAATGTCAGCAAAATGAAGCAAGAACTTTTTCTTGAGACTGTCCCTTAAAATTGAGAAAGGTTATACTATGAAAATGGAATATAATGTATCCATTTGTCACCAACAACAATGGATTTTTCAGTGTAAGAGCTTTTCTGTTGTCTATTATTATTTTTGTATTTTTTAAATAATTTAGCAACAGACAATTCCTACTTTATGCTGCAGTTTTCCCACCAATGTCCTTTTCTTTAAAAGAAGTTCTTGTTAATTCTTTCCATCAGGAGAAATATTGTCTACTCGTCTAGATGAGAAGCAAAAGGAATTTGAAGACAAGTATCTTAGATATTTTAAACTGAAGGATAAGGTATGTTCGTTTGATTTTTTTTTTCTACACACAATCATGTGTAGTTGATTACCCATTTTAGCTTCCTTTCCGATTACTTACCATTCCACAATATTTCAGCATTTACGCTTGTTGTTTGTGCGCAATGCACTTTAGATCATATTGATTCTCCATTTTAGATTCCTTTCAAATTACTTGCATATGTTTTATGTTTGAGTGCAACACACAGCACACTTAAGATCACAGTAGTAAAATTTCTTATACCTTTTGGTGTTACCATAATTATTTATATGTATCATAAGCTTTGAAGCACAGATTTTTGTTAACAGAAAAAAAGAATAACATATGTCAATCCCAGCTACTTTGATCAATTTCATTAACTCTATCCTTCCAGTGAAATCTATGAAAGCTTATATCAGTAATTACAGCTAAGCTTTTAAATCAATTTTAATTATTTTTTGATTATGTTAATTAGAGTTTTTTTTGGATAAGTAAAAAATATATATCAAAGCAAGACCAAGGTACAATACTAGAAATTAGTAGCGTCTTATGTCTAACATAATGTCAGATCAAAAAACACTCCCAAAGTCTTGTAAATATGCATTTGTACATTTCTAAAGATTTTCTCACTCTCCAACTGTCCCTCATCAAAGATGCAAGTGTTCTTAGATCTCTATACAAAGTGTATCAAAGTCGACATCTCAAGGTGTCGGGCTTTAGTCAAGAGACGTCCTCCTTTGAAGACATGCCCAAAGACTCGTAGCATTTGTTGGTAGGTAGACATCTCCGACCCCATCTGTAGTTACTCTTTGACCCTTCGCCATAAAATCACTACAGGAGGGCATCCAAAAAAATAAGTGTGACTCCATTTCCTGCCTACAAAAGACACAACACTGATCCTCCATGTAGTCCAATTTGTCTTTGGTTGGAAGTCGCCCAGCATCCAAAGTGTAATTTCATGACTAGGCTGGATGTAGGGCTTCCACACTTCCTCACCCAGGGCTTCTTAGGACTGGGATACCTAAAAATGTCATAAGCCCTAGCCACACCTCTGTCCTGCTCAAACCAATCTGCCAACCTTTGCATAGAACATGCTGGGAATCAGAGTAGCCGTAGGATGAGGTCATGGATATTCAACAACCGCTTGATCAGCGGGGAATCTGAGTGCACCGCCTCCCAATTAAAGTTTTCTTTTGTCTTCCTCTGTCCCTCATTGTTGGGTTTGAGAATTTTTCTATTTTCTTTGTTGTTTATAAGAAAATAAAAATTTGAAGGTTGAAAGGATAATAAAACAAATATTTAACATTGATTTCTTTGACATATTTAAATTTTATAGAGGTGAATGATATGTTAAGTATTTGTTTTTTATTTTTCAATTTTCAATGACCTTGTTTTGTCTTATGAAATCGGCAAACTGGAAGTAGAAATTTTACATGAATAAGTTTTATTAAACATAATTGTTCCCCAGCTATATTTGTTATATCATCTTTTTCAGTAACACCATAAGTGGTTGATCATACTTCAATTTAAAAAAAAAATAATCTAAAAGGCACACAATGAACACAGAAGATTCTAGATGTTTCTCTCCAATTCAACTGACTGCTCTTTATCTGATTGACAATATCTTTATCTACCTCTTGCTATAAATAGCACAGTCAAGACAATTTAAAACTCTCTATATGCTAGTCCTTTCTTGATTTGCTAGATTTCACTCATTGTTCCTTTTTCCCAATCATTTCACTGTAAAAGTATTATTTGTTTGCATATTTCAATGTTTGAGGATGTTGAACTTGAATTTACTTATAGAAAGTAAAAAATTACCAAGACAGCACCTTTGTGCATAGTTAATGATTAAATTGATTCTTTGGTACTTTGTAAAGTTTAGATTAGTGATCTATTGCATCTAAGTTTAAAGCAGTAGATATATAATTCGTGCCTGAATAAGGAACGTGCTAACAATTGAAGCTATGATCTTACTACAATAACGCTAAAAGTAAGGGTATTTTTGGAAACGAAGATGTGTTAAGGTGGGATGAGTGCTGTTTTGATGATAAATGAAAAAGGAGTGCTCTTTTGACGATTCCAATAAAAAGGGATGTTCTTTTGATTTTTGCCCATCTGTTTTCGACAAAAAAAATCCAAACACTCCATTAGAGACTATTGAGAAGTTTTTAGCATGATTTTCTAGTCAAAATTCTATGATTTAGGCCATGACAGAGTTATTATCAACTTAAAACATGTGAACAATCCGTTTAGGACTCCTAGGAAGTCTAGATTTTTTTTGCCAAAATAACAAATTTTGGTCATTTAGGACTTGGGAAAAATTCTTTTGTGGTCAATTTTAAATTAATTATGCTTTGGTATACATCTCACTCCTACAAATTCACTGCTATATCCTTTTTTTTTCAACAAATTTTTGCCATTGAAATAATTAGATAAGAAAAAGAGATTTTCGTTTGCCAAACCATGGGATATTTTGGACTATGTGGTGAGAAAAAGTATTTTATTTTGGCAAAAAGAAAGTATGATGTGTCCTTTAGGGAAAATCCAAACTGAGAAAACTGAAATTTTCTTGGCAAATCTGTCTCAGATGTTTATTGTTCCTTTTTTTTATAAATTGTTTCTTCAAAGTCTCACTTTTTTCTATATTAATATTTTTGAAAATAACCATGCAAAGTGAAGGGAATTAGAAGAGTGAAATCAGCTTGACATCATATTGACATGTTTTGAGGATTTCATAGCATGCTGAGTTCTGGCATGACATCACACTGGAATAGTATTGTATGGGCCAAGCTTTGAAACTCCATTATAGAGTGCTACTTTGAACCTTGCTTTGGAAAAACATAGGCTTCTATATCAATAAGTGCACTTCTGTTTACATGCTTATTGCAGACTATCTAGGCAGAATTGTTTAACAGCATAAGTTGTTTATAGTATACATCTTATGGTATGTCTGCACCATAGTTTCCATGGAAACATAAGCATTGAAGATGGAAAATGGATTGACATGGAACACTATTTGACTTCTTAACTTAATTCAGGTTGATTCTGAACTGATGGCTGTTGGTAGGGCAGCCTTAGGAAATCTGCTTGGAGGAATTGGCTACTTCTATGGTCAGTCAAAGATTGCCTTACCAGAAGGTTACACTGTAAGTGTAAGGTTTGTTAAGTTTCAAAGATTTTTAACCTGCTGCACATTCTCTCTTTCTATTTATCAACCATAGCTTTTATGATCATCAAACTTAGAGGTATGATAGACAGTGGGAATATATGTCAAATCATTGAAAATTTTATTTTATTTTATAATTCTTCCATATAAGCTTGCTATTTTATTGTCTCGTTTGATTTACTTTATTTATCTTTTGAAAATTTGTGTCATATACTCTGAGATGTATATGAATCTTTTATCACCTAAATTTGTGATATTTTTTTTGCCCATTTATCTCCTAAATCCTAAATAGATTAGTCACCATTAATCCTTGGTAATTAGATTATGGTGTTCACGTGAAAGGACTTTTATATTATAAACATGCCATATTTTCTGTTAGATTTATTGTATCAAATCATTCTGCTCAAGATAGAAATTGACCTTCGATTATGAGCAGTAAGCATGCAAGCATGTTATATTTGATCCCTGAAGTTGTATTATGTTATTATGATTAACCTTTGGAAGAAAGTATAGTAAGAATGTTATATTTGATCTCTTTGGCAGCAAAAGAATGGGGATAAGTTTATTTATTATTGGCCAGCTGCACTTTTTACAGCTGTTCCTAGTAGATCATTCTTTCCAAGAGGTTTTCTTTGGGATGAAGGCTTCCATCAAATGATCATCGGGTTTGTCATATACTATGATTATTTTCGCAGAGTCTAGCAGCTCAGCTGTTAAATTTCTATTGAATAAAATTCTAGCATCTGGAATTAGGCTCATTTATGATCTGATGTACCTTTTCTTGAAATATGTATCATGTTAATGTTAATAGGCGTTGGGATGCTGATTTATCCATGGACATCATTGGGCATTGGTTGGATCTCATTAATGCTGATGGATGGATTCCTCGTGAGCAGATTTTAGGTGCTGAAGCGTTGAGGTAATTTAATCGCAATTTATATGAGATTGTGGACAATTTATTCACATGAAACTTGTTCAATATTTGCAGTAAAGTACCTGAGGAATTTGTTCTTCAATATTCAACAAATGGGAATCCACCAACTTTATTTCTTGTTATAAGAGGTGCAGTAACTTTACCTATACATATATTGCCTACCTACTAATTGAAAAATGTATTGTTTTTGAATTTATGCTGTGTGCTTATAAAATTGTGTTGATGATTAAATTGCCTTCAATTTGTTGTCCTTGCTTGTGGAGGCATGTATGTTTAGCCAAAGTTCACAATATTCATTCACATACCAAGATTTTGACCAACTTAAAAAATGGCTAAGTTTCAAAACAGATATTGAAATAAAGATCTACTCATGGAATTTTCATCTTCTAACAAATACAATCACAGCTTGCTGTCTCAGATTTCAACTCATCTTTTTGGAGCTCCATAAATGGAACTATTCCTGAAATATATTAAGCATGGTCAGTTCAAAGTGCTTGCGAGATTCGAGTTTTGCTTGCATTGCGTGATAAATTAGCATATTGTTTTGTAAATACATTGCTTATATATTGTACAAAGAGTAAATTTATGGAGAGGCAGTGCTGGGCGGGGCTAGGTAGCAAGGAGAGGAAGTGCAAGATGATTAACTGACTTGATTTGGGTGTTGGCAAGGGTGATGGTGACATACTTGATGGTGGCGGTGCCAACAAGGGCCTTCTGCTCCAACAAGGGGCCCTTGAGGCAGTTGAGAGCTACCATCAGGGGAAGCAATGCCGCCATGGGATCCAACGGAGAACCCCCAATGTTTCCTTGTTGCAAGAGAAAGAAAGGTGTGAATGAGACTTTTTCCATTCTATTTACAAGTGATCATTGCTGATTAGCTGCTTCTCTGTTCAATGTTCTCCACAAATTTATGTGGAACTTTTTTTTTTGGGCCAAAGATGTTGCTGCAGAAAGCTTCCTGTTTTTTACTCCCAGCAGAAGTTACAAGGGTTAACAGTGGAAATGCCACTCAATCCTTGCTCTGGAGGCATAGCTTCTGGAGAAGTTGCAGAAAAGTTGCAGAAATTGTGACAGTTTTGTTGGAACTTTGAATTTAGTTTTTTCCATATAATTTTAACTCAGGGCATTAGGAGTTAAGACGAACTGAAATTGTGGGCTAGAGATGGATGCTGCCAAGTGTTTGTAACATATTTGTTTAAGCAGCATCTTGGGATATAGTTATCACTAAATAAGCAAACTACAGCCATAAAGATTTTAGCACCAGTGGGTAAAGAATCTACTGCTCTTTAGATGATAGAAGGGTGAGTCTTAAGTTTTCCATGATGTAAAAATAAATATTGTGTTTTGGGTGCCTTAATTTTTTTTAATATATATCACATGATTGGGTGACTGAATCATCCTCTATCTTGCTGTTGCAATTCAGAACTATTCTACAGAAATCTCAGATTCCTTTGCTATGCTATTTTCTGAGGTAGTTTTAGTTGGTTACATGTATTTTTTTTAAAAAACAATTTATATATATAGATATTTGGTATGATTTGATTGAAGCATCCTCCATACTGTTGTTACGGTTCATAACTATTCTATAGATTGTCTCAGTTTCATTTATATGCTATTTTCTGAGATAATTATAGCTGTTTCCCGTGGATATGCATACATTGAGTGTGTGTGTGGGTGTCGTGTAACTTTAACTGGGGGAATTGTATATGCCCATGAGAATTGTTTCTGCAGATGTGGTTATTTGCCTGATTTGACAGGAAAAATAAATCTGTGTTTGTGCTAACTGTTCTTTCTGTTGAAACATTTATAAGTGGGTGTTTGATTGCAAACAATCTTCTAACAGACTTACTAAATGGCATACGGTCAAGTAAATTTTCACCTCAGGAAACCGATGAGATCACTGATTTCCTCAAGAGAGCCTATGTCCGCTTGAATGCATGGTTCCAATGGTTCAATAGTACACAATCTGGTGAGTTTTTATTTTGAGTAAACTGTAACTAAAACCTTTTTCTGTTCTCATGTGTAGCATTCTGATTCTAAAAAAAATAACACCAAGTGCTGTTCAAACTTTTAAGTTGTAATCATGGTCATGAAGACCATAGCTGCTCAAGAGTTCTAGCAAGCTATATACTGATACCCATTTCTAAGTTCATAGCTGTGGACTCATAGTAAATATTGGGATCAAACTATTAGTTTTTTCAATATAAAGTTGTCGGGTCACTGATTAATTGCCCACTTGGAGACAACTGATTTTCTTTATATTATTTGCAATATGTTCACCTGTTTTGTTGCAATGTGGTTATTCATTTTTATATGATGGAACTAATATAGGCAATGAGTTCCTTTGAATTCAACATTGAAAATATATATGATGGAATTAATTTAGGCGATGAGTTCCTTAACCTTCAACATTGTCGGGTCACTCCTTAATTTCCACTTGGTGATGACTAATTATCTCTATCCTATTTGCAATAGGCTTACCTGTTTGGTTGCAATGTGGTTATTCTTTCATGTATGATGGAACTAATATAGGCAATCAGTTCCTTAAAAGTTCAACGTTGAATATATAAATACATCATATTTAGTGTTTTTTATTAAAATTTGAGCACATGTTTCACCTTTTCTTGCAAAGTGTTTAGAGCCTGTGTAACCTCTATGTTTAGTGGTTACTTATTATTATTATTATTATTATTTTTTTATATTGCCACATCTCATTCAAGAATGTTTGACGAGATGTTTAGCTTGATGAGTTTTGCAGCTAGACACTAGGATTATGTACTGGGCTTACTCGTGCATGTGCATATCTGTGTATATATTGCTTTTTGTATGACAGTGTCAACATTCTCATTTGAAGTATTTAGTGTGCATGCATACATAACTTTTTGTGTGTTCCTGCTCTATATCAATCAATCAATATTGTACTTGTGCAAAATGTAGATTAGTCCATAGAATTCTCATGGAATTTGCACTACACTTATACGTGAGTGATGCTAAATGGCCAACTGAAAGTTCTTATGAGATTGGTTGGCTTTTTTGCTCTGCACCTTAAATTTAGTAACACTTTCTTCTACTCAATTATTTGTCTTATTTTAACTACTTTAATAAATAGAAGTGAAGCTCCTCAACGATGTTCAGTGCATTTTGCTTAAAGTATAAAAAGTTTTAATATATTTCATCCATTTGGAACGCATGCTTTATGTGATTTTGGGGCTTTTGCATGACATATTGTTGTCTTAATTACAATGGTTCACAGGAAATGATGTAAACACGTTTTACTGGCATGGAAGAGATAATGCAACAACTAAAGAATTAAACCCAAAGGTTTGGTTCCTTGCTTCTTCGTTTTCATGTATAGCATTTGGCATTTAATTAGATTATTTATTTGAACTCGTTTCTACGTGACTTGCACGTGCATTATTATCCATTAAAGAATCAATATAATATACTGATATAAAAATCGAGTTCCAGAATGAATTCCAAATCTTAATATAAAAAATTATGTAGATAAATAACACTTTTGAATTGCACTATAAATGGTTCCATGGAAGAATTAAGATATAGTGTCCAGGGATTAAAATACTGTGCCGAAACGGGTGAAACATCTCGTTCTGCTCGTTGACCGGCATCAGCACGATCCCGGTACCAGGCCCCGGGGCAACAGAGAGGTGTCGCGCGACCCCCGCATCTGCAGCGGTGGCGTAGCGCGACCCCGCGGTAGTCGCGGAGGGGTGGCGTGACCCCCATGGCCCTAGGGGGTCGCCCGACCCTGCGGCCGTGCTGGAATCGCATGAACCTGCGACTGTGACTTTCTTGTGCGCAGGTGGGTGTTTTTTCTATTAAAACTCAGGTAAATTATTTTAATCAATTCCTAGTTATGATAAAGATAATATAAAGAGGCTTTATTAAACCCTAATAAAATTATCTAATTAATTTATTTTAACTCTATAAAAATATAATAAAATTTTTATTTATTTATCTATCTATTTTCATATTTATTTTCAGATTATTTTTATATTTAAAATATTTATGTTAAATATTTTATTTTAAATTAATATATTATATATTTAAAAAATACTGAAACTATATTGACACAGTGCGATACGATACCGAAACTGTATCGTTCCGATCTAGGACCGAAACCTCAGCACGGGTCGAGATTTTAAACCATGATAGTGTCTACTTCCAATTATTATTATCAGAATAGTAAAATGAAGTTCTAGTAAACTTAACAAGATGTGGTCAATATATTCTGAGTCTTAAATAACCTTCGGTCATTTTACTTGCATATGTATCATATTCTTCTGAGATTTAAAATGTCATTGCCAAGATTTTTATTTTACCACATCATATTGTCCAGATATGTAATGCTACTGGATTTCAACTTGAGGGAATATTGGTTTAGAGTGAATAAGGTCATGGACCTTTGGAGGAAATTCATGAAGACTTGGCTTGGAGGATCATTTGACTTTCTCTATTTAAAATTTTTGTGAACAACCAGTTGGAATGAAAAAACAACTATGGATCATCATAGTCAAGATTGCATCTGGGATCTTGGATTTTACAGTCCTCCAATCTAAATTAACCTAAACGATCTAGATCCCAAGTAGGATGTCAATTGAGCCAGGATCTTATCAACCTACAATCTAATCCTATGTTTGCTTAATGTTCCTGCATAGGATCTCAGTTCCAACAATCATTACTAGATAGATGGTTTGACAAAATATATGTAAATACAATTAGGCATTTTAAAAATTGTTATTTATTATTGCAAATATTTTGTTTGTTTTATATCATTTGAGAAAATTTCCAATTGTATAATGTTCTTTCTAAATCCCAAGTAACAAAACCTTTTTAAATATTGCCATTATCATCCATCTTATAACTATTGTTATATTATATATAATTAGTTGTATTTCTTTTGTCTACTATTTTACTATCTGAATAATTTTATTTGTGCTTCATGATATCATAATGATAGCACTTAAAATGTTTACATTAATACTATATATTGAAACTTTATATATATATATATATATATATTATAAAAGTCAAATATAGGTCTAAACTATTTTAATAAAAAGGTAGTATCTTATGATCTTATGCTTTTATCATATGAACCTCTTCACATTCCATGGTATGATTTTGATCCTGACAACCTTGTCATAGAAAGCTGTTACTCATAGTTAACATTCACAGCTTCTTTTGTCTCTATCACATTTTTTGCAATGATTTCGTCATTAGAATAAGTGACAGCTAATTAAAGATATATACTTTATGACTTGTTCTCTAGCATGAATGCCATGCCTTTGCTTATCAGAAACTAAATACTGCATTTGATTTGTTCAATAACTCAGAGATCATAATGCCTAAAATTGGTAGTTTTTTTGCTATCATATCAGGCTGGTTAACCTTTTGGGATAACCCATAAGCCAGCACAGCTGAACAGGAAATAATTTTGTATTTCAGGTTTGTTTTAGCTTTGATTAATTTTTATATCACGTTTTAATTTGCAGACATTGACTTCTGGATTGGATGATTATCCTCGTGCATCCCATCCAACTGATGAAGAACGTCACCTAGATCTAAGATGCTGGATGCTTCTCTCTGCAGATTGCATGCATTCAATTGCAGAACTTCTCAAAATGGAAAATGATGTCACGGAGGTATTGAATTAGATTTATATCTATATCATTAATCTATACTCTATAGTAAAATAAACTTTCCAGTAAATTTGCAGGATTACCACACAATGGTGAAGCAACTTTCAGATTTTGAGAAACTTAATCAGGTGTGGCTTTCTTTTGTTTGTGAACAGGTTTACTATGTTCACGAAAGACTATTTTTAAATCTTGTGTAATTAATGTTCATACATTTGTTAACTCTGAAATAGCTTTGTCTGAAAATATACATGGATATGTAAATTAAGGTAATTGTACATATGACATCTGAAAGGAGAGAAATATTACAAACACTAATTAATTTTAGTGCTAATCTTTTAGTATGGCATATCAATCAATCTCAAAATTTAGATGATGAATTCCAATTGCATTATCTTTGCTCTTGCTAATTTTACTGACACATGAAGAGATTTATGTAAATAGTTATTACAAATTTGATATTTTAAAATTTCTAATAATCTGTTGAAGATGATCACTATACTTCAGTTGGTCATTCTGGTAGTTTTTTCTGTTCTCACAAAAGATGTATTTTAAATGTTTACTTCTTTCCATGTTTCAGTGAATTTTAGTTATATATACACTTTTCAACTAAAAGGGAGATATCCCCAATAATTATTTATATTTCAATCATCTATTTACTTTGCTATATTGTGTAACAAGAATAAATACACTATCTTTTGATTTTTCATTTTAATGTACTCTTTTTGGTCATGGTTCTATATCGACAGATGCACTTGGATGATGTCTCAGGAGCATATTATGATTTTGGATATCATACTGAGAAGGTATAATAGTTTTCCCTATGAACTCTTTCCTTGGTGATTTCAAATTGCATAATGAATTTTTTGTTATCAAATTGCATCATGGGTGTTTGGCACTGGGAATAATGAAGAAAATATGTTAAGTAAAAATTTGCAGTATATAAAAATGGTACAATATTAAAGGATAAGTATGGTAGATAGCCTACTAAAATGGAAAAGAAATGCATGATTTGGTTATTCAACATTAAATTTCAAGTTGAAAATTTTCTATTTAGTCACCAGCAATCCATCTATGAACTAGTCACATATGAACGTCTTATTGTTCATAGTTTCTGACATCATAAAATTGCAATCTAGAAATCAAATAGAGAAATTATTCTCTATGTTGTTTACCAAGGCTCTAAAAGGCGCATATACAGTTTGCACGGGTCCATGTGACCAAAAATTTAAAAAAATACTTTATAATGTTTATATTAATAAATATGGTTGACATATATTCAATAAAGTATAGTAATTAATCTATCCAATTCACAATTCTACATAAAGAAAAACTCATTATACAATATAAAAAATAGAGAGTGTGATATTTGTTAATCACCTGCATTTAATTAATATGTAAATTATCTGTTACCTGCAAGACAATTGTTTAAGTAACACTTAAATAAGTTCCCTAGAACTATGTTTGACGATTGCATGTATTCATTTTCTATGGTTGCAAAATACCACCACAAAGGTCCTCACTAAGTTTTCAATTATCAAATAAATTTAAACAGTGTGTTTTCCCTTTGCATAGATGATTTGCTTGGCCTACATATGCACCTGTTAGGCCCACCTATGCACTTGCTTCGGCCGTTTAAGTGCTCGAACTGCCTAAAGGGTCCACATATTACACGTACAATGCACTCTTTGTCATGAACTCACATCTTGGGCTCAACCACTCTCCTTTGCCTTAAGCCCTTAACTCAATACATGTTAAGGCGAAGGTGTGCGTTGCCTGACAAAGACAATACATGGTTGGTAGCAGGCGATATAGGGAAACAGAAAACATTTTCTTACCCACTTGATTTCAATTTTGGTTCTCAACGTGGAATGAGATCTGAAACTATGATACACAGTTCAAATAACCATTTATTTGGTTCAACTTAAATTGAGTCCCGTTCACCTTATAGATAGTAGATCCTGTTTGAGTCTAATTCAAGTCAAATCAACCTTGAATTACACTTTACCCTGATTCCATAGTTGTGTGCTAAGTTTATTGTAAAACATCAAGTATTAATTAAATTCAGAATCAATAATGGAATTTAATCTTATTCCATATCTTGATTCTGATATTGTCTATTCGTAAATGTATAGTTAAGTATTGCCTTTTCTTGTATTGATGTCTTAAACCCTTGTTTACCTAGTTATGATGACCAAAAATGATGCGTCGGCCACTTAAATTCATAAGCATGCTGGGTAGTGGGTAATCATGATTGAGGATGGGCAGATGCAGTTTCTTAACTCCTGTTTTCAATTTTAAAGTCAAGTGGATTTTGGTATATCTAGTTAGTCTTAAGGGTACTTTTGTTCTGATTCAGTTACTTTTTTTCTTTGAGCATTTCAACTTCTTGATAATATCTTCCTCTAGCTTGTTTCTTTAGTCTCTTATGTCCTTGTGTGTAAACATAAGCTAAGCCCATTGGTTTTCTTTTGTCACTTGACTTGGTCCTTAATAGTCAAATCTATCACTCTGTCTTTGATTGTTACTAATTAGTATCTTGTTGCTTCTTTTAAATGCGCTGGCCAGCTTCATGTGCTATGGTTTAGGTTTTCCTACTTATTGATCTGCAACGATGTTACTAAATAGTTGTTCTTTGCTAATATTATTTTTTCCATGTAATGTAGGTCCGGTTGAGGTGGCATGAAAGAAATCAGGGCACTGTGCAAAAGGAACTCATTCGTGAAACATTGGAGAAGCCTCAGTTGAAATTGGTTCCACATCTTGGTTACGTCAGCCTTTTCCCTTTCATGATGGGGATCATCCCACCTGTTAGTCATTTGACACCCCCTTTGTTCATCTTTAAAACATTTGTCCCTCAATTGTCTTTGCTTCCATTTTTGCTGTGGTCTTTTTGGGGTTCCAACTGACCTATTCATCTCCTTTGCTTGGATAGGAATCACCGGTCCTTGAAAAGCAACTTCGTTTAATTTCTAATCGCTCAACCTTGTGGACAGAATATGGATTACGTTCACTTTCTAGAACAAGGTGACTGATTTAATGGCATGGATACACTCAGGGTTTTAGATTCTTTGACAGACATTCTATTGTTACTGATTGCTCGGCCATGAGGTTTCATTGGGCTTTTTTATTCCCTGCTTGTTTCTAAGATCAATATGGTTTCTGTATTCTACTTTCATGTTTCTATAATTTTTGTTCGCATCTAATGATTTAAGAATGTTGTAATTTTGTGATGCTGTTTATGGTGTAGGTCATGCATTCCATTTTTCTGTAAAGCTGCTTGACTTTGAGCTTTAGAGAATCAATTGCTGATGTTTTTCACTTTATGTAGCTCGCTGTACATGAAAAGGAACACAGAACATGATCCACCTTATTGGAGGGGCCCCATTTGGATAAATATGAACTACATGATTCTCTCAGCTCTTCACCATTATTCTCAAGGTAGAAATAAAATTCGAGAGACTTGTATACATTAATTTATGATGATGCCCAGCTGCTTTGATGCATCGTTTTGCAGAAGATGGACCATACAAAGTTACTGCTGGAACACTATACCAAGATCTGAGATCAAACTTGATAAGGTAGCTACTCAGATAACTCCTTTTTTTATTGTTGTCGATAGAATTATCTATCTCACAGCACTTGTTGCTTTGCCTGGACAGCAATATTGCTCGCAATTACCATAAGACTGGATTTTTATGGGAGCAATATGACCAACAGACAGGAAAAGGGAAAGGTCAACGACCCTTTACTGGTTGGACCTCTCTGGTTATTTTGATGATGTCAGAATCATACCCTAGTTTACAACGAAGAAACTCTTAGCGGCTCACAATAATTTAAACCAACTTGAGGCAGCAGCTCATGGTGTAGAAACCATTTATTACAATAGAGCAGCAATGGATTCCCAATTTGTCAGCCAATACTCGGAATTTTAGCAACAAATTACATATTTATCATTTGTGAGTTTTAATGTGGCATTATTGGATTATTAACCCGACAAGGTGTGAGAAAAGGAAAATCACTCCCTCAAGTCTTGCAATGGAGGATGAGTACCATCTCAACAGCACAATTATCTGAGAACATGGATCTGCTAGTAGGGAATTGCATTGGTCATTTTTTATCTCCTTTTGTTGTGTGGTTTCAACTATTGAAAGTACGTTGTAACTGTAAGAGATTTTGTTTTTATTCCATTTTATTTATCAATAAAGCATTGAGATTTTTTCATAGTTTATTATCAACGTTTGAATTGTTTGGTCCAGACAGGACCAAATTACCAATTTGATCCACTCACTTGTTGAATATTTTATTTATTACAATGTGTTTGATTATAATAACTCTTAAAAGATTTTTTTTTTTACTCGAAGGGATAAAGTTGCTACAGTGTGTCAATTTTATCCACGCATCTAATTTTCACAATTGAAACATATTTTAGGAAAGAGGGGTGTCATAATATTATGTTTTTTAGGGTGTATCAATCTACCGCTTCATTCTTTGTTAGACGTGTTCAGCGCTCATTTTGCCACCTTTTCTTACGCTGTGTAGCCATAAGCCAGGTGTCGTAACGTTTTGGAAACGTGTCGACAGTAATGAGCCATGCAAGGCCTGCAGTACAAAACAAGAAGCTGAAGCTGAACTCCTCTGTTAATCCTTCTTGCTGTTACTGCTTTTGCCACTCGATCCATTACCGTTCTCGATTATCGTCACCGTCGAGAAGAGCATCGGAGGAGGAGCTTAATCACTCCAGAGAACAACGATGTCCGGCCTCTCTCTCGCCGTCCGGCAGTGCCCCGACCACGAATCCACTGCGGGGTCGGCTGACGAAAAGACACCGGCGGTGGCGAGCAAGCGTCAGGGACAGGCTGTCGTCGGCGGCGCGATGGGTTCCCTCCGCGTGATCGAGATCCAGCTCGTGGCCTTCGTCGTGGTCTTCTCCGCCAGCGGCCTCGTGCCCCTCATCGACCTCGCCTTCCCGGCGTTCGCCACGCTCTACGTCCTCGCCCTCTCCCGCTTCGCCTTTCCCGCCGTCGGTTCCGGCGGTGGACGCGAGCTCTTCCGAGGCAGCCGGGCGTTCCGCGCCTACGTGGTGGCGGGGACCACCGTGGGGCTGTTCCTGCCGCTGGCGTACGTGCTCGGGGGCTTCGCGCGGGGCGACGACCACGCCGTGCGCGCCGCCGCGCCGCACCTCTTCCTCCTCTCCTGCCAGATCCTGACGGAGAACGTCGTCAGCGGGATGGAGATATTCTCGCCGCCAGTTCGCGCCATCGTGGTGCTCCTCTACACCGTCCGCAGAGTCTTCATCATCGTCGACTGGATCTACATCGTCTGGGCCAGCAAAACGCTGCCGCTCAATGCATCCGTCGACGTAAAAAATCTACAAAAACGCATATAGAAATCGCATTGTTTAATTAACTTCTCCAACTAATTAAATCCCGCAATTTGTGCATTGATTAGGATGTGGCGTGGATATGGTTCGGGAGGGTGCTGTCAACGGCTAATCTCCTCTATTTCTCCATTAACCTGTTTGCTTTCTTGATCCCGCGGTTTCTGCCGACTGCGTTCGAGAAGTACTTCAAGGAAAGGGAGGAGATCGACGCGAAGGCGGTGGAAGACAAGAAAGGAGACTGATTGTGTTGCATGTTTAATTTTGATACGAGTGAATTTAATGTGGCTGTTTTCAGCAACTTGGTTTAGTCTGCTCTGTAATTTACGATCTACACTTTATGAACCGTAACTTTATCTATAAATAGTTCGATTAAAATAGTATAATTTAACGTAATTTGACAAAAGGAGATCTGATATCAATATATTAATTTTGTACATGTTAATATCATGTCATTAAACATTAATTCAAACATTAAATTAAAAAGAAATAAAGACTTTCGCTGTATACAAAAACATACAAAACTAAAAAATTAGTATCAAATGTATTAATCACATATATAATTCCGCTCAAACGTCCGTTCTTTAAAATCTCATATTCAAACGTATTTCTATTTTTATTAAATATTTTATGATATATAATTTATTTTCGTGAGGGCAGATTAACCCTTGCAGAGGTAATTCATGGAATTTGCAACGTCGGCGGCGTGTTCCTCGCTCTGTGGTGAATGGATAGTTACGTTGAATGGCGTGGTCTGGTGGTGAATGGATAGTTGCGATAACTCCTCGAATGGCTGTTTTATAGGGAGAAAAATCCTCCGTCAAAGAGGGGGATAAAGTCCCGTAGTTGAAGATGAATCAAGCAATAATTTACTTGACCCTTTTATCTCTTTCATACTTTTTAGATTTATCCTCATTTGTTCGATTCGGTCAAAATCATTTTTCATCTCTTAGGCCCAACTTCCTTAGGTTGGACACTGAAAAAAAACTTATAGATATTAAAAGTATCTGTATTTTAATAGGTGGTTCGACTCCTGACTTTAATTAAGCCGAAAGTTATGGTTCTTTAAAATTTGGTCTGTAGTTTGGGTCAAGTAGAATAGATTAGGGCTGGAAAAAAATATCGAAATACCGAAATACCGAAAAATCATACTGAAAAAATACCGTTTATACCGAAATTTTCGGTATACTGAAAAATTCGGTACGGTATCATACCGTACCGAAATTTTCGGTAACGGTAACGGTAACGATTTAAAATATTTCGGTATACCGAAATACCGAGTAATTATAGATTAAATGATTAATTTAGATTCCCCTAAAGCCTAAACCAAACCCTAAACGGCCCCAAACCATGTTCTCTCCTTGTGTCATCGGTGCACACGTCGCGACTCGCGATTCTTTCCTTCCACAGTCGACCACCGCACGTAGTCGCTGGAGAAGATGCACAATAACTTAGAAACTTCTTCTCCATCCCTAATATTTTTTTTCCCTTCATTGAATCTGAAGAAATCTAATTACCGAGCTTTGTTCTGAGAGTTATGCTTGCGCAAGTTCTTGTCCGATTTTCCGGTGAGTTTTAGCTTTTGTTTCTTTGGTGGATTTATGGTATTTTTAGTTGGGATTGAAGCCTATATGCTTCTCCTATTTTTCCAGCTAGCATTTAGTTATTTCTGGCAAGATTTCGACAAATCTCCGGCGAGCCACCACCCTGGGACCACTATCTACTGGTTTAATCTTCAATCTTGCATATTTGGGTTCGAAATCCCAACTCTTGTTCTTATATGATCACTGCCTTCATTACAAGAGAATTATTTTTTATATATTATATGTAATATATATATAACTTCGGCATGACGGTATTTTACCGATACCGTACCGACATTTCGGTATACCGAAATGTCGGTACGGTATCGGTATCATTTCTTAGAATACCGATTTTTTCGGTACGGTATACGGTATTTGGCTTTGGGTACGGTATACCGTACCGATCCAGGCCTAGAATAGATCTGTCAGATTTACAGGGCTTCATCAAAATGACTTTTTCGACTATTAGATTTGGTTCTCTCGGGTTGAACCCTAAATTGAGTTGTAGATCTTAAAATTATCTAATTTTTTATATGTGGCATGACTTGTGGGTCAAATTGAATCAAAAGTTATGACAATTTTACTTCTAGTTCGTAGAGTAGTCCAGAGGCTAACATGGGTCGTGACCGCCAACATAGGCACCCATGTTCGACTTTGGAAAATGGCCAAATTCAACATTGGTCATGCTCATCAACACGATCCCCCATGGTGGGATTTGTAGAGAGGCTTTTTAGTGTCGTTTTACAATTGATTTCTTCTATATGAAGGATAGAACATATTCCTTGATTAAAACTTTAATGTGATAGTCTTTTGAATAATTTTTTCTTCCCAAACACTTCATATGTTGGCTCGATGATGAGGCTTGATGATGAGGCATGACTAACTCGTGTTGAGCCTTTTTCGCTCTATTCTTTCTCATTCTTGGCTTTAGGAGCATGCTCGTGTCATGAGACATGGCAAAAGCGTGCTCATTGCACCAACTTCACGTTCCAAGAGGATTATACTCTATTTTTACTCTGAAAATATGTCTTATTAATGAAAACAAGTAAAGAACAATTCTCCGAACTAAAAGTAATAAAACGAAGCATATAGAGATGAAAACATAAAATATATGCATATAAAATATGATAAGATATGCATCAAATTATAATAAAAACTCTATATGAAATATACTCATCAAAATCCCTGATACTTAAACCTTTGCTGGTCCTTAAGCAAATCAAAACGAGAATGCATGTGAATTTATATCTCCAAAACTTCAATAACTTCATCTAATCATATCAAGTAATATCATCTTTAAACGAAGACATTCAATTAGTTTCACTAAGCCTAACGAGCTACTTTAACTGCATAGTGCATAATTTGTTCTTAAGGTTTCAAGTTTTTTCCTAAGTCAAGTTGTCATCCCATTGTGTTCCCATAGTTTCCAATGTTAGATACTTACCTGCCATACGCGAGGTGCGCCCCCTCTTGCCATCTGAAAGTCTCAAAGCTATGCTCAGTATTGAGAAAAATGGATAAGTGTTTTCCTAGTAATTTAACTCGGTCTCAAAGGGGTATCTTATCATTTTCATCAACGAAAACTATTTTCTATTCCATTATGCCACTCAGAATTTTTTTTCGAGTTTTCTTTCACTCAAATGTTTTATTGTATTTCAAATTTTCTTCCATTTTCCTTTTTCTATCTCTTTTTATATGTGGCTTTGATTTTTTATAAATGGGATGATACAAACTGAGCATGATCCAATAACTAAAATATTAGGAAAGGGTCACCTATGATCACTATGATACTAATCTAACAAAATGAATTATGACTATGTTGTGTTGGTTCTGGTGAGGCCGGTGTTAGAGTGTATACTAAAAGTCTAGCTTTTGTATAAACATTTATTTAGAAATAAGAATCACATTAGTCAAGTATCTACATACTAAAGTGTAGTCGTTCAATTAATTTATATTGTAGATAACACGGTGTGTGGTGTCACACATAGGAGATCGTGTTATCGGTTCTTTATAAATTATAAACAGTAGCTCACGATTAAGATGGAAAGGAACAAACCATTGGAATAGTCGTAGTGTAATTAGGTATTAGTTTATCTTGACTAATAAATTACACTAGTACACTCTAAGTGTATTGAGCAGGACCATTTAAGAAAAGTTCTTTTTATACTGACTTAATAAAAGAACAAGTCCTTAGTTATTATGAAAGTGTGTGCTCTTAATCCTAATATAATAACAAGCACATATATTTAATATTCATTTCTTTAACTTATCAAAGGGTAAGATTTAGCTTGATAAATCAAAAGGCACGATAAGTTGGGAAATGATATTACTTATAGTATGTGTTGTTGATTATAGAAGGAAACTGTGTCCTAATAATCTAGGTTAATAATGTTCCCAAGAGGAGCTCATAAGGATTGTCATGTTAAACCCTGCAGGTGGACTTAGTCCGACATGACGATAAGGTTGAGTGGTACTAATCATGGACTAAGATATTAATTAAAGAGAGTTGTCGGTAACCCATTTAATTAGTGGGCATTCGACATCTTAAATATAGGGAGACTAACACACTCATAATAAGAAGGAGCCCAAAATATAATTTAGGATTGGTGCGGTAGTTCAATAATAATTCTTTAGTGGTATGAATTATTATTGATGAAATTAAGTTGGGTGTTTGGGGCGAACACGGGAAGCTTAATTTCATCGGGAGACCAAAACCAATTCCTCCTCTCGGTCCCTATCGTAGCCTCCTGTATATAGAGAATTACACCCACTTATACCCACCTTTCTACCCACCTTAAGGTGGTCGGTCAAGCTAGATTGGAGCCCAAGCTAGGGCCGACCAAAGCTAATGGTGGAGCCAATTTTAGGTGGCCGACCAAAGCTTGGGTCCCAAGCTTAGGTGGTCGGCAACTAGAAAATAAAAGGGATTTTATTTAAAATTATTTCTTATGTGGATATCATGGTTTTAAAAGAGAGTTTGAAATTTAAATCTTTGCTTTTATAGCTTTCTACAAAAGTGTAAGAAAAGATTTGAAATTTTTTCTTATTTGTAGATTGAAAGGTGGATTTTAATTTTAAGAAAATTTTCCTTTTTTGTAACCATGTTTATGATTTAAAAGAGAGTTTAAAAATTAAATATTTCCTTTTATAAGTTTCTACAAAAGATTAAGAAAAGATTTGATATCTTTCCTTATTTGTAGATTGAAAGGAGTTTTTAATTTTAGAGAAAACTTCCCTTTTTGAAAATCATCCACATGTTTAAAAGAAAGATTTTAATTTATAAAATTTCCTTTTATAACCCACCATGAAGGGAAAAATTATTGGAGAAATTTTTTATAAATTTCCAGAAACAAATTAGGAAGTTTTAATTCTTGTGTTAATTAAAACTCTCCTAGTTTAGAGCTTATAGGTGATCGACCATTATAATTAAGAAGAGGAAATTATTTTTAATTAAAAATTTTTTTCCTTTTCATGGCAAAGGAATTAAGGAAGTTTTTATTTAAATTTCCTTATTTGCCAAGGCCAAGGATTATAAAAGAGAGGGTAAAGGTGCCTTCAAGGGTAATGACTATATTCTATTTCTTCCTCCTTGGTGTGGCCGACCCTAGAGGTTCTCCCTCTCCTCTTCTCTTCTTCTTTAGTAGCCGGTTTCATCCTTCTCTTGGAGCTTTTGATGGTGGTCGGTTCTAGCTAGGAGAAGAAGGAGAGAAAGGAGGCTTTGTTTCTTGCATCCCTTGGAGCTTAGTGGTGGTGGCCGAAATTCTACATCCTTGGAGGATTCTTGGTTTGGCTGAAACTTGCAAGGAGAAAGGAGAAGGGCTTGGGTGGTTCTCATCTCGGTAGATCGTTGTCCACACAACGTCCGGGATAAGAAGAGGAATACGGTAGAAGATTAAGAGGTCATTGCATACAAAGGAAGGTATAACTAGTAATTATTTTCCGCATCATACTAATTTTTCTTTTGTATGAATTTCAAATACAAGAGGCATTAGATTCTAGATTTTTAGATTAGATATTCGAAGTTGTGTTTCTTTTCTTTTATTTTTAGAATTTGTGATTCGATTGTTCTTTTTGGTTAAACCTAGAGTTATATAAGAAAATTAAATATTAGCTTTCCTTAAAAGACTTTGTCTAAGCGGTGGTAGATGCTCCCATACCCAAGAAGGCCGTGTGCCTTGCCATGCAGTCCTGGAAGCTAATTTTGGAAATTAATATTTAATTCAATTTATAACATAGGTTGATTTGGATCAATAGTGTTAAGTTCTGCTTGCGATCCAAGTCTAAACCATTAAGAACAGATAAATTAAATTTGGAATCAATAATGTTAAGTTCCGTTTGCGATTCCTAATTTAATTTCTAAAGAACACAATAGGTTGTTTAGGAAAAGGTTCGACACTTGTACAAAATTTTTGTACAGTGGAACCGGTACGATCTGTTGGTGCAATCATGCCCTGGAAGTTTCAATGTGTTGACAATTATTTAAGTTTAGGTTAATACGGTGGAACTAACATGCATTGTGAGTTTGCAGGAGGAGTTTCTTGCAGGTCAGAAGACCAGATGCAAGAGAAGACCAAGAAGGTCGAGGACTGGATTCTTGGCAAAAAGAGTTCTTGCAGGTCAGAAGACCAGATGCAAGGCAAGAGAAGTCCAAGAAGGTTGGGGACCAGATTCTTGGCAAGAGAAGCTCCTGCAAGTCACAAGATTATGTGTGTGATAGGCTCACTGTCAGAGATCGACTGGAAAATCGATTCAGACATGGCTGTGCGGCAAATTGCCTCTGAATCGATCAGCCGATCGATTGAAGGTAAGACAATCGATTGGTAAAGTTCTGCGCAGCACAGAATGCGTCTGGATTGATCAGCCGATCGATTCAAGGTACTGAATCGATCGGCCGATCGATCCGCACTACAACAAAATCGCTCATAGACATCAGTGGAACAACATCGGTTTTAGGCTAAAACCGAAGTCTTTGAGTATTTTACACCGGTTTTTCTAAAAATCGATGTCTATGAGCGCAGATTTTAGCTCATAGACATCGGTTTTTTAGGCGATGTCTATGAGTGCCCTTTTTTTGGTTAATAGACACCGATTTTAACATCGGTTTTTAAAATCCGATGTTAATAAACCCCTTCTTAAATAATTTAATTTTTTCACCGGCCAAAATTTACAAGACTTCACAAAATTCCCTCCAAACCTAAACCAATATCGTGCCCCTTCTCTCAACATAAACCTAAACCTAAACCTAAACCTCAGCCTCATCTCCCTCTTCCCCTTCCGCCGTCTCGCCCTCGGAGATCTCGCCGTCGCCGTCCCCTTCGTCTGCAAGTCCTGGTACCGCGCCTCCCTCGACCCTAGCTGCTGGCGCCGCCTCAACTTCCGCTCCCTCGATTTCTCGCCGTCGCCGTCCCCTTTGAACAGTGGGTTCATTTCCTCGTCACATCTCCCTGCCCGATTCCGCCGACCCTTCTCTTCTTTCCATTTTTCCCGAGTCGACAGAGCCACTCGTCGCGCCATTTCGCTGCCTAGCTGAGCTTCGCAGGCGGCGCCACAGCTGACGGGGCACAACGCGAGGACGAGTGGAGGCGAGACGAAGAAGAAAGAGGCAAGTGTATCTACCTGTGATAACTCGAAATCCATGAGGTATAGTGGGGTGGAAAACCTATAGAAAGTGAGGATTTGGTATGGATTTCGACTGGTTTTCTTCTGGTAAAGGCTTTGATTGTTCTTCCTGGAGATGTTTTGATTTACTTCTTTTGTAGACGCTTTCGATATGTTTTCCTCTTCTGTGGATGTGTTTGATTGGTTTTTCTTTGTATACGATTCGGGTTGGATTCTTCTCGGTGGGATGTGTTCTTGTTGGAGGTTTCGGTTGAAGGTTACTGCTTGGTTTGCGTATGTTACCCAAAATTGTTTGACAGTGATTTCTGATGTGTTCACAGTAGGTTTTCCTAGAGATTTTGGCTGGTGTTCGATGATTTGAGGTTGAGTTGTGTTGTGTTTTCCATGATGAACAAGTTGTAGAGAGTTGCACGTTACCTGTTTGTTAGAATGGGTCACAGAGAGGTCAGAAGTGATTCGAGCTTTCCTTGAAGTTTTGGTTCCTAATTGGAGGGTTTCGGAATGATTTAGAGTCGAATTTGTGTCTTCGTGAGAAGTTGATTTGAAATCTTTGGGTAATTTCCACTCAATGAATTTTCCCTTGAGCATCGTTTACGGATTTCTTTTGATTTGGTTTCTGGTTTAGCTCACTTAGAATGTGATAGCAGATCAGGAAAATTAATGATGCATTGTCAGGACTGGTGGGTGGAAGACCTTTCTGTGCTAAAAATTGATCTTTATCAACGAGTTATTGCTGCAATGAGGAGAGCTGGTGACTACGTATATTCTTGATGTTTATTTGTTCCCATTCTATAACCTCTGCTGGTTCTTAGGCAGTATTTTGTTACTTTCTCCTATAAACATGATGTCTTGAGTTTGTGAGTCAGTGATTATATGCAGCCTTAGCATTTCTTTATCTATGATCATATTTTTTCTCAGGTTTGTTGATAAGTCTGTGCATATGTTTGATCAACGTAACCTAACTTCTGGTGGTGTTGGTGCACCAGTACACAAACTTGATGGTCACAAGGTTGCTGTTCTCTATGTTCAGGCATGCTATATTACTATATTATTAGCATTGGAATACTTCTGTTAAGTGCTGCTATAACTTACTGTCCTTTTAACTTTATTCCAGTGGTTTCTTGACAAAGCATCAATTTTTAGAAGAGCTGCTGAGGATGGCTTCCTCAATATATGGGATTATGAAGGTATTTGTTTATCTATAATGAAGGTTATGGAAAGTCATTTTCTCATATATTTTTTTGAAGCGAGTCTTTAAAGACAATAGAGGACCACACTCGTCTTCTGTCCATGTGATGATGCCATTCATGCCCAACACTAAAGACATTTTTTTTTGGTGAAATAAGCATCACTGCAATCTTCCATCGCCTTGAGCAAGATTGAAGAAATCTCTGGTAGGATCTTCTTTGTGTTGTGTTTTCACAATCGGTAATTAGGGTTTCGAGAGGACGGAGGGCGCGAAAGGTGTGGTTTTGGTTCATCCGGGGCAGTTTTGTGGTTGTTCGAATTGCTCTTTGTGTTGGGATCCGGGCTTTTGAGGTGTTTGATTGTTAATCTTCTTTCTTGGTTTCATATTTTCCTTTTTCCCTGAGATAGATAGTAAGTCTGCGTTATAAACTTTTGTTTTGTATTGTTCGATCTCTCAGCTTTTCTAAGTTTCATCAGTGCTTTAGTCTTTTGTTTTCTTGTCTCATACCCTTCGCAGATTGTCAAGGTTGCAAAGTTTTCTATGGTAAATTAAGCCAAAAGTTGAATTCTTGGATAGGTCCCTAACACTGGATTCATCATGCGTTTTGAGTGTCTGTTTGTGTGTGATATTCCATCTTTTATTTTGTCTGTTTATGAGGAATTTCACAACAGTTCAATGGAGTTCGAATTGATTTGCTTGCTGTCAGTTGGGATACCACTCATCAGTGGTTCTTTAACACTCCTTCCTTTTCTGTATATGCTAGGTATCTCTCAAAAGTAGATGGTACAGAGTCTTCTTCAAGCTGCGTGAATGATTAGAAATGAATGAAGAGGAGAGGTTCCTTCTCTGTCCTTATGAGGAACACAATGAACTGCTTGTGTTCTGGTGAACAAATGCAAGTCAACGAAATGACCCAATCAACTGAGTTCTTGTCCACAAAGGATGTCTCGGTAGACCAATATACTCAACAAAATAGTGAGATTGAACAAAGGGTTGACATTGGAAACATTGAAGAAGCGGAGTCATCTCTTCGTGAAGGTCTCTGCTTGAATTATGAGGTTGGTGTCAGTCTTTTTAGGCACCAGTTTATGGTGGCGATGAGCCCTTCATAAAGTTCTGATGCACATGCATGTCTATATACTTTCAATTCTAGAATTAGGATTGTCTTTATGATATTAAGAAACAATACATGCAATTCTCTGTTACTTTGTGAGCTTATTTTGCCATGCTGCTGTGCATGAGGGTATACATAGTCAAGCTCAAGACATGGACAGTGATGCTTAGATCATTCCTCTATGAGTTCAAGATTACTTTTTTTTAACACCGATCAGAAATAAATCTACATATTTCCCAGAAAATAGAGATGTTTCATCTTTCTAAGTGATATGAACTTGTTATCTCTGATAATTTTTGTGATCATAACATAGACCAAGGAAGAAATCTTCAAGAAATGAGTTTTTTTTTTATTTAATGGATCATGCAAATAATTGTTTTGATATCTGAAATTGTTTTCTTCTTGTCCAATTGATTTACATAGATTTTTTTTTTCTTTTAATAATTGATAGAAGATTGATTTTTCAAACCTTTGATAATGTGATATTCCATAATGAAACTCATAAAAGAGGAGCACGAGATTATAGTCTTCATTTCCATGTGTTATTTATGTTTCCTAGTATTGTTATGTTCTTTGGAAATCTCCTTGTAAGAGTTTGCAAAAGTGTTCTGTTTGTCCATCCCTGAAGCCTTGTCCCTTTGAAGCCTAATGTCTAGCAATGGGTTCATCAAGGCCTCATATAATGTCATTGTGCATAAGAGAGATGCAAGTTCTTCTACAGTGTATTTCGATACCTTGCTCAGATACACTAGTTTTGAATAGCATATATAAATTTATGAAGAAATAGTGAAGCAAAATTTGTATAAGCTAAATAGCCTTACCGCGACATCTACATGTGTCAGGATGGGGAACTAATGAGAAGACACTGATCAACATTTTAGCGCATAGAAATGCCACCCAAAGAAAGCAGATTCAGTTGGCTTACGAGGAATTGTACAACGAGAGTCTCACCAAAAAGCTCGAATCAGAACTGAAAGGAAACTTTGAGGTGGTTATTTTTCTCAACCTTTATTGTCCAATGAATGTTTTTATCTGTAGGGGCAACATCATTTGCAGAAGCTAATATTAATTATTTGAAAAATTTATAAATGTGAAGAGATCGACATGAACTTAGATATGACTTGAACCAATACTATGAATGTAAGTACATAATTAATGGTAGATTGATAGGACTTGTGGCTTGTTATGCGTGATATGCTTATGTACACTATCACATTGTAGCGGTGTATCTGATTATGTTTGATTCTTCAGAAAGCTGTATACCGCTGGAAACATCCACACTTCCAATCAAAACTTGACACTCTTAATTTGATAGCATGTAAACGTTTACAAAAAGCATTAGATGTTTTGTTTCACAAGAGTGAAAACTAGTTGCTTCTACTTAATATGTACATGGTTTATGCATATGGCTTAGGTGAAAAGGAGAAAAGAACCCACACAAATTGGGACGAATTTAGCTCTGACATAGCATGTACAATAGCTTAGGGATGACCTTAAGCAATTCACACAACATAAAACACATGAATTAAACAACCCATATTAATTGACCTACATCCCATTAAAGAAAATTTATATGTTGACTTAAGCAATCCTTATGCAACCATTAATGAGTGTAGCATTCTCTCATTTCATAAGCTTATATGGTTGCTTTATTTGCCTAAAATAAGTTACAAACCGGATGCTATGCTTTTGTTACAAACCAGATACTAGTTGGAGACTAAATGATTGCCTAAGAAGAAAGGAATTAGAGATTAGGAGCTGCAGTGAGTAGAGTGGCTGGATAAGCTATCTTAAATGGTAACCTTAGGATTAAAGTATTGATTACATTTTTAACCTGCTCAACTTCCTCTAAATATCTAACACATTGATACTCGAATTTAACCTAACCTATTAAGATAAATGGGTAATCAAACTTAAAGGGTACCCATTACCATATTTAGCTATACCAATGAATTTCAAGTTCAACTAGAAGTAAGAGTGAGTGTCAATATGCTTGTGGGTACCTCAAGAATAGGGAACTCTTTGTTTTTATGATTTAACCCCTCTTCATTATTTTACTCACCTCTTTTGTTTTTACCTATATTCATGTTTTTCATTAATCGGATAGAGACCCCTAACTACATTATTTAGGCTACAAGCTCGACCTCTACCACATGGCTATAGGGAGGAAATGATCATGTTGATCCCTAATCTTATCCCTAGCCGATCATTAAACATTAAATGTGTGGGAATTTACTAGAATCTACTCCTACATGAAGCAAATGAATAAAAACTACAAGTAAAGTTTACCTACCCTGTTATGACTTCAGAAGAACATGCTGAATTTTCCATGTATGCTGGCCTTTAATATAGAGGGCTACAAGAGGATTATATCTTAGGTCAAGACACTCCAAATCCATCATAAACCAAAGGGAAAATAGTTTCTACTTACTAGAGGATTGAATGGACCCAAAAGGAAGCTCTAACTTGCTGTTTTGGGTGCTGAACTAAGGAGGCAGCTGCCTTCTTGCCGCATTCCTTGCTGCTGTGGTTGGTAGCAGAAATCACAGAAAATAGGGGGCTTAGTGCAGGATATTCAGGATACCAAGATGGCATCAGAGGTAGTACAATAAATAGTATATCTCTTCATCAGAGGTAGCTTTGTTCTTCTATGCTTCACTAGATTTGTTGTGTAGTCATATTTCTTTGTTCAACCATTATCATGCCTAGTAAGTTGTTGTATGATGCTGTCGGTTCTTATCAATTTGTACACTTGAATTAGAAGGAGCAAATTATCTATGTTATATTCTAAGCAGCATATACTAAGTGTCATATATGAAAGTTTTAGATTCTATGTTATATTCGTTATCTTGCACAGCAGCCTTTAAAAACTCAGTATTCTATTTTATTTGATACATGTACACATTTGTTTTAGTTATTTGACATATGGTGGATTTATGTGTTTTTACAGTTTACAAATCTCAAGTACTCCAGAGTTGAAATTGATGAAGTGCGGTTCGAGTGGGCTGAATGCATGCTAGATTACATTTGAAGTGCGGTTCTACCTTGATGTGTTAAAAGAATGTTCTACCTTGATTTTGATATTTATTAGCTAGCTTTTGATGTAAAAAGAATGTTTGGGTATTTTATGGATATTGTTGTAAGAAGATTATTTATATAATTTGTGAATATTTGTGTATTTTATTGATATTATTGAATGAAGAATATTTGTACAATTTGTGAATATTTGTGTATTTTTTTTTGTTATTGTCGGTTTTAAAATCAAATCTGTGCTGTTAGAAAAAATACATATTACATCGGTTTTCCACCGATGTAAAACCGGTGTTATAAAGTAATATTACATCGGTCATTTACCGCTGCCAAAACTGGTGTTATTAACATACAATATTACATCGGTTTTACACCGTGTATGAAACGGTGTCGTTAAGTGATACTACACCGGTTAATAACTGATTCGAAAATCGGTGTCGTTAAGTGATACTACACCGGTTTTAACCCGATGTCTAAAATGGCAGACTTTTAACATCGGCTTCATAGACATCGGTCGAAAATCAAATAGACACCAGTGGAAAACCGATGTCTATGAGCGATTTTGTTGTAGTGCCGTGAACATTCTGTGCGAAGCACAGAATCGTTCTGAATCGATCAGCCGATCGATTCAAGGGATTGAATCGATCGGCCGATCGATCCGTGAATATTCTGTGCGAAGCACAGAATCACACTGAATCGATCAGCCGATCGATTCAAGGTATTGAATCGATCGGCCGATCGATTCACGCAGCTGCTAATTTCATGAGCAAGCGCTTGAATCGATTCAAACGCTGCCCCAATCGATCCAAGTCAAATAAAAGAATCTGCACCGTCGATCTTGATGCGATGGCTTCCAACGGATAGTTGTGAATCGATTGGAATATGACCTCAATCGATCCACGGCGACGGCGGCGTGAGAAACGGCTAGTTTTCTCAACGTATAAAACACGGAAAGAAGCTGGAAAACAAATATAACGAAAAACATACTGTTCCATTGCTCTCCAAGCCTTTTGAAAGCTCTCAAGTGATCAAGATTCAAAGCAAAGGGTTCAAGCTCCTCTCCACTACGTACTGAAATCTCACCTGCAAAGAAGAAGCTGATTAAAGCTTGTAATCCCTCTCTACTTCTTCTTTGTAACGTTTGTGATATTTATTTTGAAGAAAAGGGAGAGGTGTATTTCTGTTAAGGTTTCTCCACCTTCGGTGTGATTCCGAGAAGGAGGGTTTTTGATAGTGAAAGAGTGTGAGTGGTGTGGATCCTTGGATTAGTCACCTCCTTGAGGAGGTGGATACCAAGTAAATACCAGTGTTAGCATTGCCTTCAGATTTTCGCTGTGCAAAACAAAGTTGGTCAGAAAAAGAAGTGAGCCATTCACCCCCCCCCCTCTAGCTCAACCGATCCTAACAAGTGGTATCAGAGCATTGGTTTGCTTTTGAGGATTCATTGTCAAGAAAGCACAAGTTAAAGAGCTACAAGATGTCAATGAAGGAGGGACATAGTACTTCACGACCACCATTCTATGAAGGCAGCAATTTTGCTTATTGGAAGAGCCGCATGGAACACTATCTCATGACCGAAATTGATATGTGGTTCTCAATCACGGAGGGATTCATGGCGCCAACTGAAAATGGAAAAATGCTTGAGTCATCCAAGTGGACTGTTGAACAAAAAATGAAGGCTCAAGCAAATGCAAAGGCAATTGTGACTCTTCAATGTGGATTAAGCTCGGAACAACTCAACAAAGTTGGACCCTTTAAGAGTGCCAAGGATTTGTGGGATAAGCTTATTGAACTAAATGAAGGCACCAAGGATTCAAGAATTGCAAAGAGGGATTTGTTGATAAATCAACTTCAAAACTTCACCATGAAGGATGGAGAAACGGTAAGCTCACTACATGGGAGATTCAAGGAACTCCTAAATGGTCTTCATTCAGTTGGAGAGAGTGTGGAGAACCGAGATCTCATAAGGTATGCTTTAAAATCTTTCCCAAGAAACTCTTTATGGTCATCCATGGTGGATGCTTATAAGGTTTCAAGGGATTTGTCAATAGTGAAATTGGATGAATTATTTTGTGAACTTGAATTGCATGAGCAAGCTAACACAAGCCATAAGGAGAAAGGTATAGCATTGGTTGCAGGTGAAAAGAGCAAAAAGAAGCACAAGGAAAAGAAAAAGGAGAAGAAGGAGTCATCTTCAGAATCCGAACAAGATAGTGATAGTGATAGTGATGAAGAGCTATCATCAAGTGAAATGGCAAACTTCGTTCGAAGAATGATGAGACATTCAAGGAAGTTTGACAAAAAGGATGTTAAGAAAATCTTCAATGATGAGAAAAGAAAAGGTAAATCTCTTGTGGATTCTAAGAATAAAACTGATGTAATTTGCTATGAATGTAAGAAAAAGGGGCACTACAAAACGGAGTGTCCAAAGTTGAAGAAGCAAGAGGAAAAGATCAAGAAAAAGAAGAAGGCGTTGAAAGCCACATGGGATGACTCATCATCAAGCTCATCGGAAGAAGATGAAAGGAAGAGCTCAAAGCACATGGCTCTCATGGCCTTAAGTCATGTAGAAGATAGTGAAGATGAAGATAGTCATGAAGAAGATGTGGAGTCTTCAAGTGAGTCATCTTCTAGTGATGATGAGGTAATTTCTCCCAAGCTTGATAAGATGTATGCCACCATTGCATGCTTAACCAATGCACTAGCTAAATCAAAAGGGAAGGTCAAAAGATTGCAAAATGAATTGAAATCACTCAAAAATGAAATTGTGCCATGTGAAAGTTGCATGCTTCATGAAAATGACAAAAATGATGTTGATGATCTTGAAAAAGAAAATGTATCATTGAAATCACAAGTTGATGATCTTAGATGTGCTCTAGTAAAATTTACTTCAAGCTCAAAATACTTAGACATGATTCTAGGAGCTCAAAGAGGCGTGTACAATAAAGCGGGACTAGGTTTCAAATCTCAAGATAAGGAAGTTAAATTCATGTCCCTAATTAGTAGAAACCATGCTTCAAGGGTTAAGGTTGTTCAAGCTTGGGTACCCAAGCAATTTGTTATTGATGCTACCGGACCCAAAGTGTGGGTACCAAAACATTTGGTTCATCGTGTTTAAACAGGCATGCGCAAAGGGGGAGCATCCAACAACATTGTTCGTAGATAGTGGATGCTCTAAGCATATGACGGGAGACTCATCAAAATTTTCATCATTTAAACACAAAAGTAAAGGTACCGTTTCTTTTGGTAATAGTGGTGAGCTAAAAGTTATAGGAATTGGAGATATTAGAATTTCCGAGAAATTTGTAATAAAAAATGTGTTACTAGTAAAAGGCATGACTTTTAATCTCTTGAGTGTTAGTCAACTATGTGACTCGGGGTATAGAGTTGAGTTCAACTCATCTCAATGCCTAGTCAAACATAGTGAACTAAACACCAATGTTCTCATAGGCCATAGAAAAGTAAATATTTATCAAGTTGAACTATTTGGTGCTACTAATGTGTTTGCTAAGTGTCTCATGTCCAAAGAAGAGGAGACGTGGCTTTGGCACCGGAGACTCGCTCACACCAACATGAAGAATATCAAAAATCTCTCAAGGAAGGAGTTGGTGCACGGATTGCCAAAGTTGAAGTTTCAAAAGGACAAAATATGTGATGCATGTCAAATGGGTAAGCAAACCAAAGCTACTCATAAAGGTAAAAATATTGTAAGTACTTCAAATGCTTTAGAGCTCATTCACATGGATTTATTTGATAGTAGCAAATATATTTCTTTAAATGGTAGTAGATATTGCTTTGTAATTGTAGATGATTACACTAGATATACATGGGTGTTTTTCTTGAAACATAAGGATCAAACTCTAGATACCTTGATTGCTTTTTGTAATAGAGTAGAAAATGAAAAGGCTCATAAGATAAACAAAATAAGAAGTGATCATGGAGGTGAGTTTGAAAATGATAGATTCACAAGTTTTTGTATGGAAAAAGGCTACAAACATGAGTTTTCAACCCCTAGAACACCTCAACAAAATGGAGTTGTTGAGAAGAAAAATAGGGTGTTACAAGAGGCCGCTAGGAGCATGTTAAATGAATATTCACTACATAGTTTCCTATGGGCCGAAGCAATCAATACGGCTTGTTATGTCCAAAATCGAACTTTAATACATAGGTTTCTAGGAAAAACACCTCATGAATTGTGGTTTGGTAAACAACCTACAATTAAGCATCTTAGAGTATTTGGGTGTAAGGTCTATATTCTAAACACCAAGGATCACTTGGGAAAGTTTTCCGCTAAGGCGGATGAGAGGATTCTTGTAGGATACTCAAGTCATAGCAAGGCATACCGAATTTACAACAAAAGATCAAAACTAGTTGAAGAATCACTAAATGTTGTATTTGAAGAAAATCCCTCTTTAAACGCTATAAGAACAAACAATGAAGAAGTATAATTTGAGTTAGAGAAACTAACACTAAATGAGGTAAATCATCAAGGAGAAGAAAATCAAGAAAGTGATGGTGAGAAAAATGAACCTTTGCCACTTGAACCCGAAATTATAACAAATCAAGACTCAAGACCTATTAGGACTCATGTAAATCATCCCTTAGATCAAGTAGTAGGAGACATTACTCAAGGAGTGAGAACTCGATCTTACTTTAGAAATGAAGGAAGTCAAGTTGCCCTAATATCTCAAATAGAACCAAAAACCATTGATGATGCCTTGTTTGATCCGGATTGGATTTTAGCAATGCAAGATGAATTATCTCAATTTGAGAGAAGTCAAGTTTGGGATTTAGTTCCTAGGCCTAACAACAAATCAATTATTGATACAAAATGGGTTTTTAGGAACAAACTTGATGATAAAGGGATAGTGGTGAGAAACAAAGCTAGATTGGTCGCTAGGGGTTTCAATCAAGTAGAAGGGTTGGACTATGATGAAACTTATGCACCCGTAGCAAGATTGGAGTCAATTAGAATGATATTGGCCTTTGCCGCCCACAAGGGCTTCAAATTGTACCAAATGGATGTAAAATCAGCATTTTTAAATGGTGTAATAAAAGAAGAAGTATATGCTGAGCAACCACCGAGATTTGAAAATTTGGAGTGTCCAACCCATGTATATAAACTTAAAAAGGCCTTATATGGACTAAAACAAGCTCCTCGGGCTTGGTATGAACGATTGTCAACATTTCTAGTATCAAAAGGATTTCATAGAGGAAAAATTGATCCTACTTTATTCTTGAAAAATAATGGTAATGATTTGTTTGTGGCCCAAGTATATGTAGATGACATTATTTGTGGTTCCACAAATAAAGATTTTTTAAATGAATTCATTAATCACATGGAGAGTGAATTCGAAATGAGTTTGGTTGGTGAGTTGACATTTTTCCTAGGATTACAAATTAAGCAAACAAAAGAGGGCATTTACATTCATCAATCCAAATATGTCAAAGAGCTATTTAAGAAATTTGGAATGGAAAATGCAAAGGAAATATCTACCCCCATGGCCACAAATACTAAGTTGGATAAAGACATTGAGGAGAAAGAAGTTGACTCCAAAGTGTATCGTAGTGCTATAGGAAGTCTTCTCTATCTCACGGCTAGTAGACCGGATATACTTTTCGCCGTAGGTATATGTGCTAGGTATCAATCTTGTGCCAAGGAGTCACATTTGAGTGCCGTTAAGCGAATTCTTCGTTATCTCAAGGGGACTCAAAATGTTGGTCTTTGGTATCCTAGAACCGAAACTTTTGACCTAGTGGGTTATACCGATTCCGATTATGCCAGATGCAAGTTGGATCGCAAAAGCACTAGTGGTAGTTGTCAATTTCTAGGGTCCTCTTTAGTAAGTTGGTCAAGTAGAAAACAACATTGTGTAGCTCTCTCCACAACCGAAGCGGAATATATTGCCATGGGAGAGTGTGTATCGCAATTATTGTGGATGACTCATACTCTAGAAGACTATAAACTTACCTATAACAATGTTCAAGTACTTTGTGATAATGTGAGTACAATCAATTTAACAAAAAATCCCGTTCATCATTCAAGAACGAAACACATAGAGGTTAAACATCATTTTATCCGTGATCATGTAACTCGAGATGATATCATTTTAAATTATGTTGGATCAAAATCTAACTTAGCCGATATCTTCACCAAACCTCTTCCCGAAGTTGAATTTAGCTTTCTTAGAAGAGAATTGGGAATGTGTTGTATTGATTAAATCAAATCCTCCATGGTCACTTTATAGGTAGAGCCTTTGGGTTCTTCACCTAAATTTTTGCCTCTCACAAACACTTAGGGGTATCTTCTTTGTGTGATTTAGATGGGGGTGAGAGGTTAGGAGCATTTATCTTGATCATAATGCTTGTTATGATGCATTAAATTGGTCAAGAAAAATGATTTTAACATGAAACATTCATTTGTCCAATCATAGGGAAAGCAAGTGTACAACTCATGTGCTCGTTGCCCTACGATTATGATTGGAAATTTTCAATTAACCATATAACAACTCACTTCTAAAACATTGGTTGAAGTGTGTTATTAGATGGGGATTATTATGAAACAGGTAGATACAAACTTCCTCATATCTTTGAAGTTTTCAATAATTTATGGTTTTGTGTAAGTTTTCACTAAGGCGAGTCCATTTTTATTAAACTTTATTTTTCTTATAATTTGGGACATACATATAGTGTCTATGCAAATTTTCGTGATTTTTGGGGTAGTATACATTTAGTTGTGTTTTTCCAAATCCTAGGTCTGAAAGTTTTTCAGCTGTGCTGAAAAATCAGGCTTCCCAATCGATTGGTCAATCGATTGGGAGGCTCGCGCTTGTTCACAGAGGGCATTTGAATCGATCAATGGATCGATTTAGCGCATCTCGATCGATCAGTGGATCGATTGAGACACCCTTTCGTTTTTCCACAGAAGGCGTCTGAATCGATCCATGGATCGATTCAGATTTTTGTTCGACTTTCACAGAAGCATTGTGAATCGATCGACCGATCGATTCAATTACTCTCAATCGATCGGTCGATCGATCGAAGCCCTAAAACCCGTCTTAAACCCGTGGATCCGAATCGATCCCTTAACTTTTTTTTCCCTTTCTCTCTCTCGACGCGGTTTTTGCCCTAGGCGACTTCCCAGGCGACGGTTCTGCCTGTCTCGATCGTCACTCCGGCGTGCTTCTCCGGCGAAGAGGAGCTATTCCACTTCTCTTCCAGTTCTCTCTCGACGCACGGGCAGCTCCTTTCCTCTTCTCCGCGTCCTCACACAAAATGCGGACTCAAAACCCTAAACCTAGGTAAAACTCGTTGCTCTACTCCTTGTTGTTCCTCTTTGCTCCTATTCTTGACCTAATCTGTATTTTTGTGTGTCTTTGTGCATTGCATTATCCCTCATGCATTGCATTACTTGTATTACCCTTGAATCTTTGCATTACTATCAAACCATTCACTGTCCCTTCCTCACGCACTTTGTATTCCTTCCCGTTCACTGTCAACCCTGGGCATCTCGTGCATTTGTTTTCTATCCCACAGAAAGAAACAAAAGGTCTGTGAATCGGTCGAAGGGTCGTCTGTTCCTTCCTCACGTCCTTAACCTCCCACTGACCCTAGGTTTCCAAATGCTGCAATGTAACAAGCTTTCACCAAAAACACCTTCAAACTTATTCCCCCTAGATCAGTGAATTTGCAATATTATAGATCTTCTTGTTTTGATACCTATAATAGGTTCAAGCATTATAAACTTGACTCTTTGTTGACTTGTGAGAGGGACATCAATATAGGTCTTGTCTCCGAATTCTATAATAATTTACACACTTCAGATGGTGTAAATTATCGCACTCGTGTTGCAAAACGGAGCCTGGACTTCTCTTATGAGATTCTTCAATCTTATCTCGAATGTCTACCCTCAAACAATGATTTTGTCTTTTATCCAAATCTTCCCGATGAGCTGCCTCCACCTTTTGAGCATATTAGCATTGCCTCCATGCATCAGTTCTTCTTTGGTCGTCCTCGTCCGGATGGGCCAGATGCTCATATCACTAAGTTTTCTTCTCTTGAGTTATCGGCTGAAAATGCCGCTTTGTTTAAAGTGATCATCAACTGTCTTTTCCCCATTGCCTCTCGTGCCCTAGCCACTCTACGACCGCCTCATATGTTTGCTCTCTACGCCATTCGTCATTCCCTTGACATCAACATCCCTCTGAATATCTTTCATTGCATCATCCATTTCACCCAGCCCGTGCAGCAGACGATACATATGTCTTTCGGGCATCTTATCACAGATTGGCTGGCGTCCCAGAAGGTTGATGTCTCCCGGGGACGGCTGGAGCACATGACAGTGGCTTATTCTCGGATTTCTTCCCGCTCTTTCAAGAAGTCGGGTCTGATTGGTGGTCCAGCTGGAGTTCGATGGATCGATGGCCGTGCTTTTGGGGAGGGACCCCGGGCTCGCCACAGGGGGGATGCACAGGCCTTGGCTCCTGCGGAGGTAGCCATCCTGCGTAACACGTTGGATACCGTGGTCCAGCAGCAGACTTCGATGCAGGCGACTATGACTTCGATGCAGCGGACTCTGGACACACTAGTGGACTTAGTGGGCTCGTGGGTGACGGTTCACCCATCTCAGTCTGGTCCATCCCCCGCCCCTGTTCCCCCTGCTGAGGATGCCCCTGATCCTGACTCTGCGGCGGTTCCTGCTCCGGCTACTACGTCTGCTCCAGCTGCTGATCCTGCTCCCACTCCTCCTGGAGACGAGCTTATCGAGTTTTATGTTCCTATATGATGTATTTTTATCTTGTTGTATGGATGGTTGTTCTGGAGTCCTTTTTGTGAACTCTCTTTTATTTTGAATGTATGATATATTTTTTTTTGCTACACTCTCCTTTTGATTCTACATTTCAGTGTTGTTATGTTCTGTTGATATATGTGTTTTAGGGGGAGCATTCCTTGGATTTACCATATTTGCCTTGTGCACTTATTGAGGGGGAGTTATTTGCTTTTGATTTTTGACAAAGGGGGAGATCTATGTTGAAGTTCATGCTTATTGCTTATGCCTATCTTAGTAAATTAAAATCAAGCTTACTGCAATTATGCAATTATTATTTCAGCAAGCTACAATCATTATTTATCATTGTATTGGAAATTAGCCTAAACTTAAATAGATTGTCAAACATCAAAAAGGGGGAGATTGTTGGTGCAATCATGCCCTGGAAGTTTCAATGTGTTGACAATTATTTAAGTTTAGGTTAATACGGTGGAACTAACATGCATTGTGAGTTTGCAGGAGGAGTTTCTTGCGGTCGAAGACCGGATGCAAGAGAAGACCAAGAAGGTCGAGGACCGGATTCTTGGCAAAAGAATTCTTGCAGGTCAGAAGACCAGATGCAAGAGAAGACCAAGAAGGTCGAGGACTGGATTCTTGGCAAGAGAAGCTCCTGCAAGTCACAAGATTATGTGTGTGATAGGCTCACTGTCAGAGATCGACTGGAAAATCGATTCAGACATGGCTGTGCGGCAAATTGCCTCTAAATCGATCAGCCGATCGATTGAAGGTAAGGCAATTGATTGGTAAAGTTCTGCGCAGCACAGAATGCGTCTGGATCGATCAGCCGATCGATTCAAGGTACTGAATCGATCGGCCGATCGATTCAAGTGATTGAATCGATCAGCCGATCGATTCAAGGGATTGAATCGATCGGCCGATCGATCCGTGAACATTCTGTGCGAAGCACAGAATCACACTGAATCGATCAGCCGATCGATTCAAGGTATTGAATCGATCGGCCGATCGATTCACGCAGGTGCTAATTTCATGAGCAAGCGCTTGAATCGATTCAAACGCTGCCCCAATCGATCCAAGTCAAATAAAAGAATCTGCACTGTCGATCTTGACGCGATGGCTTCCAACGGATAGTTGTGAATCGATTGGAATATGACCTCAATCGATCCACGGCGACGGAGGTGTGAGAAACGGCTAGTTTTCTCAACGTATAAAACACGGAAAGAAGCTGGAAAACAAATATAACGAAAAACATACTGTTCCATTGCTCTCCAAGCCTTTTGAAAGCTCTCAAGTGATCAAGATTCAAAGCAAAGGGTTCAAGCTCCTCTCCACTACGTACTGAAATCTCACCTGCAAAGAAGAAGCTGATTAAAGCTTGTAATCCCTCTCTACTTCTTCTTTGTAATGTTTGTGATATTTATTTTGAAGAAAAGGGAGAGGTGTATTTCTGTTAAGGTTTCTCCACCTTCGGTGTGATTCCGAGAAGGAGGGTTTTTGATAGTGAAAGAGTGTGAGTGGTGTGGATCCTTGGATTAGTCACCTCCTTGAGGAGGTGGATACCAAATAAATACCAGTGTTAGCATTGCCTTCAGATTTCCGCTGTGCAAAACAAAGTTGGTCAGAAAAAGAAGTGAGCCATTCACCCTCCCTCTAGCTCAACCGATCCTAACACGATCCTCCTAGGACCAACCAACAGTCGACAAGAAGGGTAGTGAATTGCCCTGAAAATAAATTTAACACTTTCTCGATCTTTCGATTTAATTTAGACAAACACTTAATAAATAAAAAGGAAATGCATATAAAGATAATACGAGACTATCGATTTACTTGATGTACAACCGGGGAGGTTGCTAATCCAAGGTAGAAGTAAGTACTAGCAAGAATCTCCTTCTTCGACAAGGTCAGAGGAGGAAAAGTTTCGTACAACGGTTTACAACTTAGAAAGTAGAAAAATAGATTTGAAAATCATATACAAGTCCTGTATTTGAACAGGAGAACAAGCTCTCCTCTTATAACCCTTTGGTCAGATTTGACCGTTGGCTGACGTGGTAACTCCGGGTGCCTGGAGTTAGTCTGGGCGCCCCTAGTGGTGCACTCTATCTTCTTCGCAACGACTCTTCAATGGCTCCTGGATAAAATTTTATCCTTGCCTAGGCACCTAGACTGGTCTGGGCACCCAGAGTGTTGTTAATGTGGACTTCGATGTCATCCTCGCAGCAATGGCTCATCGAGGTGCCTCTATTGTACCAGGTTGGTCCGAGTGCTCGGACCCTGTCTGAGCACTTGGACCCTATCCGGGTGCCTGAAGTTCGGACGCCTGGACAAGTTAACACGAAGTTGACTTGTCCGACTACTGCTCCGGTCGCTTGAGTGATTCTACTGCTATCCATAGTTAAGCTCACCCGAATCCAACTTTGCCCTTCTCCTCGAGTAGTGTTCCTCCTTGACTTCTCGTCCCTCGGAAGCACCACGCGCGTCCTTGTCATCCGCCATTGTACTCTTCTGCACCTTCTTGTCCCTCGGATGCACCGAGCCTGTCGACTCTTTTCCCGTGCCATCCTTCTTGTCTGTTGTGTCTTCCGCTAGACTTTTTGTGTTTCTAAGTTCATGCACACTTAGACACAAGGCAACAAACACAATAAGACCTAACTTGACTTGGTTGACCACATCAAAATCAACTCGGGGTACTTACATGTCGTATTAAACCAACTCTTTGGAAATGAATCAAAAGTGAAGTATAATATTCAAACTATCTGATCCTGTTCGAACCAGAAATCAACAGACGCTGGGCACGTGGCGCTCCCTGGCTCGCTGATGTAGATCTCAGACTGGTGGCGCGATGCTTCGGCTAACCTGCACAGAAGTCGGGCCGGGAAGGGGGTTCCCGGCGACGACCCTCCGACGCTCAAGTCAGGTAAATTACGATGAACAAGGTGGCTCCCCAAAGTCTCAGAGTACGTACCCAGAATCCTCTGTCGATGAAACCTGAGGTTCTTTATATAGAGCTGTGAAAGGTTTGGGCACGCGTACCAAGGTGCATAAGTGTCCTCTGTCCTATCCTAGGTATGCGGCTGTCAGAAAGCTTACCTGTCCTTTCCTAGGTACGCGGCTGTCAGAAAGTTTACCTGTCCTTTCCTAGGTACGCGACTGTCAGAAAGTTTACCTGACCCATATCGCTACAGTCAAAGCATGCCCTCGATGGGACAGCAGAATCCCCTGTCACAAGATTTGGAGCATGGCACACACGTGAAACCTACAGGTTGTCAAAGAAAGAAATCCTCTGGTCTTTTCCTTTGCTCCAAACTTGTAGTCCGAGCGGATAGATACCTAAACATCCGACCGGACATCCGCAGTGGTTTACTTGTGCTTTGTGGAGACTAACAAACAGGGGTGCTTTATGACTGCGGTCGGTCAAAAGGTCAGCTCGGTCCATGACCTTTTTAACTGAGCGTCGGAACCCCGATTTGACAGGGTGCCTCCCAACTATAAGTGCGAGCCGGCCGGAACCTTCCGGTACTCGATTCCATCGGTCGGCCGGCATCCAATCGGACCGGCCGTCTACGGCCGTCCGTCGGTCGGACCACACTCTCCTCCGGGTGGGCGGCTGTCCGGTGACTTCCCTTGGCGTTGACTTTGCGAAAAGGGGCCCATCTTACTACCGGATCACTTGCCCTTCAAGTCTAGTCGAAGGAGGCACATAGTCCGATCGACCGGACTGTGAGTCTAGCCGAACGGCTCTTCCATGCTAATACTCTCCGCCCGGTCAGCCGAGAGATATCCTTGAATGAATCAATGATGGCCTTCTCCTCGTGTTCTGCGCCAATCTTTGACATCAATGTCGATCATACCTTCATTAAATGCTCCGAATGATTGACTGCCACGTGGAGCAATGCCATCAGAGTACGGAGGCGGTTGCATGATATTTGGATGTGACCGAAGCAATTCGAAATAAACGGCTAGATGTATGCATTGATTCCCGTGACCTGGATCCGACGGTGGAGGCCGACCGGCCCTCACCCTATAAATTCTTCGTTTCCTTCTCGCCTTCACACGCCTCCGTTACCTCTACTGTTGCTCTCTGCGCTGTGGAGCTCCGGCGATCTTGTTGCTGCCTTCTGACGCTCTCCGGCGCCTTTCCTCGATTCATCTCCCCTCAGTAAGGTTTTAGATCTCTCCTCCTTCCTTTTCGGTATCTAATCCGTATTTCTTCCCCTAGCTCGAGTCTTTGAAATTCCATTCCTTCGTCTTTGGAACTTCCTTTTTTGATTTATCCTGTCCGGATCATGGCCAGTTCCTCTCCTCTCGAAGAACAATCCCTAGGCCCATGGTATACTACCATGCGATCCCGTTTCGAACAACGGGATTTTGATATATTGGCTGACAATTTCGAAATCCCCGAGGATATCGAAGTTCGCCTGGCTGGTCCTGCCGCTCGGCCACACAGACCGCCGCGCGGTGGTTTCTGTGTCTTTCGCGACCAATTTACCGCCGGTCTGCGGTTCCCCGTACATCCTTTTATAGCAGACGTCTGCAATTATTTTGGCGTGCCGCTCGGAAGTTTAGTACCAAACACCTTCCGTCTCCTCTGCGGCGTTGTCGTTTTGTTTAAGATTCACAACATTCCCCTCCGACCGGAGGTTTTCTTTTATTTCTATTATCCTAAGCAAGCCGAGCCGGGCACCTTTATGTTCCAAGCTCGGCCCGGTTTGGTCTTCTTCAATAAACTACCCACTTCCAATAAACATTGGAAGGACTATTATTTCTATATCCGCATGCCCAGTCAGCCAAACTTTCCGACCCAGTGGCAAGTCAGTCTACCTCCTACTCCTGAGTTGAAGAAATTCAAGACCCGACCGGATTATCTTCACGCTGCAAATGTACTAGCCGGTCTGCGGCTCGACATCAACAAACTTCTTCACGAGGGAGTGATGTACATTTTTGGGCTGAGTCCTATACGGACCCCACTTCCGACCGGCTTCGGTAAGAATTTTGCTTGGGCACTTTCTTTAATTGCTAACTGATTTCTTCTTCTCTTCATGCAGTTGACATCGTCATGGACTCGGTGATGGCCGGCGTTCTGAAGAGGAAGGCAGCGGCGCTGGAGGCCGCGGCGGCCAAGGAAATGAAGGCGCTGGGGATTCAGCCGGTCGGTTCTCACGAAGGAGAGAGCGGCACTCAGGCTGAATCGGCCGCTCAGGCCTCAACAACAGGCGGCCAGCGGAGCTACCCCCTCCAGGGAACCAACGGCCCCCGAGGAAGGGTCCGTTCGGGAGGAGGAACAGCCACTGCAAAAGAGGCGCCGGGTGGAGACTCCGCTGCGCTCGGCTACCTCCGCGGTCCAACCATCCGATCGGGCCGCCGTGGCTACTAAAGGAAAGGAGCCTGTGCCCGAGACCATTTCGTCCGACCGGACGCCTTCTGACTGGGACGAGCTGCCTGCTCCGGTTGAAGCCACTCCGGTCGACACTCTCCCCCCCGCTCGCCGTTCAGTCCAACGTTCGACCATCCATTCGCGGTCTTCTGCGCCAGCTTCTGATCCCGGTCGGGCGATCCCTGGTCACGGCCGCACAATACGGGTTACTCTTCATCTTCCGACTGAAGAGTTGCTACCAGAAGCCGACCGGCCCACCGTGCCCGAGCACACCATTACTTTGAAAGGGCCCCTCGCCGAGATGTGGGCCGACGCTCGGGCGCGCGTGGCAGTGATCCCCCTCCGGAACTTAGCCAACAGCCACATGCAAGCGGCTACGGGGGTAAGTTTGTTGTTTTTTCAAGTTTTGCCTAAATATTTCAGCTCGGCTTTTAACAACCGGGCCTTCTTGCTTCAGAGATGGGTGGAAGAGATAGCAGTTTCCAGCCGCCTGGCTATGGCGGACGAGGAGATAAGACAACTGCGGGCGGCAGGCGGTCCGAGCGGCTCCCAAGGCCCTTCCTACTCCGAGCTGCAAAAAGAGCTGAAGAAAGCTCAAACTCTGCTGGCTGCTGAGCAGAAGAAAACAGCTGACCAGGCCCACGCCCTAGCCGAGTCCGAGCGACAGGTCAAGTCGCTTGACACAAAGATAACTCTGGCCACCACTCGGAAGAACACAGCCATCTCCGATCTGGAGAAGAAAAACGTGGAGGCCCGGTGCCTGGAGTTGAAGATAAAGGAGCTGACGGAGCAGATCGATCAGGAGAAGGCAGGCCGCTCGGCCGATGCGGAGAAGATTGAACGTCTGAATGAGGCCCTCACAAGCTCCCAGGCAACCTTCAAAGAATACCAGGATGCCGAGCCGAGCCGAGTCGCCGCTCTCCGACAAAGCCACATCCGATCGCCCGAGTTCTCGGAGAAAATTTGCGAGCGGATGTACTCGGCTTTCGACTTGGCCATTACGGCCATTATGACCTATCTGAAGTCGAAGGGCCTTCTTCCGGAGTCCACCAATATTCCGGCCGGCGATCAGGTGGAGCTCCTGAGCAACATTCCGAGGGACCTCTACGACTACATCGAGTAATTCTTGTAATTTCGCCGCTCGGCTGAACATAAACCTTTTTGTACTTAGGCCACTCGGCCTAAGGTTTTAATTTTAATGAAATGCTTTCCTTTCGTGTACTCTATCTTTTTGCACTGTTCCCTTGCTAACGCTTGTACTGTCCGCTCGTCTTCTATCACATCATACCTTGGGCATTTATAGCCGGACAGCGCGGCTCTCGATCTTTAACGACGGAGCTCGTCGGCGCGGATATTTATAGCCGGACGGCGCAGCTCTCGATCTTTAACGACGGAGCTCGTCGGTGCGGATATTTATAGCCGGACGGCGCGGCTCTCGATCTTTAACGACGGAGCTCGTCGGTTCGTCCGCTCGGATTATTTATAGACGTCGACTTGTCTCTCGATTTTTAACGACGGAGCTCGTCGGCGCGGATATTTATAGCCGGACGGCGCGACTCTCGATCTTTAACGACGGAGCTCGTCGGTTCGTCCGCTCGGATTATTTATAGACGCCGGCTCGTCTCTCGATCTTTAACGACGGAGCTCGTCGGCGCGGATATTTATAGCCGGACGGCTCTCGATCTTTAACGACGGAGCTCGTCGTCGTCGGCGCGGATATTTATAGCCGGACGGCGCGGCTCTTGATCTTTAACGACGGAGCTCGTCGGTTCGGATATTTATAGCCGGACGGCGCGGCTCTCGATCTTTAACGACGGAGCTCGTCGGTTCGTCCGCTCGGATTATTTATAGACGCCGGCTCGTCTCTCGATCTTTAACGACGGAGCTCGTCGGCGCGGATATTTATAGCCGGACGGCGCGGCTCTCGATCTTTAACGACGGAGCTCGTCGGTTCGTCCGCTCGGATTATTTATAGACGCCGGCTCGTCTCTCGATTTTTAACGACGGAGCTCGTCGGTGCGGATATTTATAGCCGGACGGCGCGGCTCTCGATCTTTAACGACGGAGCTCGTCGGTTCGTCCGCTCGGATTATTTATAGACGCCGGATCGTCTCTCAATTTTTAACGACGGAGCTCGTCGGCGCGGATATTTATAGCCGGACGGCGCGGCTCTACGGTTTAACGTCTGGGCTAGACGGCCTTCAAGGCTAACTCCTTACCAGGTCGAGCGACCTTGGCCTTCCTTTCAGCAGAGGATACCCTGTGCTTTCATCTTTCTACTTCCTGCATCGCAAGTACATAGGCGACCCAAAAGTATATAAGTTTATATTTAGCGCACCTTTCACCCAACTTGGAGAACGTATTCATGGTCGAACGGCTCAGGGTCTACTTCGTCGGGCATTTTGGCTCGAATAAGTTGCCTCCGTGTGTTGTCGTCCAGCCTTGTCCATTGCTCTTGTTCGAATGCAGGTGCGTTCCCACAGACGGCGCCAATTTGATCCTGTTCGAACCAGAAATCAACAGACGCTGGGCACGTGGCGCTCCCTGGCTCGCTGATGTAGATCTCCGACTGGTGGCGCGATGCTCCCGCTAACCTGCACAGAAGTCGGGCCGGGAAGGGGGTTCCCGGCGACGACCCTCCGACGCTCAAGTCAGGTAAATTACGATGAACAAGGTGGCTCCCCAAAGTCTCAGAGTACGTACCCAGAATCCTCTGTCGATGAAACCTGAGGTTCTTTATATAGAGCTGTGAAAGGTTTGGGCACGCGTACCAAGGTGCATAAGTGTCCTCTGTCCTATCCTAGGTATGCGGCTGTCAGAAAGCTTAGCTGTCCTTTCCTAGGTACGCGGCTGTCAGAAAGTTTACCTGTCCTTTCCTAGGTACGCGGCTGTCAGAAAGTTTACCTGACCCATATCGCTACAGTCAAAGCATGCCCTCGATGGGACAGTAGAATCCCCTGTCACAAGATTTGGAGCATGGCACACACGTGAAACCTACAGGTTGTCAAAGAAAGAAATCCTCTGGCCTTTTCCTTTGCTCCAAACTTGTAGTCCGAGCGGACAGATACCTAAACATCCGACCGGACATCCGCAGTGGTTTACTTGTGCTTTGTGGAGACTAACAAATAGGGGTGCTTTATGACTGCGGTCGGTCAAAAGGTCAGCTCGGTCCATGACCTTTTTAACTGAGCGTCGGAACCCCGATTTGACAGGGTGCCTCCCAACTATAAGTGTGAGCCGGCCGGACCCTCCGGGTACTCGATTCCATCGGCCGGCCGGCAGTCCAATCGGACCGGCCGTCTACGGCCGTCCGTCCGGTCGGACCACACTCTCCTCTGGGTGGGCGGCTGTTCCGGTGACTTCCCCTTGGCGTTGACTTTGCAAGAAAAGGGGGGGCCCACTCTTACTACCGGATCACTATCAAGTAGGCATATGGTGAAACAAAAATTAACTCAACATCGCTTCTATAAAATTTTACTATTAGATAGGAAAACATGAATTACCAAAAATGAGAGAAGGTATCCACATGATAACACTAATATTAAACACATCAAAATATTTCTTAATGGACAAAGAATGCATAGGTGCTTCTATTCGAATCCAAAACATCAACAAGAACCAAACATAATATGATACAAGCTAGAAGAAAAATTTATTATGTAAAGAGAAATATGACAAAACTAACTAACAACCCAACATATATGCATCCCCCAGGCTCTTAAATTTTTCAATATCTCAAAGAAATCATAACTCTAATTTGGAGGAAGTTTAGAGTGAGAGGAGTTACCAAGTGATGCACACCAAACGTTTGAGTCATTCATGTGCTAAAGACATCCCTCTATCTGATATTCACATTCTTCCTCAACTTTGAATTCTAAAAAATAAAATTAGACAAGAAAAACTAAGTAGGAGGTTAGGATTAGGAAAAAGAAAGGAAAGAAGGGAGATCAATAGAAGCACGATTCGTGCTTGCTCTCGGTAAAATTTGGCACATAAACTACATTTTTATAATTTATTTTCTTCAAGCGCACAACATGGCCCATCTTGGTGGGCACGGGTGCCCATGTCGGATGTTGTGAGCTTCTCCGGACTCGGCCACGACTCGTTCTGGCTGGCACGAGTGCTTGTAGCGAGCTCTAGAATTGAGCACGACTCATGCCAACTGGCAGGATGCACGTGGCATCTTCAGGAAAACTGTCCTTGTGCCCTTTCAAAGAAAATTAACACAAGCCACTTTTTAAAATCATGCTCCTTCCCTGAAATTAAGTAAAACAAAAAGTTATAACTATGAAACAAGAGAAAAGCATAAACAACAACAAGAAAGAAACTTGGGTTACCTCCCAAGAAGCACTTGTTTGCAGTCATAAACTCGACCCCTTATTATGATTACCAAACATGTATCTTTTAAACTTCGCTCATGGAGGAGTGAGATATTTCAAAACCCTTTGCCAAGGGCCTAAATTGTGGAGAGAGCTTTCATCATAAGATCAATATCGAGAAGCACTGCTCCCTCCATTTTCATTTCGTTGAAGGTTTTTTCTGGAGGTCGGAGATGGTTCAGTTGAAGCATCCACCCTAGGAGCTTGATTATTACAACAAGTATTGAGGCCTTGTTCAGTAGAAATAGAGGCTTTAGTAGTAGTGGAAGTGTCCAACCTCGAGGTTCTTACTATCCATCACTTCTCACTCTAAGGGTTGCGTAATAATATCGTCAACCAAATCTGACATTGTAGCAACTTTAACAAAAGTTTGATATACAATATCATCCACAAAATTATTGACATCAATATCTATCTCATCTATATTCTCATCGGTAATCATGTGTGCATTATCAAAAATTTCATTAGGAGCTATAATAAGAACATCAACAAAGTTGGTTGGGAATGCATCAAAATCCTATCAATATATGAAATTTCATCAACTATATTATTTCCATGAAAAACAATAAAGGAGTCCTATAGAGCCGCATAATCAGTGGTCAAATTGCTATCGACTTTATAATCCATTCCCTCTAGCACATGATCTAACTATATATGTAAATTTGGACTTGATGCATTAATTTGCTGTTGAGACCGGAGAAACCTAATTGCTCATTGCACCATGAGCTCTTCTAATTCTTGCAGTGTGGTCTTCATTTGACTAGGAGCAGGAGTTTCTAAGTCTTGGAATTCTCCCAAGTCAGTCGGCTTAACATGTTGAACTTGAAGTGGTTCGTTCATCATTGAATCATCCTGAAATCCTAATAGACTTTGATGTGCTTAGAAAGATTGTTCAACACATTACATACTTCTATAATCAAAATGTTGATGACCCATCCAATCTTGATTGTATCGCTGAAGTGGGTTAGGAATATATTCCTGTGTATTTTCATACTTGAACCTCGAATGATCCTTCCAACCATAATCAGATGTATTTAAAAATGTTTTGTACATAACTCGTTGTTGTCCAAATTTCTCATTCACTTCATATTGGACTGCTATAAATTGTTCCAACATCTTCTCCAAATTATACTTTTGTGGTTGTTGTTGAGGCAGTGAATGTTAAACCCTAAGGTTGTTTTGGTGTGATCAACAAGTTAAGTTAGGTCATGTGTGTTTTTAACCTTGTGTCTAAGTGTGCAGGAACTTAGAAACACAAGTAGTCGAGCGGAAGACGCAGCTAGCGAGAAGGATAACATGCGGTGTGTCCGAGGGACGAGGCGCTGCGGAAGAATACACTAGCGGATGAGAAGGAAACGTGCGGTGGTTCCAAGGGACGAGAAGTCGGAGCGGAAGACTGCTCGGGGAGCAAGAGATGCAGCTAGCGAGAAGGTCGACATGGGGTGCAACTAAGGGGCGATAACTGCGGATGAGTACGCTGGCGGACGAGAAGGAAACACGCGGCGATTCCGAGGGACGAGAAGCCGGAGCGGAAGCTTGCTCGAGAAGACCGGAAGTTGGGTTCGGGTGAGTCATATTCCGGATGGCAGAGATCGCCCAAAAGAGTGGGAGACTCGGTTTGAAGCGAACGGAAGTGGAGCAGAAGATCCGGGTGGGAAAAAGTCAACTGGGTTGACTTTTTCTTCCGGGGCGACTGGAGTTGACTTTTTCACAGGATCAAATTTTGACTCAATCTGAACGTTGGGGGATAAAGTTTATCCCCCCAGGGCGCCCGGAACCCTCAGGGCGCCCCGACCAAGGCTATAAATATAGTCTTGGTCAAGAAGCTTTTTCAATAATCAGAACTCAAGCAATTATTTCAACACTTGTGTACTTCGTCTGTAGTTTAGCTTCTTTTTGTGCGCTTCATCGTTGTACGAGGCTTCTCCGCCCGAAGGAGTTTTTAAGTGCGATCATCTTCCTTGGATTAACAACCTCCTCGGTTGTAACCAAGTCAATCCCGGTGTGCCTTGTCTTTTCTGATTTATTTTCTTTTAGCTAATTTATACAAGTTTAAGAGTTCGAGAAGGGTTTGCATTTTATTTTCAAGCCATTCAACCCCTCTTTTAGCCGACCGCCGCGATCCAACAAGTGGTATTAGAGCTAAGGTGCTTCAGGAGAACTAACCGCCAATCGAAGCAAAGATAATGGCCGGACCAAGCATCTACCCGCCGAAATTCGAAGGGGATTTCGGTACTTGGAAAAAGTGAATGCAAGTATTCTTTACAACTGATTTTGAATTAATTTTAATAATGGAATTTGGCTTTGTAGCTCTAGAGGGCAAAAAAATATCAATAGACGAAAAAGGAGCAGGCCGACTACGTGGAGAATGACAAAGCATAATACCATCTGCTAAGTGTTCTTCCGCCACAAGAAGTCAACCGGATCGAAAACTATGACTCGGCAAAGGAACTTTGGGAGAAGTTCCTTGAGCTGCACGAAGGAACGTCCGAAGCCAAGCTCGCTAGACGGGATCTACTTCGCAATCAGCTCACCAGTCTGTGACTTGGGGAAGACGAGACAGTTGCGCATCTACACTCAAGAATCAAAGAGATCATCACCGGACTGTCGAATCTCGGAAAAAAGGTAAGTAACCGAGATTCGCTAAGGTACGCTTTAAATTCTTTACCAAGAAATTCAAAATGGGCATCACTAGTAGATGCCTTTTACATTTCTAAAGATTTAGAAAAAATTACACTAGAAGAATTTTTCTCGACATTTGAAGTGCATGAATCATAATGTGCAAGTACGAAGGAGCCCAAGAACAACATCGCCCTCAAAGCATCGAGAGATGAACCTGAGTCGGAATCTTCTCTCGACGACGAGAAAATGGTAATGATGGTAAGACGGTTTAAAAAGCTTTGTAAATCTAGAACTACTAACCATCCGTAGGGCAGAAAGAAAAGGGACATCCATTGCTACCACTGCGACGAAGAATGACACGTCAAAGACAACTGTCCCAAGCTGAGGAACAAAGACAAGGATAAAGGAAAGAAGCTTGTCCAAAAATGCAAGGTCCTAAAGGCGACGTGGGACGATATGTCATCCAAATCGGAAGTCGAGGCGTTCTCCGGACTTGCATTAATGGCGAGTCATCAAGACGACGACTGCGATTCAAGCTCTTCCGAGATGACCATCGAGAGCATCGATGAAGGGGAGCTATGTCGGAAGAAAGCAGCAGTTCAGGGGGAGACACAAATAGCGAGATCAACAAGGTAAGTGAGGTACGATCTCTTCCTCCTGATAAACTTTTTAAGTTTGTTAACTTTCTAACTAAAGACTGCTGCAAGTTAGAAAAAGAAATTAAGAATTTAAAAATAATATTAGCTAAATCCTGCCCTTTAGAAGAATTAGATAAAGTTAAATTAGAAAATGAGAAATTGAAATCAGAAAATGAAAATATGAAAATTCAAGTAGATAACTTGAAAAATCGTGCATGCTTATTTAATACAAATTTTAGAAAGTTTAATAATTTAAATTGGTATTATAGATATCATCAGCGACAAATTAGGAATATTTAAAGAAAATTTAATAATTTAAATTGGTATTCCAGTAGGCTGGAACCAATATTGGGTTCCTAAATCTTGTTTAGCCTAAATATTAATCGAAATTAGCGCTTTCAGTGAGAAAATTAAACATTAAATTTCTTTATGAGACTTTGTCTAAGGAAATGGTTGTTGCTCCAATAATCAAGGCCTAGTGCTTCGCAATGACCTAGAAGCCAAAATACTGAAATTAAATGTTTAATTAACTTTATGATAAAATATTAAAATTAAAATTTAATAATACTTTAAAAAGTCTTTTAAAATTTTTTTTTAAAAAAAAATTTACGTAGAATTTTTTTAAACTAAAATTGTCTAAGTTAAAAGGTCCTCTAAAATTAGAAATTTATGCTTAAATTTTTTTTTTTGCAAAATTTTTTTAAGTCAGTATTTTTTTTCTTAAAAGTTTTTTTAACTTAAAACATTTTTTTGCTTAAGTTATAAAATTCGTCTGAAAGTTATAAATTGTTTCGTAATTTTTTTTAAGTTAGATTTTTTTTTTTTCAAAAATTATCTAACTTAGAGTTTTTTTCAACTTAGAATTTTTTAAGAAAGTTAGAAATTTTTTTTAACCCTTAGATTTTTTTTGGAATCCCATTCTTTTGTGATCAAAGGGGGAGAAGGAAAACTATAAGTCTAGGGGGAGGTAGACAATTTTCTATCTTTTTGCACTTAATTACAAATTTAGTTAGTTTATTTTCATGTCTATTTTACCCTACCTTAACTTGAGTTGTTCACATCAAAAAGGGGGAGATTGTTGGAACCCAAGGTTGTTTTGGTGTGATCAACAAGTTAAGTTAGGTCCTGTGTGTTTTTAACCTTGTGTCTAAGTGTGCAGGAACTTAGGAACACAGGTAGTCGAGTGGAAGAAGCAGCTAGCGAGAAGGACGGCACGCGGTGCGTCCCAGGGACGAGGCGCTGTGGAAGAGTACACCGGTGAACAAAAAGGAAGCGTGCGGTGGTTCCGAGGGATGAGAAGTCGGAGCGGAAGACTGTTCGGGGAGCAAGAGACGCAGCTAGCGAGAAGGTTAGCAAGGGGCATGACTGAGGGACGAAGACTGCGGATGAGTACACTGGCGGACGAGAAGGCAACACACGGCGATTCCGAGGGACGAGAAGCCGGAGTGGAAGCTTGCTCGAGAAGACCGGAAGTTGGGTTCGGGTGAGCCCTATTCCAGATGGCAAAGATCACTCAAACGAGCGGAAGGCTCGGTCTGAGGCGAACGGAGTCGGAGAAGAAGATCCGGGCAGAAAAAAGTCAATGGGGTTGACTTTTTCCTCCGGGGTGTGCCCCGAATAGCTCCGGGTGCTCAGAACAGTCTGGGGCGCTCGGAGCTGTCCGGGGCGCCTGGAACCCTTCCAGGCGTCCGGAGTTGACTTTTTCACAGGATCGAGTTTTGACTCGATCTGAACATTAGGGGATAAAGTTTATCCCCCCCCAGGGCGCCCGGAACCCTTAGGGCGTCCCGACCAAGGTTATAAATATAGCTTTGATTCAGAAGCTTTTTCAATAATCAGAACTCAAGCAATTCTTCCAACACTTGTGTACTTCGTATGTAGTTTAGCTTATTTTTTGTGAGCTTCATCGTTGTACGAGGCTTCTCCTCCCGAAGGAGTTTTTAAGTGCGATCATCTTCCTTGAATTAACAACCTCCCCGGTTGTAACCAAGTTAATCCCGGTGTGCCTTGTTTTTTTTTGATTTATTTTCTTTTAGCTAATTTATGCAAGTATTAGTTTAAGAGTTCGAGAAGGGTTTGCGTTTTATTTTTAGGTCATTCAACCCTCCTTCTAGCTGGTCGTCGCGATCCAACAGTGAATACTGGGATTCCATAGCCATAATATTAACTTGTTGAAAGATGTGGTGTAAACAAGACGGGTGAGATGAGCTGCCGCAAACTCTACAAGCGCACTCCACTTGATCATTACTAGAATTATAAGTTTCATTGAAGTCTCCAAATTATTGAGAATATGGATCCATGGTTAAATAGAAATTAATTTCCTGGTCACCTGAAGCAAAAGTAACAAAATCACAAGACACAGGCAATAATCATTGCATAACTCACATATAGAAAATATAAATCAATCAAGATATCCAACAAATTTTGGATTACATTTTCAATGCTATAAAAAGAAAAACAATGTCAAAATTAAAAAAGAAAAAAGTCTAGAGTGACTATATTGCGACTCAACTAGTGTTAACTAAAATATCAGGCTTGATAATGGTGCTAAAAACTTGATGTGGGAAATCATAAGTGCACAATTCTGTCGTCAAGTAGTAAAATATCACATCCACAGGTGTTGTTGATTAAACATTAGTTGAGTTTACAAATCTAGTATCCAGAAGATAGAAGTCATGTTTGGTCACGAGAACAAAAGATTTAGATAGGAGAGAGAGTTGAGAGAGCAAGAGGAGAAGGTTTGAGACAGAGCCTAGTGTAGAAGGAGTCAAGAGAAGGCAAGTGGTTAAAGGGAGAAGTTGGATTTGGGAGGAACGACTCTCGGACTTGTTGGGATGTATACTAAAAGCCTAGCTTTTTGTATGAACATTTATTTTGAAATAAGAATCACATTGGTCAAATGTCTGTATTTATGTTAAATGCAGTTGTCCATTTAATTTATATTATAGATAACATGGTGTTTAGTGTGACACAGAAGATCATGTTATCAGTTCCTTATAAATTATAAATAGTAGCTCACAACCAAGATGGAATGGGATAAACCATTGGAGTGGTTATAGTGTAATTTGGCATTAGTTTATCTTAACTATAAAATTAACTAGTACACTATGTGTGTATTGAGTAGGACCATTTGAGGTTGTTTCTTTTTATACTGACTGTATAAAAGAACAAAATCTCTGTTATTATGGATGTGCGTACTCTTAATTCTGATATAATAACAAGCACATATATTTAGTATTTATTTCTTTAATTTATCAATGGGTGATATTTAGTTCGTTAAATCAATAGACCCGATAAGTTGGGAAATGATATTATTTATATGGTGTGTTGTTGATTATAGAAGGAAACTGTGTCTTAGTAATCTAGGTTGATGATGCCCCCTTGAGGAGTTCATAAGGATTATCATGTAAACCCTGCAGGTGGACTTAGTCCAGCATGACAATGAAGTTGAGTGGTACTACTCTTGGAGCTAGATATTAATTAAATGAGTTGTCAGTAACACATTTAATTAGTGGACATTCGATATCTTAAATATAGGGAGACTAACGCACTCATAATAAGAAGGAGCCCATAATGTAATTTGGGATTGGTGTGGTAGTGCAATAATAACTCTTTAGTGGTATGAGTTATTATTGATGAACTTGAGTTGGGTGTTCGAAGCGAACACAGGAAGCTCAAGCTCATCGGGAGACCAAAATAAATTTCTCCTCTCGGTCCCTGTTGTAACCTCTATAAATCCTTGTATCCATAAAGTCCACTTCTTACCCAAGTAATGGGCCGGCCACATCCTTGCTTGGTGCAAGGGGGCCGGCCAAGCATAGGCTTGGAAGCCAAGAAGTGGTCGACCAAGCTTGGTGCTCAAGCTAGGGGTCGACCACTAGAAAAGGAAAAGGAAGTTTTATTTTTAAAATAAAATTTTGTTAAAATGTTTCCTTATTTGTAGTTATCTACAATGGTTAAAAGAGAGATTTTATTTTGTTAAAATCTTTCCTTTTTGTAGTTATCTACAATGGTTTAAAAAAATATTTTAATTTTCTTTTTATAGCCATCCTCATGGTTTTAAAAGAGGTTTTTAAAATTTTAAAATCTTTCCTTTTATAGATATCTACAAAAGATTAAAGAGAGTTTTTAATTTTTTTATAAAACTTTTCTTTTTGTAACCATGGTTTAAAAAGGAAAATTTTAATTAATCTTTCGTTTTTGTAGTTGTCTACATGTTTTAAAAGAGAGAGATTAATTTTAAAACTTTCCTTTATTGTCATGTACAATAGGAAATTTAGAAAAGAGAGATTTTAATTGTTGTTACAATTTCCTTTTTAAGGGGAGGCCACAAATAAGGAAATTTTAATTATGTTTAAAACTTTTCTTTTTTGTTATGACCAAGGATTATAAAAGAGAGGTAGAGGGTGCCTCATGAGTAGATAATTCTAAGATTTCTCTAAGTCCTCTCTCCTAATCCTTGTGGTGGCCGGCCCCTCTCTTTTCTCTTCTCTCTTTGATTTCTTCCTTTAGGCCGGCGGGACACCATCTTTCCTTCTCTCCCTTTCTCCTTTCTAAGGCCGGACTCCATATCCCTTGGTGGCCGAAACTTGAAAGAAAAGGAGAAAACTCTATCTTGGTGGTCGGTTACTTGGAGGGGAAGAAGGAGAAGAAAATTTCCTATTTTGGCACCCCTTGGTAGTTTCTTGGAGGCAAAGAAGTGGTTCAGGTGGATTCCATCTTGGTAGATCGTTACCTACACATTGTCCAAGAGGAGGAGAGAAATACAACAGAAGATCAAGGGGTCATTAGCTACAAAGAAAGGTATAACTAATTAATGGTTTCCTCTTCGAATTAATTAGTTAGTTTTCTTTGCATGGATTCTGAAACACCAACACAAGAGGCTAGTGATTTTATGTTTCGATTTTGTGCTATCGATTTTGTATTTCGATTTTGCATTTCGATCTTGTGTTTCTATTGTGGTTTCTATAGTGAAACCTAGGGTTACTATAAGAAGTTAAATATCGAATTTCTTTGAAATACTTTGTCTAGGAAGTGATGGATGATCCCATACCCAAGAAGGCCTAATGTCTCGCTATATTTAACCTGGAAGTCGATCTTTGAAATATATGTTTAATCATCTTCTGTAATATGGTTTAACTTAGGAAGATCACATCGGTTAAACTTGGAGTAAAAATGTTAAGTATCGTTTTCAATCCAAGTTTAACTTCTGAAGAGCAACTTGGATTAATAATGTTAAGCATCGTTTGCAATCCAAGTCTAACTTCAGTGGCACATGGGTAGCTAGGTTAAGTTCTGTGCTTGTACAAATTTTTATACAGGGGAACTAGAACGGTATTTCGAGTAGCAACTAACAGGACTTTGGTTTCACTATAATGTTAGTTGATGTCCCCAAGTATTGTCCACTTTCCTACCTCTATGTTTACATACTTGTAGGTATTCTAACCAAATTGTCGATACGATCTCGAAGTATCAGAGTGTTTACCTAAATTTCAAGAGGTAACTCTAGAAAGTTCGCTTAAAAAGTTATCCGTTGTCACGTGAGGACCAACAGTAATATAATCTAGATTACTCAATCCACTTTCTAACACTAATTTAGAGAAAACCCATTAACCAATAGTTAACTATCCCTTATAAAGAATTAACCTTTCTTCAAAGTAATGACTCTAAAAAGTTCGCTTAATTACCCTTGTTACGTGAGGATCAACGGTCATAAAATCTAGAGCATTTCCCTTTCATAGTGACCAAATCCCCACATTCAATTGCACACATTCAATCAAACAAGAACAAAGCATAAACATATCATAGAATAGGAAAATACAACAACAACAACCAAGCCTTTTCCCACTAGGTGAGGTCGGCTGTATGAATCCTTTTACGCCATTGAGGTCTATCTCCTATTATATCATCATCTATATTTAAATAAATTTGATCTTATTTTATTGTTGCTAACCAAGTCTTTTTTGGTCTTCCTCTTCCTTGTTTGATATGCATGTTTATCATAGTTTCACATCGCCTAACTGGAGCATTTATTGGTCATCTAAGTACATGTCCGTACCATCTTAAACATGTCTCTCGGAGTTTGTCCTCAATAGATGCAATTCCGACTTTCTCTCTAATGCTCTCATTTCTTATTTTATCCATCTTCGTATGTCCACACATCCACCTTAACATCCTCATCTCTGCAACTCTCATGTTCTGCTTATGGGCTCGAGTCATAGCCCAACATTCAGCTCCATATAACATAGCAAGTCTAACTGTGGTTTTATAGAACTTACCTTTAAGTTTAAGAGGTACTTTACGGTCACATAAAACACCCGACGCTCTCCTCCATTTCACCCATCCTGCTTGTATTCTATGTAAGACATCTCTCTCAATCCCTCCATCATTTTGTAAAAATGATCCTAAATATTTAAATCTTTCGGTTCCGGGCAACTCGTCATCTCCTATCTTAACAATTGTTTTATTACTTCTAATATTGCTAAACTTAAATTTCATATATTCTGTCTTTAATCTACTAAGCTTAAAACCTTTCCCTTCTAGTGTTTCCCTCCAAGATTCTAGCTTAGCATTTACTCCTTCACGTGTCTCATATACCAAAATAATATCATCTGCAAACAACATGCACCACGGTACTGTGTCTTGAATGTGCGCAGTGAGTTCGTCCATAAGTAATGTAACAAGATAGAGACTTAGGGCTGATCCTTGATGTAACTCTATCTTTATTGGAAATGCTTCAGTTACTTCGCATGAATAGGAAAATACTAAATATATAATTCATACATCAATATCACATCATATTTACTCTTTATATCCTAAAATTCAGAGGATCACTCTTTAGAGAAGGAAATACATCTACAATCATAGAAAATAACAGGCTATAACTCACATCGGAAAGAAAAAAAGAAGAGAATACTTATCAATGTGTTCCCGATATCTTCGGATGAATTCCTCGCTCTGGTGGTAGATGGATCGTCGCGATGACTCCTCGATTGGTGGCTCTAGGGTTTGTCCAAGAGGGGAAAATCCTCTCCCAAGGAGTGGGACAAAGTCCCCTAGTCCAATATGAGTCAAGCAAGGATTTTCTTGACCCTTTTATACCTCCCTTATATTTTCCAGATTGACCCTCATTTGTTTGGCTCAGACAAAATCAATTTTTCACACCTTAGACTCAGTTTTCTTGGGGTAGATTTTGAAGCAAACATGTAGAGTTTAAAAGTATCTACATTTTGATAGGTGGTTTGAGCCCTGGCTCCAATTGAGCCAAAAGTTATAACCCTTCAAAATTTGGTCTGTAGTTTGGGTTGGGCAGGGTAGATCTGTCAGATTTACAGGGCCCCACCAAAATAGCTTTTTTTACCTTTAGATCTGGGTTTCTCAAGTTGAACCCTAAATCAAAATTATAGGTCTTGAAATTATCTAAATTTTGACATATGGCATGACTCATGGGTCTAGCTGAGCCAAAAGTTATGACCATTTTAGTTTTAGTTTGTAGAGCAGTCCATAGGCTGACATGGGTCGTGCCCGCCAACACAGGCACCCATGTTCAGCTATGAAAAATGGCCAAATTCAACACTAGTCATGCCCACCAGCATGACCCCCCATGGTGGAATCTGTAGGGAGGCATTTTAATGTTGTTTTACGCCCGATTTCTTCTATATGAAGGTTAGAACATGTGCCTTGATTAAAACTTTCTTTTGATAGTCTTTTAAATATCTTTTTCTTCCCTAACACTTCATATGCTGGCTCAATGATGAGGCTTGATGATGAGGCATGGCTACCCTGTGTTAAGCCTTTTTGTGCTCCATTCTTTCTCATTATTGGCCTTAGGAGCACGTCCGTGTCATGGGACACGACCAGAGTGTGCTCCATGCTCCAACGTCATGTTCCAAGGGGATTATGTTCCATTTTTACTCTAAAAATACGTCTTATCAATGAAAATAACAAAGAGTAGTTTTTCGAACTAAAAATAATAAATGAAGAACATTGAGATGAAAACATAAAATATATGCATATGAACAAGATGTGCGTCAAATTATATGAAATAGCACATCACCTATCCACAAAGCAATGGTTAAACTGAGATCGTCATTGGAGAAATAGCTCGAGGACTTTAAATTAAATTGGATCGTGTTAAAGGCAGTTGGGTGGATGAATTGCCAAGCATCTATAGGATTATCAAATCATGCCAGGAGAAAGCACCAGAATGACTCATTTTCATCTTGTTTATGGAAGAAAGGCAATTGTCCTAGTAGAGATTAGAGAAGAGTCATTCCGAAGGGGCACTTATAGATAATATAATTTTGAACAACGACTCCTAGATCTTGATTTAATCACTAAGATACGAGAACGAGTTGCTACTGGGTCAAAGCATACCGACAACGGATGTGCATTAGGTATAACAAATGAGTCATTCTTTGTATTTTTCAAGTTAGAGATCTGATTTAGAAGAAGGTTAAACCAGTGGGAGATGTAAGCAAATTGGAGTCATAGTGGGGAGGACCCTTTTAGGTAATTAGTGTTGGGACCGAAATGTAGCTAGAGGGGGGTGAATAGCTCGGCACGATCTCGTGCTCGTCGTTGCTTGCCTCTTGCGATGATGTGCAGCGGAAATACAAGAAAACAAACACACAACGCTAACTCTAAGGATTTACTTGGTATCCACCTCAAGAAGAGGTGACTAGTCCAAGGATCCACACATTCACGCACCCTCCACTATAGAAACACTCCTTCTCGGTAACTACTGAAGGCGGAGAAGCCCTATAACCTCACAATATAACAATGAGAAAGAAAAAAGTAAAATACAAATGAATCTTACAAGATTATAATGAAAACTCTAGCTTCTTCTTCTTCTTGTTGCAACTCACCTCTTGACTTGGATGAACCTCCAAGAACCTTCAAGAACTGGCGGTGAGGACTGTGGAGAAGTGGTTGTGAAGTCGCTGTGGAGAAAGAATCGAAGCCGTGGAAGTTCTACCGAGAGAAATGCTCGCCAACAGCTATATCCTGCGCCAACGGTCAAATCCTAATCGATTGGATTGCTCCCAATCGATTGGGGAGGCTTTGGATCGATCGGTCGATCGATCCAAAGCGCCTCTGTGCTCTCGGGAATAGCCTGGATTGATCGGCTGATCAATCCAGAGCTTATCGCCAAAATCGCAGCTCCCAATCGATCAACCGATCGATTGGAGGCTCCCAATCGATCGATTGATCAATTGGGAGGCTTCTGTGCGATTGGCGATTCTCCCCAATCGATCCACTGATCGATTGGGAGAAGGCTTGTCGCAGGGACTCGCCCAATCGATCAGCCAATCGATTGGGCGTGAGCCAATCGATCGGCTGATCGATCCAGCTCTTGTTTTTGCCCAAAAATAAGTCCAAAGTCCCCTAGACCAACATCTGGTCAACCATGACCTATTGGTACATCATGCCTAGCATCTGGTCACCCTTGACCTGCTAGAACTCCCTCACCAAGTGTCCGGTCAATATCTTTGACCCACTTGGACTTTCCTCCTCGTGCCAAGTATCCGGTCAATCTCTTTGACCTACTTGGTCTTTCCAACACCAGATGTCCGATCAGCCTTGATCCATCTGGATTTCCTTGTGTCTAGCTTCGCTCACCAGGACTTTCCCAATTGTCTAGCTTCACTCACCAGGACTTTTAACTACCTAGCTTCACTCACTAGGTCTTTCACTTGGCTTCACTCACCAGGATTTTCACTTCTGCCTAGCTTCACTCACTAGGACTTCCCATCTCCTTGGCTTCACTCACTAGGACTTTCACCTAGCTTCACTCACTAGGACTTCTCATCTGTCTGGCTTCACTCACCAGGACTTCCTTCTACTTAGCTTCACTCACTAGGTCTTTCACCTGGCTCCACTCACCAGGATTTTCTTCTGCTTAGCTTCACTCACTAGGTCTTTCACATGACTTCACTCACCAAGATTTTCCCATCAAGTATCCAGTCAACCTTGACCTACTTGACTCTCCTTCACACATGAACAATTGCACCTGCAATCTCCATGTGTTGTCTACATGTATTGTCAAACATCAAAACCCAAACATCGAGACTCGAGCTTGACTCAATTCAAGCTCAGTCAACCAGGTCAACCTTGACCTAGGGAATATTGCACCAACAATCTCTCCCTTTTTGATGTTTGACAATACCTCCTTTAAGTTAGGCTAATCCCATAGCCTAAACCTCCTATGCCATTAAGAATGAGGGTTCCCTTCATTCTTCTCCTTTTCTAGAGGGCAAACTCCCTCTTAGGTAATGAAGGCCTAACTTAAATCCTACATTCTCCCCCTATTTGCACACATCAAAAACAAACTCTCCCCCTAAAGAGTTACCCAACGTTGTTCACAACTTCACTCGTTGCTCACAACATAATAATGAAGGTCTCATACCCTTCATTATTCTTAACTCTCATCCTTGAGCATATACCACCTGATATATTCACATACGATTCAAATGAAGGTCCCATACCCTTCATTGTCATCAAATGCTCATCCGTGAGCATACACCACTTGAATAATGAAGATATTCACTCTCTAGTATATTCAAATGTCCAATCTTGAGCATTTTCGCTAAAGAAGATTAACCACCTTCCAAGGTGCATGAAAAATAGATTTTCATGTCCTTAAAGAGTAACTCCCCCTAAAGACATGCACGTAACTTCTGTCATTGCACCAACAATGACTTGGAATCCCTAAAACTCTAGAAACTCAAATTTAGAAGTTTTGAGATTCAAAAAGTCAATATTGAAACCAAACCTCAACCTAAACCTCTACTTAGTCTTCCTTGGCCAATCCATCCTTGTTTTCATCATGAAAACTCCCCCTAAATATATACAAATATATTTTGAGGGGTTAGGAATGGTTGTATAGACTAAAAATGATTTAGAATGCTGAAAATGGACTTTCCCAGCCAAAATCAGCATTCCCAATCGATTGGAGTTGAGTCCTAATCGATTGAACCCATCTGAATTGATCCACTGATCGATTCAGATTGCGTGGATCGATCGGTGGATCGATCCAGCGAGCTTCTGCTCGCGAGAGATGTCTTCTCAATCGATCGCCCAATCGATTGAGACACTCCAATCGATCGGGTGATCGATTGAAGCTCTGAAAATGCTGAAATTCACTTTCAGTCAATTTCAGAAACTCCTCAAAAATTCTACAAAATTTGAAAAATCATGACAATTCATGTAGATACTCCCTAGGGCATATACTATCAAGGAAAAATAGTTTTCTATGAAAATACTTTCTATTTTCCAAGATTGACATAAACTTGAAAACTTGTAAAAACTTTAGTGTTTTCTTCAAGTTTGTGCCTAACTCTTCAATGATGATTACTATCAAAAGATAGTCTTCATCAAGGTTTTCCAAAAGCATTTTAAAATGATTTTCAAAACCAATATCCAACCATGTTCTTTGGACTCAATGCACATGACTTGTACATTAGCTTTCCCAATGATTGGAAAACACATAACTATGTGTTTTGATGAATTTAAAACTTAAAAGAATGCATTAAATCAACATCTTGAGTTTTGTTCATCATTCTAACATCTCACTTGTATTCAATGTGTACTAAAACACATACAAGTCACCTTATAGTTTGTGTGAGATGTAAAATTTTGATTTTGCCCTAATCTAGGGATCATGCATATCTATCTAGGTATTTTGAAATATAAACATCCACCAAGGGTGTTACTTGTTAGTAAATGTCATTTGTCCTTAATTGCAAGGGATTAAACATAATGCATGATATGTTATGACATACATCAAAAAGAAATAATTTTCAAAAGAAAATATCCTATAACTACATGATGTATGTATGCCATGACATGGTATTTTTGTATTTTTCACAATAAAACATGAATGCAAAAACAAATAAATAAATATGATGTCATGACATATGATGGGCAAACAAAGCATGACAATTTAGCATAAATAAAATATCTAGATTATCTACCTAAGTATCCTTAACCCTTAGCTAATTAAAATTTAAACCCTAGATTGCCCACTATTTCCCAAGAAAATGCCAATAATCTAAGTTTGACATTTCTTTTGCTTTTCTTAATTTGTGCCAATTTAAATTAAACATATTCCTCAAATTTTGGCACAATTTACTTTTTTAAAGAGTAACAAATTGAGTTAAGCCTTAGATTGCCATACTAAAATCCCAAACTTGGTAGTTCTTATGATTTTCCCAAATTGTGTCACTTAAAATTTCATCCAATTTCTCAAAATATGACACATTTTACTCTTACAAGAGTAAATCAATAACCCTTATCATTTTCACTCCAAGTGTCAACTTCATCAAAGTTGGGTTAACTACCCTTCTAATTGGAGTTGACACTCTTTAGCCCATTTATGGGGTAGAAAAAAATGCTTCTAGGAACCCAAAACCTATTGGTGCTCCTTAGATGCTCTAGGTATTCACTAGGGATAACCTCCCTAGATACCTTCCTAGTGACCTTGTTAGGCTTCTTAGAAGCCTTGGTCACCTTTTCTAGGTCAACTCTAGGAATTTCTTCCCTTGTGACCTTCTTTGTGACTTTCTTAGACTTCTTAGAAGTCTTAGTCACGTTTATTGTTGCAAAAATACTTTTAGGGATAACTTCCCTTATATTTTTGATTTGACCACTAGGATTAGGGTTAATTTCATAACTATATGGAACTCTATGGTAAGAAGGCACATCCTTTTTGGATTTAGGTTTGTATCCCAAACCTCTATGACCCTTGGAAGATCCTTGTTGTCCTAAACCTAGATTTTACTCATTTTGCCCCTTTAGGATATTTTCCATCCTTTTTAGGGTCTTTTCTAATTTATCAATTCTTGACCTCAAAACTTGATTTCCCATCATTAAGTCCTTAGTTTTTGGGTTTTCATTAAATCCATGAGCATTTTTATTTCTAGACCTATAACTAAAACTCTTAGTCTTCTTACCTAGATTTTCATCTACCTTCCTAACTCTAGGTGTGGTAGTTTTAGCATGTAGAGCCACATGCTTTTCTTTAATGCTATCATGCTCGCTATTTTTATGGTAAATAGCATTAAAATGATAAAAAATTTGAATTAGCATGCTTTTTACCATTATTTAAAAGGGTAGGCTCAATAAATGATACCTTTCGTTTTACCTTGGAGGCTCCCCCTTGACTCATGCTTCCACCCTTGACTTTGACCGCTTTCTTCCCCTTGGGACATTGACTCCGATAGTGTCCCTTTTGATTGCAAGAAAAGCACACAATGTGCTCCTTGCTCTTCTTTGTTCCGAGAGCGGTCTTCTTGGGCTTCTCCTTGCTCTTTGGTGCCACTTGGCCCTTCTTCTTGGCCAATTTAGGGCACTTGCTCTTGTAGTGTCCATGTTCCCTACACTCAAAGCATATAATGTGATTTTTATTTTTAAATGAAATATTTATACCTTCATGTGTAGTGATGACATCTTCTTCTTTGAATCCGGAGGTAGAAACTTCCTCTTGTTCTGACAGTGATGTTCCTCCAATAGATTTGACTCGACTTGTGGAGGTGGAAGCTTATTCATCCTCTTCTTTTATTGATCCGGATGTGGACGAAAATCGCTCCCCCTCAATCCTAGAGGTGGAGGCTTCATCATCTTCATCTTGTACATGGAACAAAGAGTATGCTCCCTCTTTGCCCTTTTCATTGTACTCCTTTGACGATGAGGCTTCTTGGACTTCTTCTTCGGAAGTTGAGCATCTCTCAACCTCGGAATTCTCCTCCTCTTGGTCTTCCTCCAATGAGTCACCCTCTTTGGATTTTTCTTGGATTGGTACAGTGGAGGACTCTTCATGAAGCTTAGCCAACTTGCTCCATAGCTCCTTTGCATCTTTAAATTCTCTAATTTTGAAAAGAATGGTGCTTGGCAATAAATTAACCAATAATTTGGTTACCTTGTCATTAGCCTCACACCTTTGAGTTTGTTCTTGACTCCATTTGTTCTTTTTGAGGATTTTGCCCTTTGAATTTCTTGGAGCCTCGAAGCCTTCCATTAGAGCAAACCATTGCTCTATCTCCACCATCAAGAAATTTTTGATCCTTAATCTCCAAAGATCAAAGCTCATCATTGTGAATGGTGGAGGCACCCTTGTATCGAATCCAAGTCCATCTTGGAATTCCATCTTGAAGTTGAGCCTTTTGATGAAGTCTTCGACTTGTAGAATTTTGCTCCAACTTCTTCACCCTCTAGCTTGTTACCCCTTTCGGCGATGATTCCGGTGAAGAGCGGCCTCACTCTGATACCACTTATTGGGACCGAAATATAGCTAGAGGGGGGTGAATAGCTCAGCGCGATCTCGTGCTCATCGTTACTTGCCTCTTGCGATGATGTGCAGCGGAAATACAAGAAAACAAACACACAACGCTAACTCTAGGGATTTACTTGGTATCCACCTTAAGAAGAGGTGACTAGTCCAAGGATCCACACACTCACGCACCCTCCACTATAGAAACACTCCTTCTCGGTAATTACCGAAGGCGGAGAAGCCTTACAACCTCACAATACAATAATGAGAAAGAAAGAAGCAAAATACAAATGAATCTTACAAGATTATAATGAAAACCCTAGCTTCTTCTTCTTCTTGTTGCAACTCGCCTCTTGACTTGGATGGGCCTCCAAGAACTTTCAAGAACTGGCAGTGAGGACTATGGAGAAGTGGCTGTGAAGTCGCTGTGGAGAAAGAATCGAAGCCATGGAAGTTCTACCGAGAGAAACGCTCGCTAACAGCTATATCCTGCGCCAACGGTCAAATCCTAATCGATTGGATTGCTCCCAATCGATTGGGGAGGATTTGGATCGATCGGCCGATAGATCCAGAGCGCCTCTGTGCTCTCGGAAATAGCCTGGATCGATCGACTGATCGATCCAGAGCTTATCGCCAAAATCGCAGCTCCCAATCGATCGGCCGATCAATTGGGAGGCTTTCTGTGCGATTGACGATTCTCCCCAATCGATCCACTGATCGATTGGGAGAAGGCTTGTCGCAGGGACTCGCCCAATCGATCAGCCAATCGATTGGGCATGAGCCAATCGATCGGCTGATCGATCCAGCTCTTGTTTTTGCCCAAAAACAAGTCCAAAGTCCCCTAGACCAACATCTGGTCAACCATGACCTATTGGTATATCATGCCTAGCATCTGGTCACCCTTGACCTGCTAGAACTCCCTCACCAAGTGTCCGGTTAATATCTTTGACCCACTTGGACATTCCTCCTTGTGCCAAGTATCCGATCAATTCCTTTGACTTACTTGGTCTTTCCAACACCAGATGTCCGATCAGCCTTGATCTATCTGGATTTCCTCGTACCTGGCTTTACTCACCAGGACTTTCAACTGCCTAGCTTCACTCACTAGGTCTTTCACGTGGCTTCACTCACCAGGATTTCTACTTCTGCCTAGCTTCACTCACTAGGACTTCCCATCTCCTTGGCTTCACTCACCAGGACTTTCACCTAGCTTCACTCACTAAGACTTCTCATCTGCCTGGCTTCACTCACCAGGACTTCCTTCTGCCTAGCTTCACTCACTAGGTCTTTCACCTGACTTCACTCACCAGGATTTTTTTCTGCCTAGCTTCACTCACTAGGTCTTTCACCTGACTTCACTCACCAGGATTTTCCCGTCAAGTATCCAGTTAACCTTGACCTACTTGACTCTCCTTCACACATGAACAATTGCACCTGCAATCTCCATGTGCTGTCTACATGTATTGTCAAACATCGAAACTCAAACATCGAGACTCGAGCTTGACTCAATTCAAGCTCAATCAACCAGGTCAACCTTGACCTAGGGAATATTGCACCAACAATTATGAAATAGAGTTCAAGGTCCTATTACCTAGAAGATGTAGATGATAAAAAACTTGATCGACCATAGAGCGTCAACCACCTTAAACCTTACTTTACTTAGAGAAATGTTTTGCAATTTTAAGATTTTCTCTCCAGGCTTATTTATGTTTAACACTTCTCTTATTGAATAAATGGTTATTTCTCTTTTAGAACTCAGATATTGTTCCAAATTCTCTAGACTTAGACGTAGTTGGGATCGAAATTCTCTAAGCTGCGGAAGCAGATTCCCCTTCGTACAAGGGTCGAGCAAGTATCGTATCGCCCTATCCTTTTCAGGGTCCAAACTCTCCCAAACTTGAACGTACTCAGAGTCGAGATCCTCTAGACTACTATAGTGAACTCCCCTTCGTACAAGGGTCAAGCAAATATCATATTGCCTTATCATTTTCAAGGCCCAAACTCTCTCGGACTTGGACGTAGTCGGTTAAGATCCTCTAGACTGCGATAGCGGACTCCCCTTTGTACAAGGGCCGAGTGAGTACTGTATCATCTTATCTATTTTAGGATCCAAACTCTCCTAGACTTGGATGTAGTCAGGGTCGAGATCCAAGGTTGTGATTGCGGACTCCCCTTCATACAAGGGTTGAGTAAGTACCATTTTATCTTATCCTTGTTAGGATACAAAATTCCCCTAAACTTAGACACAGTCAGGATTGAAATCCTCTAGGTTGCGGTAGTGGACTCCCCTTCGTATAAGGATCGAACGAGTACCATATCACTTATCATTTTTAGGGCTCAAACTCCTTCTGACTTGGACATAGTCGGGGTTGAGATCCTAGGCTGTAGTAGCGAACTCCCTTCGTACAAGGGTCGATTAAGTATTGTATTGCCTTGTCCTTACCTAAGTCCAGATTCTCCTAGATTTGGATGTAGTTGAGGTCGAGATCCTTGCCTCCACAATCCTAACAAAGTACATCATAATCTCAAACATTCGTTAATATGAACAAAAGACTTACAAAAAAGATAGATACATTTTAAAACTTAAAAGTCAGTAGCATATTCATCAGGGATACTCTCATTAATATTCAAAATATCGATGGCTGGGAGGGGGGAGTTAGCCAAAAGCTTCTCGTTCTCTACCAACTGCTTCAAGGTGTCATTGATGCCATGTCACACCATTCAATCGAAGCGGATGCTAACCATATCATAAATTCCTCTGACTGAAAGAATTCCTTTTTTTGATGGCCCAACGCTCGTCTTCTCCTACTTGGTACTCCTTAAGCTCAGACACCTAGCCCTCCAATTGATCCTTCTGGGTCTCCATCTCTTAGACATAGGTTTGCAGCTCCGTTAGGGAGACCTTCTAGCTCCGCACCTCAGCTCAAGCATCTTCAATAGCGATAAGGGCAGCCTCTAAGTTGTAGCGATAGGTTTCCGCCAAAGTTTTGGTCTACTCAACCTCCCCTCGAGTCACTCCCAGTTCCACCTTCAGGATCGCCATCTCTTGTCGACTGCATCTAGACTAGCCTGAACAACTACCTCCTTAGCTATGGTAGCTTCTAATTTCATTTGATGAACATCTGCAGTAGTCGTCAGCATGTCTATCTCCACCTGTAGCTGACTCATGCTATGTGTCAGGTTGATTCTTTCCACCATCGCTTCAACTATTCCCCTCCTTATATGGGTGATTTTCGCCTAATCAGAAGATGGGTATAATTGTAGTTGCTTTAAGTGATCAATCTTTGAATGTGTAGCAATTATTACCTTCAGGATCGCCATCTCTTGAATGCACTCGGGGTCGAGATCCTCCATACTACTGTAGTGAACTCCCCTTTGTACAAGGTTCAAGCGAATATCATATTGCCTTATCATTTTCAGGGCTCAAACTCCCTCGGACTTGGAGGTAGTTGATTAAGATCCTCCAAGCTGCGATAGCATACTCTAGGTGGTAGTCTTTCAAAGTCGGAGAAGGGGCAATTCCCACTACCAATGAATTGTCCACGAGATGGATTCAAGAGGTTTAACAAAAAAAGAATTTGGGTTTTCATCCCTTATGATATAAAGGGAGCTCCTTGATAAGATTAATCCTAGAATGGGAAGAAAAGAAGAAGATTTCATCCTCCATTTTCTTCAAGTAATGGAAAAAGGGAGGAGATAGTGGAATACGATACAAACAAATAGAATCACGATCTTAGTCAAAAATACAAAAGGAATTATAGCCAAGCTATGATAACGAGATATGGAAATATTGTGATACTTTTATGACAAAAACAAGCATAAGAAAATGCAGAACACTTAGCATATGCCTTCGGAAGAAGGTTATAAAGCCTGGAGGAGGATGGTATGATCAATCATTGCCATTTAAAGTCTTAGCAAATAATCAGCTAGAACTCCATAAGCCGTCCTCAGTGGATCCAAAGACGCCTTAATAAAACTCAAATTTGTAGATCTATACTAGAGAGAGGAGGAAGATTCGCTAACCATGGAAGGTACTACCAAGGGATCAATGAAAGGAGGGGTTGTAAAAGTGGACTAAAATCACTTACTATGTGAAGAAGAGAACTTGAAGATAAAGCAGACAAAGAAGTGGTGATGAGAGAAGCAGTAAGTGCATACAAAAGCATTCTTATTTGTCCTAATATAGCCCAACTTATTTAAGAGGGATCGTTGGATCTCTGCTATTAAAAGATGAGATTGATTTTCCACCGTAGGATTGAGGAACAAGTAAAAAACTCGAGATAATTATTACCTGTTGAAAGATGTTTAGTTTTCTTGGCCATAAGTCCCATCACATTAATGTGATGTAACTTTAGAGGTACGTTGGTGCATCATGGGTTTAAGAATCAAGGTGGATCATGAAGGCGGAGTGCTTAAGAGGAGTGATTGCATTAAAGGACATGATGACTAAGATATGCTAGCATTTAATGCATAATCGCTTCGTAAATATACAATAGATTTTGCCAAAGGGCTTAAGCAATCGAAGTAGATGGGTATTATTTTGGTTACACTACAGTCTAGTTAATTGAACTTTGTCTTTTTTGACTACACTTGAAGGCGAGACTTGTGATCTGAGAGTGATCAGTAGGCGCTACGTGGATAAGAAAGGATTGGTGAAAACTGCTAAAGTGGTTCCAAACAAAAAAATTCTTTGGTCTCCGGACTCCACAACCTCCCGACCTCTCGGGCCTCTTGACTCCACAACCTCTCAGCATCTCGGGCCTCTCGACTTCACAGCCTCCCTACTCCATAGCCTCCTGACTCCTTGGGCCTCTTGATTTCTAGAGCCTCTCGGCCTCTTAGGCAACCTAGCTCCTAAACGATGTAGAATGAAGGACCATTTCAAGAAAAGAATAATCATTGCTCAAATCTTAGATTATTATGGGAAAAGACAGCGAGGAGAATAAATCTTACATAATTTAAGGAAGTAAATAATGATAGCGTGAGGATCGGAACAAAAGGAAAAAATCTATTAATCTCGGTTATTATAGGAAAAAGGCAGTTTGGAAAATAAATATGACCTTATTTAAGGAATTAAGTAAAAACAACTTGAGGATTAAAACATAAGAAACGGAGTAAATAAATCTAACCTTGTTTAAGGAATTAACTAATGGCAACGAAACAGAAGGAATAGGTCTACCTTCTCTCTATAAAAGGTAGTTTTTCTCGGCATCCAAGGACCAAGGTACACATATGCACACCTATATATATCAAAATTCCTATACTCATCATCTTTATTCTTTAACTTAAGTGTCAAAGAAGCTGCATCATATAACCCCCTGGCTGTTATTTTAACATTCTTCTTCTTATTTACTTTCAACGAGGCTCCGGACTACTCCATTTGACCCATTATGACTTGGCGATTAGTGATCAAGTTGGCAATAGCGTTAACTCACTGGTGAAGCACACACCCACGTTTCGGCATGATAAAAAAATATGCATGTTATAGCAAAAGATGAAATCATTACCTCGGCGACTCCTCTAGATGATGCAAGAGGATCCGTAGATTATTGTTATTATTTTTGATAATCTCGACCTTTGTTAATATTTAAAGTATTTTTAGTAATTTTTATTTTTAAATTTTTAGTCTGTTGGGAATTTTTTCATATTTTAGAATTTATTTCCTTTTTTAAAATTGTGATTTATATATTGAGATTTATTTCCTTTATTTGGTTTAGGGTCTAAATTTCATATAAACATGTATTTAGCTATGTGAGAATTAATACTCAAATAATAATTTTTATTTTCAAAAAAATCAAGAGGACACCGGTTATTTCTTCTTGTCTTATCTTCAAATCTCTCATTCTCGTCAGCTCGCAATATAATCGTTATCTTATCCCACGTCAATTGGTATCAAAGATGATATATTCTAATTGAGGAAGTCGAGCGTCGGATCAAATGGAAGGTTATTTACAACTTTCTGCCTTAAACTATCCATATCTAGAGCAATTGAATATCTTTAGTAAGTACTATTATACAAATTGGACGCTGATCGTTTCTTTTGTTTATTCAGGAATTTTTGGGTGGATTAAAGCAACATGGTAAAGCACCATCCTTGTTCTTATTATGTGCCACAAGCAGCCGGGTTTTGCTATCGGTCAGTTGTACAAGAAGTGTGATGGGAAGTGAGTGATCTGTGACTCGTACGTTCACCTTCGTCTGTGTTGGTAATGAATGTCACTATGGTTCCTTCCAAGGAGGGTAGTGTAATTTGCGACAGAGTTGGCATATTTGATGCTTTCTATTGACAGTAAAAAGGTAAAATAGTCACGCGGACCTTTGAAAGGAAGGTATTGTTAAAAGAAGAATAGAAAGAAGGTAAAATAGGAGAGAAAGAAGATAAAATAAGAGAGTAATAATTAATCTTATTGTTTTGTTGATACTTGCCCTCAAGACAATACAATATAGGGTTTAAACAAGTACTCGGTCAATTAACCAATTAATAAATAACAGAATAATTCTAAAAATTATTCTGAGAATTATTCTAATAATTATAATAGAATTATTAGAATAATCCTAAAATTAATTTGATTTGATTTGATGATTTGATCCGGTCAATTCTGGTAATTCTCTTTTATCTCTTTTACCCCCCGACAAACTTAACGGGAGATCTTTGACGTTGAGTTTGCTTGCTAATTTGTTGAAACGTTGTCTGGATAATGACTTAGTAAAGATATCAGCAATTTGATCCTCAGCAGAGATATAAGAGACAGATAATTGTTGAGTTGTCACACGTTCACGAACAAAATGAAAATCAATCTCCACATGTTTTGTACGAGCATGAAAGATTGGATTTGCTGTGAGATATGTTGCTCCAATATTGTCGCACCAAATTTTTGGTGCAATATTTGATGCAAGATGAAGTTCAGAGAGAAGTGATTGAAGTCAAATAATTTCAGACGTTATATTTGCTATAGCTTTATATTCTACCTCAGTACTTGAACGAGATACCGTAGGTTGCTTCTTCGAATTCCATGAGATAAGATTTCGTCCAAGAAATATTGCATATCCACTAGTAGAGCGTCTATCTTCAGGAGAACTTGCCCAATCCGCATCACTATAGGCATGTAAATCTCGAGACGATTGACGATATAAAAGAAGACCATGTAGAATAGTACCTTTGAGATAGCGAAGTATTCTTTTTACATTATCCCAATTTTGTTCAGTTGGAGCATGCATGAATTGACAAGCACGATTTATTGCAAAAGTAATATCAGGGCGTGTGATAGTGACATATTGTAAGGCTCCAATAATACTTCGATAAATCTATGGATCAGACAGAGCAGGAGAGGATGAAGATGGAGAGTTATTTATAGCAATTGGCGTAGAGACCGGACGTACTCCATCCATTTTGGCTCTTTGAAGAAGTCCAGTAATGTATTTGCTCTGAGAGACAAGATAGTCATCCTCATGTGGAATAAGCTCAATACCGAGAAAAAAACGAGCAATGCCCAAATCTCGGGTAGAAAATTCTTGATTGAGAATACTTAATAAAGTTATGATGCCCTTGTGATCATTACCGGTTATCAGGATGTCATCCACATAAATAAGAAAAAATATCATAGACCCATCATTATATTTGTGAAATAGAGATGAGTCAGTCTTTGATCCAGAAAATCCTTGAGATTGTAACCAATTGGATAGTCGATGAAACCATGCACGAGGAGCTTGTCGAAGACCATATAAGGATTTCTTAAGTTGGCAAACATGAGATGGAAATTGTGGATGAATGAACCCAGGTGGTTGCTCCATAAATACAGTTTCCTCAAGATGACCATGGAGAAACGCATTTGAGATGTCCAATTGGCGTACAGGCTAATTGGAACTAACAGCTATCGATAATAATAGTCTGACAGATGTAATCTTGATGACTGGACTAAAAGTATCATTGAAATCAATACCTGGTTGCTGACTAAAACCTTTGGCTACAAGTCGAGCTTTGTATCGTTCAAGAGAGCCATCAGCTCGATACTTAAGACAAAATACCCATTTAGAGCCCACAACATTCATTGAGGAAGTGCGTGGAACTAGACTCCATGTTCCATTGCGAAGAAGTGCATCAAATTCTGTAGTCATTGCAATACGCCAATTTGGATCCTTGTTGGCTTGCGTAAAACAAGTTGGTTCAATAGATTTTGAAGAAACCACTAGAGCCCATGGAAGAGGATTTCGAGTCGCATTTGGTGGGCAACGTTCATAAATGTCACTAATGGGAAGCATGCGACGAGGAGCATTATCATCTGAATCACTTGTTGATGGTGATGAGGAAGTAGGCTGACATGGTGATGTACATGATGGACTTGCATTATCCGAGGATTCAGAACTAGAGAGCATATTATCTTCGACCGGTGAGGCTTCCAAGATTGGAGCAGCACCCTGAGGTGATTCTGATGGTATAGGGGAGTTATTAGAGAGCGGAGCAGGACCTAGGATGCCATCATTTCTGACAATATTAGGTGGTATTAAGAAGGTGTCACCTGTATCTAGAGGAGAGATCGAAGTAGATACTGAAAAAGGGAATAGAGTCTCATCAAAAGTAACATGTCGTGAAATATAAATTCGACCTGTTGGTATATGTAAGCAACAATAACCATGGTGCAAATTGCTGTAACCAAGGAAAACACATTGTAGTGAACGAGAGTTAAGTTTGTGTTTAGAGTAGGGGCGTAACCATGGATAACATGCGCAACCAAAAATTCGAAGGAAAGTGTAATTAGGAGTTTGATTATAAAGTGTTTCAAAAGGACATTTATGATTGAGCAATGGAGTAGGGAGTCGATTTATGAGATATACAGCAGTAGTAACAGTTTCATGCCAAAATTTACGTGGAACTGATGCATGATGAAGAAGAGCTAAGGCAGTTTCGACTATGTGTCTATGTTTTCTCTCAGCAGAGCCATTTTGTTCTGGAGTGTGAGGACAAGAGACTCGATGAACAATTCCACAAGAGACAAGATGACGATGAAGAGCTTGATATTCACCTCCCCAATCAGAATGAAAAGAAAGTATTTTACGATTAAAATATCGTTCAACTTGATTTTGAAATTTACAGAATATATCCAATAAATCAGATTTTCTTTTCATAGGATAGAGCCAAGTATATTTACTAAAATGATCAATAAAGGTAACATAATATTGAAAACCTTGGTTAGATAAAACAGGTGCAGGGCCCCAAACATCAGAATGAATTAATTCAAGTGGAAAATTAGAAATATAATCGGATGAATAGAAAGGTAGCTTATGACTTTTAGATTCCATGCAGGCCCTACATGAATGAGATGGAGAGGAGGTAATGGAAGTATGTAAACCATACCTATTGATGATTGACTGGACAATATGAAGAGAAGGATGACCAAGTCGAGCATGCCAAGCTGGTTTATTTGTCCATTTACCAACAAAAGCTTTGATTGACGAACTTTGAAGATAGTAGAGGCCATTTTTGATTCTCCCATGAAACATAATAGCATTTGTTCCTTTATCTTTGATAAGATAATGATTATGATGAAACTCAAAAATGACATTGTTATCAAGACAAAATTGACAGGTAGAAAGTAAATTTTTAGTGATAGAAGGAACATGAAAGATATTGCTCATGTGAAAAGTTTGATTAGATAAATGAATATATGTGTTTCCAAGATTAGCAATGTGCAAACCTGAGTCATCGCCTACTTGAACCGTATCTGAGCCATAATATGACATTACGTCTGTAAGGATATTATAATCCGATGTGACATGATGAGTTGCTCCAGTGTCAATATACCAATCAGTAGATAAAAACTCTGGGGTTTTACCGCAAGTAGGCACAGATGATAGAGCTTTAGGATATGCTTGTGAAATATACGGTTGTCTTGAGACTGTAGAACCACCAATGAAATTTGAGGCAAATCTTTGAGGGCATATATTTCCAGGATGACCAATGATGTGACAAATTTGACATTTTACCCGAGAGTAATCAAATCTTTTAGGGCATAGATTTCCAGTATGGCCAATTATGCGACAAATTTGACATCGGACTGAATTTTGTTTTTTGCCTCCTTGATAGTGTTGAGTATTTGACATCTAAAGTAAAATAACTTATCTTGTAGAGAGACTGGATCACCGGAAAGGGGACCTTTCGCCTGGAGAAACTCCTCTTGGAGGAAATAGAAGCCTTGGCGGATCAACCACTTGTTGTCGACGTCGAGGTTTGGTCGGCGTTCGGTGGACAGCGGTGGTAGCACAAAGGAGAAGCCCTTTTTGTCGTCTTGTTTTGCGGTTTCAAAAAATAAAAAAAGAAACTCCTCTTTTGTCTTGGACGGCGGCAGAAAAAGAAAAAGGAAGGGAAGAGGATTTGTGAGGGAGAATTAAGAGAAAGAGAAGGAACGAAGGATCATGGCTCTGATACCATGTTAAAAGAAAAATAGAAAGAAGATAAAATAGGAGAGTAATAATTAATCTTATTGTTTTGTTGATACTTGCCCTCAAGACAATACAATATATAGGGTTTAAACAAGTACTCGGTCAATTAACCAATTAATAAATAACAGAATAATTCTAAAAATTATTCTGAGAATTATTCTAATAATTATAACAGAATTATTAGAATAATCCTAAAATTAATTTGATTTGATTTGATGATTTAATCCGGTCAATTCTGATAATTCTCTTTTATCTCTTTTAGGTATTTTACGGGAAGCAACAAAGCTAGATGCTATATATCATTCTTCATCTCAAGTCATGCACGATAAAAGGCTAGCTAACAGCATGGTCACTGCTTTTCTTGTTCACTTCATCCTCGGAGGCAATGGCGACCCTCTTATGTAGGTTTTTGAGCCCTGACCTGCCCAAATCCATGGCCAAGCTCCATGCATATGGCGTTTGGCCTGATGGAACTGGCCTCTTCATCGAAGCCAAATCTTTCATCCCACCATGTTGCCCTACGACTAAAGCTGCAGAGGCCAACTGCACTCGCTTGTAGGCACCCTTCAGTTCATCACTGATTTGGCCATTCTTCTCAACTCTGATTCCTAGAGCATTGCCTACGGAGATAGCGAGAAGCACTGTTACTATGCAATCTACTCCAGCCGGAGCCATGTCTTGAATTTTGAACGGTTCAAATTGCAGAACTCTGTGGGCTTTTATAGTCTCCTCAGTTTGGATGATCAGCTAAGGTTCATTAATAGTTGGAAGGGAAGAAAAGAGAGAAAAAGTAAGGGTGCGTTTGGTTTGCATCGTTTTCATTTTCATTTTCTGGAAAACGCGCGTTTTCTAGAAAACAGAAAATGACTTTTTGTCATTCTCTGTTTTTCTAGAAAACGATAGTCAATTTTTTAGAAAACGCGCGCGGAAAACACAAACCAAACACCATTTTCCAGAAAACGCGCGTTTTCCAGAAAATGAAAATGAAAAACGCGCGTACCAAACGCCCCCTAAATATTTATATTTTCTTTATATGTAAGGAAGGAAAGATTCATTAACTTAAAATGTATTTTGGTGTTTGGAAGGCAAGTGAGGATAATGAAGATTAAATATATAAAATTATAAAATTATCTTTATTTTTGCTAAACACTTATGCGATCAATAACCTACTGCAACTTAAATATATTTATTGGTTAAGATTTACACGTTCAAACAATTATAGCTAATTTGTTAAAGTCGACATCGGCATCAGCGTCGAAGTCAGCATCGACGTTAGCGTCGAAGTCGGCATCAAAGTCAGTGTCGGTGTCAAAGTCGTCGGCAAAGTCTGCCTTGGCGTTGAAGTCAACGTCGCCATTGACTAAGTGCGAGCATTGGACAGTGCGAGTGTTTGTCATCGCAACGCAAAAAATACTTAAAACAATGAATTTTGAAATTAATATACTAAAACAGTCATAAAATTGAAATACAAATTTTTTTAGCTCCCCTTACCTTCCCTTACATCCCAAATTGAGGTGTAAGAAATTCTTTAGTTTTATGGGTAAGAAAGTTAAAACTTACCTTTTCTTATCTTTCCTTTCCATAGCTCACTTCCTATTTCAAACTCCCCTTCTCTCCCCTTCCCCTTCCAGATATATATATAATAGTTTTAAAATTATCAAATTATATATCTATTTCCAATTTAACCCCTATCAGTCGATTATTTTTTTTATCAGTCGAATTGATTTTAGTCGAATCGATTTTAGTCGAATCGATTTTATTCTGTAAAAAACGTCAAATTTTTAAGTAAATCAATCGACTCATTTATTTTTTTTTATAAAAATTAATTTTAAGTAAAATCAATTGATGAATTAAATGATCTTGGATTGACATGAAACTAATTTTTTTGTATTCGTCTACCTCTCCTGAATATATCCATACTCTCAAATGGTAATTTGACTCAATATATCGAGAACAATGATTTTTTGAAAAAAAAAATATTTAAAAAATTTAATCCGTGTTCAAAAAATCATTGCTCTTAATATGTTTGGTCAAATTGGTATTTGAGAGCATGAATATATTTAAAAGAGGTAGGCAAACCTATATGAACTAGTTTTATGTCAATCCGAGATCATTTGGTCGATCCGAGATTATTTGGTCCATCGACCTATCTTGCCAAAACCAACTAATTGACCAAATGACATCGGATTGATATAAAACTAGTTCCTATGTGTTCGTCTACCTCTCCTGATTGTATTCATAACCTCAAATACTAATTTAACCCAATATATTGAGAGCAACGATTTTTTGAACAAGAAAATATTTAAAAATTTAATTCGTGTTCAAAAAATTATTGCTCTCAATATATTGAGTCAAATTGATATTTTAGGGTGTGAATATAATCAGGAGAAATAGTGAAACACGTAGGAACGAGTTTCATATCAATCTGATGTCATTTAGTCCATTAGTCAATTTTGGCCAAAATTGGCTGATGGACTAAATGACATCGGATTGTCATGAAATTAGTTTTTATGTATTTATCTACCTCTCTTAATTATATTCATGCTCTCAAATACTAATTTAACTTAATATATTGAAAGCGATGATTTTTTTGAACATGAATTAATTTTTTTAAATATTTTCTTATTTAAAAAATCATAGCTCTCAATATATTGGATCAAATTGATATTTAAGGACATGAATATAATCAAAAGAGGTAGACGAACACTGATTTTAGACAAAATCGGTTAATAGACCAAATGACCTTGGATTGGCATAAAACTAGTTCTTATGCATTTGTCTACTTCTCATGATTATATTTATGCTCTCAAATACCAATTTGACCCAATATATTAAGAGTAATAATTTTTTGAACATGAATACATTTGAAAATTTTAATTCATAAATCGACTGATGATGAAATAACCTCGGATTGCCATAAAACTAGTTTCTATATGTTTAGCTACATCTCTTGATTATATTCATTCTCTCAAATACCCATTTGACTCAATATATTGATAGCAATATTTTTTTGAACACGAATATATTTAAAAAAATTCATTTCTTATTCAAAAATATTGATATGAATATATTGTGTTAAATTGGTATTTGAGGACATGAATACAATCAGAAGAGATAGACAAACACATAGGAACTAATTTCATATCAATCCGAGATTGTTTAATTGGTCTATTAGCTGATTTTGCCCAAAACTAGCTAATGGATTAAACCATCTCTGATTGACATGAAACTACTTACTATGTGTTCATCTACCTCTCTTGATTATATCCATGCCCTCAAATACCAATTTGACCTAATATATGATTTTTTTGAACAAGAAAATATTTAAAAAAATTTAATTCATGTTTAAAAAATTATTACTCTCAATATATTTGGTTAAAAAAATCATATATGTTCTTGTTCAAAAAATCATATATTAGGTCAAATTGGTATTTAAGGGCATGAATACAATCAGGAGAGGTAGATGAACACATAAGAATTAGTTTCATATCAATCCGAAGTCATTTAGTCCATTAGCCGACTTTGTCCAAAATTGGATGATGAATCAAATGATATCGGATTTATATAAAACTAGTGCTGGTGTATTCAACTATCTCTATTTATTATATCCATGCTCTCAAATATCAATTTGACCTAATATTGTAAGAGCAATGATTTTTTAACATGAATTAAAATTTTTAATTATTTTCTTATTCTAAAAATTATTGCTCTCAATATATTTTGTCAAATTAGTATTTGAATGCATGAATATAATCAGGAGAGGTAAACGAACATATAAAAATTAATTTCATATCAATTCAAGATAATTTGATTCATCAATTGATTTTATTTAAAATTGATTTTTATAAAAAAAACATAAATCAATCGACTGATTAAAAAAGATCAATCAACTGATTTACTAAAAAATTTGACATTTTAATACTGAACAAAATCAATTCAAACTGATTATATATGCGCGCTCTGATTATATCAGCGGTATTTTTATTTTTTTAAAATTTTGAATTAAAAAAATTAATTAAACATTTTTTTTTACTCTTTACGGGTTGGGTTTAGATTTTTCAATTGGAATATAGTGTTCAAACTGAAAAGAGCTTAGATTTTTCAGTTGGAATATAATGTTCAAGATAAAAGAATTTAAGATTCAGACTTCTCAATTGGATTATAGTGGCCAGTTATAAGAAAAAATAAAAAAAAAATTTAAGAATTTATGGGGTATAGTAATATATTTGAGATTTCTATTTGAAAAAGAATTAAGATTTTATTTTTAGGATTCAGATTTTCTAATGTTCAGTTAAAAAAAAATAAAAAATAAAAAATTTTAGATATTTACTGGATAAAATAATATATTACAAGTATCCTAATATATTTAAGATTTATATTAAGGCAAATATTAATTTTTGAAAATAAAAAAAATTAAAAAAGGATAATGATATTATACACGTGTACAGTAGTGCACGGTGCGATGGGCAGGATATCATATTATATATAATATTATTGTAACAAGTTTGGCGAAAACTGCAATGACATGACTTTTAGTCAAAGTTTCTTCCATTTCAATTTTATTAAATGTTAATTGATAATATTTTTTGAAAATTTTCTCCTTAGGGCAGATTAATCACCCTTGAGGGTATTTCATGGAATTTGCATCATCAACAACGATCACCAAACAAGGCACCAAACGTCCGCGGCGTGTTCCTACTTTCACAGTGACACGCGATCCTCGTGACTAAAAGGTACGAGCGAAAGTGGAGGGCGTTAGAGGCTCTGAGAAGACCACACACAATGGAGGTCACCAAATCACCGTCTTTTTGTTGTCACTTGGTGAAAATTGCTCAATATCAGTCCGATCAAATTCATTGTCCAAAGGAACAAGCGAATTTAATAATTATATGCTTAATCTTGTTCCGACTCTGAATCTACGATGATGTTCCATATCAAACCAGCTTAATCATGCGAGAAGTGAAAATTACGGCAGACTAATTAAAATTAACCAAAAACGTTTTTTTTTTCTCGGTGGTCTTATAGAACTTGCAGAATGAAAAGACGAGGAGCAAGAAGTACGGGTACTGGTCACAATCTAGCAGCTGATATAGATAGATGGAAGAAAACACCTTCAGTTATATGCCTTGCGGTGCTGGGTTGAGTCTAACCGGCATAGACGTGGACGCCAATGACGATGAGGAAGAGGGTAATGAGGGCGAAATAGATGATGGCGTGGACGAGAATAGACGCGCTGCTGGTGTGGAAGTTGCTAAACTCGACCACCTGTCCGCTTTTACCCGGGATCTGGAACAGTAGTCCCGGCGACATCAACACGAACAATACCACCGCCACCAATACCGGCCCCCAGTCCACCATCGCCTAAGTGCTAAGAGGTGAAGAAAAAAACAAGGCAAAGAGAAACGGAGATGTAAAAAGTGCTTCCAAGCTTTTCGAATCAAAATGGAAACCCTAGTTAATGGCAAACCGACCCAAGCGGGAGGATGCGTTGGTCCGCGGAGAGGAGTATTTTAAATGATTCCTATTATTTTAGGACTACGTGGAGTGTTCTTATGTCGCCACGTAGTTAGACTAGGTTTGACTTACGTTTCTTCTAAATTCGCGTCATTTTCTCTCCAGATATTTAGGCGCTTCGTCTTCTCCGATACACTGTTTGAAAGGCAAGAACACTTCCAGATTCCCGGAAATTAAAGCCTTTTCGCCAGCGTCAAGAGTGGCTCGTCCTCGTTTCCCTTCGACATTCTCCTACCAAGATTCCTTTTTTATGCTTCTGTTTGTGCAACCAAATAATCCATGGATGTTTAGTGCTTCGTAGGATTAAATGTATAGAACTCTAGATTAAATGCTTGTTTGTTATCGGGGTCTCTTCATTGATAGAGTATATATCATACCAGGATTCATTTGAGTAAAAAAGGAAAAACAATTACTATGCTTGTACAAAAGGGAAGTTGTTCAAAGTTCTCTCACTGTGCTACCATGAAAAGTTTGGGACAGAGGAAGAAGGTAACTAACGGATGTTGTATAGATCGTAATTTTGCACTCAGAAATGTTCTGGAATCGAATTGACATAAAGACACTGGAAGGTTGCGCCATAGGGGGAAGATGTCTTCGACGAAAATATATTTTCCAATTTATTGTGTCAGCAACGTAGGCCATTAAGTTGTGTCCCCTGCTTCAACTACTTGGTACAAGTCAAGCAGCTGACTGTGTTGGCACATACAGGAGAGATAAGTGGCCTCTTTGATAAACCATTTCTTCCATGATAAATTAAACTATTTCCAGGCGAAGAGATTGCAATAAGGTGGTCATATAAGCGGTGACAAGAGTGACAAGAAAGAAGACGTCATTGCAACACCTTGATGCTTGAGGCAGGGAAAGAGGTTGCTGGCCATTGCAGGAGGCTTTATCTACAGTGTCACTTGCCGGATAGCAAGTGCAAGTGAGCTGTATAGCAACATTAATGTTGCTCGATCTGCAGCATCATCCTTGACATTCAGAGGAATACTGGGGCAACAATGCACCAACAAAGGCGAACAAAGGGATGATTCTTGGGGCTATGATCATCGACTTGCTCGATGCTGGAAACCACATTGTAGCTGAGCGCTGGGTTCTACTTCCTCATCATAGCCACGGTTGAGTCCATGCGACCATAAGTCTGAAGGGTAAAGGGAGCAATCTGAGGAGTAACTATGGGATACGGACTGAAAGTTGATATCAAGAAACAGCAGCAACATTAGTCAATGAGGGACGAGTATGCATAGGACAATCCATTGTGGATGCTATGTGATACCCAATTGATTAGAGGGTTAATTTTCTCTCACGCCTAGTCAATTAACAGTCGGCTCTAAGTTGATCTTGTAATTTTTCTCTAATGTGATGATAGAAGGAAACCTATATGGCACGAGGTCAATCACTAGAGTGGAGGTCAAAGTTAAGACGATCAACCCCCGGATGTCAAAGGGTTGAGCGAAGGACAATTGCAATGGTTGATCGGACGATCAGACCCCGACCAGAAGGAGATGGGTCTGAGCTGACCCCCACTCAGGATCGGGATGACATGCAAGACAGTCGACGCTCGATATGGAGTGGCAGGATGTAGCGGAGTCCCAGCTGATCGGCTACCCCGCTCGACCAAGCAACGGGATCATTATAGTATCTCTCGATATCCTTTTAGAAGATAGTGCCGCTGACACGAGGCATAACCGACAGGCGGATCGTACGGCTGAAGCTTCTACTGTCGCGTTAGAAATATGCATACCCTGTTAAGGTATGATGTCAGATGTACTTTTCTAACAAAACCCTTTTATGGGATACTTGGGAGAGCATGCACATGTCTCAAGAAGCGCGCACGCGTTGCCCACCAGGACTCTATATAAAGGGGAGTCATTCACCAACGGAGGTATGCGTTACCATTGTATTCCACTATTGCTATTGTTGCTCTACTTTTCTATATTTTCCGGTGACTGACTTGAGCGTTAAAGAAGGGACTTTTTCCCTGGTCTGACACTGACGCCGTTTGTTTTGTAGAGCGGAGTAGAGTCCACGTCCGGTTAGCGAAGCCGCCACCTCTTAACTTTCTAGCTTCACAGTTTCGGACAGGATCAATCTTACTTCACATAATCCGAGGATGAACTATAAGAGACATCTAGAATGAACATAATCATCTTTTATTATAATTGTGGATGCAACGTAGTAAGATTTAATGATTTTGATTCAAAGAAAAAGTATACGCATCTTAATTCAAAGAAAAATTAAATATGTATGTTATATATAGCATGTTACATTGTTATATCATTTTGTTTAAATTGAAAACAAAATTTGCATGTTATAGTAGAAGTGAAACGTTGTGCTTCGATGCGTATATTTATTCTTAAGTTGAGAGAAACATGCATGTATCAATTTGGTTAGAAGAACTGATAGTTGCTAGTTAAATGTTTTTATCAATTCAACTTTACTCGTGCATTTTGTCATCAAGTATAACTTCAAATATTAAAAGTATTTTTACGATTATGAATTTATCATATAACTTTACTCCAAAAAAGTCTTATAGCATATTAATTGTACGAGTTTTAATATCAATTTATTTAATAGCCCATGCATAGCGGGGATCAACCAACTAGTTTTATTTGGAATCAAGGTTTTGTGATGTTTGTATAAGGTTTTGCCATGTTACTTTTGATGCTGTTGATTTGCATATCGCTAAGGCCTTATGGTTGCTAATAGGAGATGAAGAACAAGAAATTTGCTGAAGAGTTCCATTAGTTGGCTGGTATATTCATTATTAGATCTTGCCATTGGGAATTGAAGAATAACATTTTGCATGAAATTTACAACTTTCTGCCTTAAAATATCCATGTCTAGGGCAATTGAATATCTATAGTTAGTACTATAATACAAATTGAACGCTGATGGTTTCTTTTGTTTGTTCAGGAATTTTTAGGCGGATTAGAGGAACATGGCAAAGCACCACCATCCTGTTCTTATTATGTGCCGCAAGCAGCTGGGGTTTGCTATCGGTCAGTTGTGCGAGAAGTGTGATGGGAAGTGAGTTATCTGAGACTCATGCGTTCACCCTTGCATCCTCAACTTTGTTTGTAATGAATGTCACTATGGTTCTCGAGGGTCATGGTTGCTGTCCCCAAGATTGTCAATTTAGGAAGTGCCAAGACTGATCTGTTTTATGAACGTAAAAAATATGGATTTAATCAAAATTGTATATGTTCATCCTGATTAGGTTTACAAACATTTTAAACATTCTGGTATTGTATTTTGATAGCTTGGTTGCCAAAGTTGATTGCAGACAGAATCCTTTATTTCCATCATCTCTAAGAACTTCTAAGAAGTAAGTTGAACTAGCCATGAATCACTAAAAGTTTAAACAATCCCAATTATTTGTTCAATACATGAAGAAAAAAAAAAAGACACACTATCAAGTGCACGAAGGCAACAAAGCTAGATGCTATATATCATTCTTCATCTCAAGGCAAGATAAAAGGCTAGCTAACAGCATGGTCACTGCTTTTCTTGTTCACTTCATCCTCGGCGGCAATGGCGACCCTCTTATGTTGGTTTTTGAGCCCTGACCTGCCCAAATCCATGGGGAGAGTCCACCATGGAGTTTGGCCCTGATGGAACTGACCTCTTCATCGAAGCCAAATCTTTCATCCCACCATGTTGCCCTGCGACTAAAGCGGCAGAGGCCAACTGCACTCGCTTGTAGGCACCCTTCAGTTCATCACTGATTTGGCCATTTTTCTCAACTCTGATTCCTAGAGCATTGCCTACGGAGACAGCGAGAAGCATTGCTACTATGCAAGCTACTCCAGCCTGAGCCATGTCTTGAGTTTTGGATGGTTCAAATTGCAGAACTCCGTGGGCTTTTATAGGCTCTTAATGATAGCTTAAGTCACGCTTATAAGTCTTCTTAATATATTAAATTTAGTGTAAAAATTTAAAAGTTGTCCCTTAGTTTTTATCAGCATGAAAAATATATTTCATTTTTTTAAAAAAATATCAAAAGACACCTTATATATATCTTTAAAATATCATTATTCCAATACTATTATAGCAATTTCGGGTATAACTTCGTGAAACACGTTTAGTTAAAGTTACTCCAATGTAGAACTTTGCTTAAAGTTAGTCTAAATAATTTTGACCATAAAGTTGGACTAGTTTAATTAAATTGGAACAATTTTAATCAATATTTGAGTAGTTTTGTCCAATAAAAAAAATAACTATAATTATTTAGTAATTTTGAGCGTGTTAGAGAAACTGTCTAAATCTACTATTAACAATGTTGAAATCAGTATTTCTGAAATATAAAGTGCTTTTAATGATGATGAAAATATAGGCTACTCTTTTGTTCAATTTAGTGAGTCATGTGTTATTTCAGTTGATTTAAACTTCTTCTACCTTACTATCATCTACTTTATTTAGGTGCATGACTATGCTAGTCACTAATAAAGCTCTGTTGCTTCTTCTAATTAATTAATCAGGTTTAGTAGCACTTCAGCACTTAGTTTATTTTTTTTGTTCCTTTTATTCCTACGAAATTGCATTTTCTTTATATTCGCTCTTGGACTTTGCCTTTCCATTTCCTATTCTTCTTCCTCGCATCTTGTACGCACTGAAGGCTTAGCACCAAAAATATCTCACTAAACTAATCGCAACATGCACGGTATCAAAGACTCAAAGCTTAAAGAACGGTCTAACTCTGCTCCAACATCATTTCTTTTTCCCTGCAAAGTTAATTAAACATGCGCGTAGAAAAGCAAGCAGACACCACAAAGCTTGAAGTAAAGAGGGATTTAAAGCCAATCAAGCAAAGAAGGAATGGAATTGAAATGCTCCTACAACAATAAACAACTGTCCAGAAACAATTATTGATCCTCTTTTTTATCCAAGAGCACTAAGCATGCAAGCAGCGAGGAGTACCTCCCCACCATCCAACACATCTTCAACCTTGGTAAGGGTACACCAATTTCTAAAGCTGATGTCCATCTAGGTGCATAGGCTTTTGTGATAGTGTGCAGGCAAACAACATTGTGGAGTTCCCACTCAGAGGGAATCCGACTTAAAAATGGGAGAAGCTAGTAGAGCCTGCCAAGTACCCCTGATTCAGTGTTGAAGCCCTCCATTATCAGTTGCCTCCATCGTCCCCTTGCATTAAGCTTCCTTTGTCTCCCTAGCTTTTTCTCTGCTCCACTAGTGCTAAAATTTCCACGATTGAGAGTGGCATGTAACTCCATGGTTTCAATCATTTTGCCTACCTCAGCTTCAGGCTGAGTTGGATCATGACTCCAAGAATACAAGGTTTTGCGGAGGAAACATCAGGTGGGAATCATGTGTAACTTGGCTGAGTTGATACATGGCACATTGACAAGCCGAAGGAAGACAAATAGTACATATTTGATTACTCATCTAAAAGCTTTAGATGGTAAAAAAAAAACATTTTATAAACTTAAAACAGTAACATATATAAAAAATTGATGAAAATAGCTTCCAGTCCAAAAATTGAACGGTGATAAAAAAGCCTCCCAGCTCAAAATGGAGAACTCCAGTTTGTCCGTTTGATCTCAAGCATCTTGTTGCAATGAAAACGTCTCTGGTTATTTTTCTAATTCCTTATAGATCATATTACAGCCTGCAAAATGCTATTTGGATACATCCATACAACAGTGAGGACCTGTGACAATGAGGCAAGCATAACGCAACTTAAGGGGAAAAAATGGTGATGACTAGGGACAGATGATATTATTCTGAATCAAAAAGTTTAAACCACCGGTAGTGCACCAGTCACTAATGATACCGCTCTTCTTGGGCCGATCTCCACGATCCATCTCTTGAGAATCAATCAACCTCATCACATCCCCATGCCTTCAAGAACTTGACCAAAGACGACATGTCTCTTGTCCAACCATGGCGTCTGCATAAACCCAGTTTGTGTAAACACACTAATGCAATCTTGGTTTTGTGATGACCCATTACATTGCAATGAATTGAAAAGAAATATATGAAAACAACACCCTTTCCAAGAAAGTTACACATTTCCCCAAAATTGAAGCTTGGAATGAAGTTTAAATGGGCATAACTATAAAAGTACCAGTGTTTCAGCTCCCTCGATACTGAAATTTAGTTGCCCATGTAGTCATTCAGACCTATTCAAGTTTTCAAACATTTCAAGGTACAGTCGTGAGAACTAAATGTTCTACAGAATCTACTGTTACAAGATAAGCTAAACCATGATGGATCTCCTTGCATAATATTTTCGCACTGATGAAGCTTAACCATAATGTTTTGGAACAAAGAGGTGCTAAACCAGTGAACATTTCCTTTCCCAGCTTCGTTTTTGTGAGAAAAGGAAAACTAAGATCCTTTTTAAACTTATATTTCATGAAGTAGCCTAACTCGCTCAGGAAATGCCAATCATGGATAGAGATATATACATATAGAGATAGTGATAAGCCTGAAAAGAGGTTCAAAAATTAGTTTTTGTTTTATGAGTGTGGTTTTGCCTCTGAGGGATTCCTGTGAAGTAAGCTTGTCAATGAGAAAAGGCATGCACCTAACAGACATCGAGTATTCAATTAAAATACATGACGCAGGAAATCACAAAGATCCATACTCATACTAATTATCAGATAGCTTTATTAGTTAGAAAAAGAAAGAAAGAAAGAAAGAAAGAAAAGGAGACATTCTGAAGGAGAAGCAAGTAATCTACGGAAGTGATGAGCTCCATCATCATCAACTTTATTAACATTGTTTGGACCAAAAAATATTATCCTTTTAGTTTGCACCATGCACGTCGGCATGAATATTATCCATGTGCGGGTCAGGTACAAAAGAAAAGAGATCTTCATGTTTATTACATTAAATGCAGTGATGTGGGAAGCGTTAATGCATTTTTTTTATTTTTTTTTAATGAATCTATAGCATTAACGCGTTCAAAGTTTTGAACACGTTAATGCTACAGTGTTCGAAAAAGTCGCCACGTCGGCGTTAATGCCTCATGCATTAACGCCTGTTGTGGATGCTCTAAGTAACTGGGAAATTTAGATCCCAAATTTCTCAAAGTAGGAAAGAGGACAAGACAGGCTCTGTCCTGTCCCCCCTTGCACCACCATTCATGGTCTCCAAGCTTGAAAGAAGAATTTCCAGATAAAAGGACAAAGTCCTCCCTCCATATAGCCTCAGGCTCTTGTTTGTTTGTGAAAAACAATTCCTATTTTTTTTTAAAAGAAAATATCTTCTGCTGTTTGAATGTGATACTGAAATCTATTAGAAAATATTCTTAGAACATAAAGGTGAAAGTATTTTCTCTTTCTGTAGGTCCAACTCGTTGAGTGAGCCGCTCAAGCAAAAGTAGAGCCAGTCATGCGGGACAAATCAAGTGCCCAACCAGCTCCTGGAAAATATTTTCCCAAACAGATGGAATCTAAGCAATTCAATCCCAACTTACTCGTGTATCTAGCAGCTAGCAAACAAGTAACAATATTTTCATATGATTATTAGGTAAGCAATAGAAGCCCATTGAGTTCTAGCTTAAGAACAAAATTGCAAAGGAAATGTGTGAATTTATCTGAATAAGATACAGCTTTGTAGTACTTCATGTGGAAACTTTCCAATTGCCGTGTCCAAAACTAAGCAAGCATCCACATGGAATTACAAATATTTCAGTTGACAAGAATGAAAGCAACTGAAATCAGCTATTTTGTGTTGGCAGATACTGTCTTTGAAATGACCAAAAATACAATTCTATACTATTTGTCAAGTGAAATATTGGCTAGCGGAGAGATGCATCCATGCTAAATACTAGAACAGATTTCAGGTATCAATTTCAAACATTATTTACCTTAACTGTGCAAATGAAGAACTGACTTCCATTAGTGTTGGGCCCTGCATTTGCCATACTAACCACTCCAGGACCCAGATGAGCCACTGGAAATTTCAGAGTAAATAACGATCCCTTATAGGTATAATAATACTAATTACAATTAATGGCCGGCAAAGTTTAACTTACACTTGAAGTTTTCATCTCTAAATGTATGGTCATAAATGCTTTTACCACCAGTGACATGAAATTAAACAAATCAATTATCAGGAAATCAACCTATTCGAGTGGGGATGTGTTTGAGTGAGGAGATAGACTTTCCAAATCAAGCTCAATGGCGTTGGATATAAGTGCGACATGGAGGCGCCTCTATACAAGATGAGTCAAGCGGTTGTTGCTCCATCGCCTCAAGTAGTTTGGAACAATGTATCAAATTCATTTTCAATAATCTAGGCATCATCTATCTCCAAAAATCAGTCTGAATGTCAACTATGTGCTCCATCTAAGCCTATTGTGTTGTTGAGGGAAGCACTGGTACCAACACTATGGAAGCATGATTTGCAGGCAATATGAAAGAGGAAATACCCTAATTTCATTACTATACCCTAATTTGTTGAATCATCTCTTGACAATAAACTTAGTTCATGGTGATAAGAGGAAATACCCCAACTTCCACTAAATACATTAGAGATATAGATGTTAGGACTAGGAGTAAAAAATCTGAACTCAACCTATATATACTGTACCCCATCAATTGGAAAGACGTGCTTAGATTTATAAAATCTAGAATGAATCATCCAATGATTTTACTAGATATTATAGTTTGTGCATTTTAAAATCTATGAATAACATGCCCACTCACTCACAATCACATTAAGAGGAGGTCCAAGTAACTTTTCTGAAAGCAACGATCAATGTAGGCCTACACATGTTAAGACAGATGCCCAAATGGATCGTTTTTATATTATTTTTACATTGGTTACCTAACCTTGAAGATGGTTTTGATCAATATAATACGGCCTTTACTGAACAAACACAATTTGCCAATAACAACAATGTTAACCCTGCTAGTGAATTTTAGAGAAATGTTCAAGATCACAATTATATGATAAGTATAATAAATCATGTGGTAGCCTAAAACAAAACAAAAAATTTGTGGTAAAATAAATTACCATTGTCAAACTCCTACCAAAACATATAGGTATCAAACATGAAATAGAATACTACTAAAAACCAATTACAATTTGAAATTTCAAATCCTAATCAATTGCCACCAATATGCCTCCAAGATTTAAAAAAAAAAAAAAAATCTGGCATTGGCATCACAATTGAACATAGAGATACAGAGCTATAATTGAGGGAATTTCATAAATTAGCATGATTGCATCAGCTTCTATCAATGCTATGAAGTATTCATCTTATGTTATGGTGATACATAGGCTACCAATGCACCATGGAGACTAAATTTAAGTTCACTGATGTAAACAAGTAGGACATTTATCTGTTAACACTACAGGATGTGCGAAGAAGATGTCAACCTTATTTAACTTTAACAATTTTCTTTTACCAAATCCCTGGATATTTTGTATATACGTTTAGATCTTCTTTATATGTATGATTAAAATTCATTCATAGTATGTCATAGAGAAAGAGTCCATAAAAGTGCTACACTTTCTTGGTCAAGCACATTGTAGCACTTCAGCACTCATGGCCCTACTTTTAAAAGGCCATTCATTTCAGGGTTTTTGTGTGTGTGTGCATTCTTCAAGCTTCTTACAATGATTGGAAGCAGTTTGATTTTTTTATGCATTCAAACACAAATCATGTAGACAAACCAGAGATCTTACATTTCCCTTCTCAAAGTCTCCACCTTGAATCATGAAATCCTTGATTACGCGATGAAATGAAGATCCTTTATATCCAAAGCGCTTCTCTCCTGATCAAAGCACAAAAAAGTCAAGAATCCCAAGTAACCAAAAAGAAAATTTTTATCCAAACAAAAAATAATAAATAAATAAACAGAGGATGAAACGACCTGTGCAAAGAGCACGAAAATTTTCAGCTGTCTGTCTGGGGGACATCATCTCCGTACAATCCTATCACATTTTTCCCAACGTCCTTTTCCACAGGGTTGCCAATGCGTATGTCAAAATATACTTTGTTAGTTACCTTGGACAGCAACTCAACTACCGAAGATCCCATCCCCATGACACAAAATAACATGGAAAAAGACATTCATCAAATCAACATCGAATGAATTAACGACAGAAAAACCTTAATCGATCGAAAATCAAAATCGTCTAACCTTGAGCATTCAAAGGCAACGAGGAAGCCGATAAAGTTCCCGGCCGCAGCTAGGAATTCGGGCCCACGAAAGCATTCAAAGGTCTCAGAAGAAGATGTCTGGCAGCGATGCCCGGAACACCGGTAACATTTAGAACTACTTTCGCCTACCAGACAGAAAGCTAAGATGTAACGAAATGAAACTGAAGCAAGAGTATAGAGGGATGGAGAGAGATCCATTCACGATGGAGGTCAAAAAGCCGCCATTGATGGGGAAGGAGGCGAAGAGTGGCGGAGGTTTTCTATGCGCTTGAACCCCAGGGGGGATACGAACGAGCCAACTGGCGATTAAAAAATATGATGAATATAAAAGTATATTTAAATTTTAATCCTATGCACTAGCCAGCTGCCTTTGTGGTTGTACAAGACGAGCACAGATTTATTGGACCACTATTTTTGTGATCTAAGGACATGTCATTTTTATTTATGATCGGATCATGATCATGATCATGATTCAGTCGTAAATTATTATGATCCCTTCTTAGGTTCAATGTCCCCATCAGGTTATAATTTTTATTCAGAATGAGTGGTCGGAGGTCGCCCGGAGACTTCCGATGGTAGATAAGTGGTCAGGTTACTGGGCGCTAAGCGAGGGTGTCCTCCGAACGACCTCTAGAAGCCCGCTCCGAACAAAAACTATAATCTGGTGGGGGTGGTGAACCCAAGAAGAGATTGCAACCATTTGCGGGCAGATCGCGACAACGATTCGATCGTAAATACGAGTGACAAATCCTCTAGATCACAAAAAATGATCCAGAAGATCTTGCCTCGTACAAGACGAGCCAGTTAAGTTTTGAGATATTTAAATTTATTTAGTAAGATAATCGAGTTGAATTTAAAATGAACTAAGATTGTTCAAGTTTAGTTTAATTTATTTTATATAAGCTTTAATTTATTTTATATAAGCTTAAGTTTATTTGAAATTTAGTTTAAGTTTAGTTTATTTAGATGTTATCGGACTCTCAATTAAAGCTTAGTTTGACCTTGATTCGTTTAGATATTATCGAACTCTCAATTCAAGTTTATTTAATTGTTTAAAATTTTAAAGTATTTGATTGATTTTTAAAGTTTATTTAATTGTTTAAAACTTTAAAGTATTTGATTGATTTTTAAACTTGATAATTTAAACTTATTTTTTTATTTTATTGTTTATTTAACATATTGATGTGAATTTTATTAATAAATATAGTTTATGAATATTGTTCACAAATGTTGTTTATGAATACTATTCACTAACATTATTCATGAATATTATTTACTAATATTGTTTACGAACGTTAAAGAACTAAACACACATATATTCAACCTTATTTATTTAATAAGTTGTTCAAACTTATGTATTTAATTAAACTTATATATATTAAACAAATATAAATCAAACTTATTCATAAACCCTTAATTCATTTATCATCCTAACGGTCATGTTGTATAATCAACAACACCATCATTTGTTCGCTCGATTGCTGTGATTTACCTCTCTCGTGATGGCTTGAAGTCGGGTGCGACGAGAACATTGGGAGTGAGCGATTTCACCTTTTACCACATGTTGTATAATCAACAAGAGCAGAGACAATAACTATAGTTGGCAGCCTTCCCAAGCATCTCGTCGAAGTTCTTCACGGGATCCCGAATGAGGTCTCGAAAGAATTCCCCCTCTACTAGTCCATGAGAGAAAGTGCTCATCTATATTTCAGAGGTGGCCGAGGGAATGTCCTAAGCCACCTAGTTGAAACGCTTGATATAACTTCGCAAGGGCTCGACTGACCCTTGCTTGAGAGCGAAGAGGCAATGGTCAGTTTTCTGATACTTCTTGCTGCTGGCAAAATGACGCAGGAAGACAGTTTTAAAATCATGGAAACAAGTGATGGACCTGTTCGGCAATCAGTCAAACCATTTTTGTGCCGAGTCGGATAGAGTGTTCAGGAACACTCGACACTTGATTACATCGCTGTATTGATGCAACAAGACAGAGTTCCTAAACTTACGGAGATGATCTTCCGGGTCTTTGCTACCATCATATTCTCCTATAGAAGGAGGCTTGTACCCCTTGGGTAACTTTTCCTCGAGTACCCTTGCAAAGAATGACACTTGCTCCTCAGGCTCCACTCTGGGCTCCTCCCTGAGGACTATAGCTTTACCCTTCTTCGAATCCCTGGGCGGGGAGCTTTATGCCATAGAAGCCTGCGGCTGCTCTTTCTTGTTATAGCCGTCCGGGCCCTTGTGATGGTAATCAAGGCCCGACTCCCTATAGAAGGCCGAAGGAAACTCTTCAGACTGTTTTCTTTTGGATCCTCTGTCAGAAGCGTGAGTCAGATCTTTAGAAACTACCGGCATCTTGTATGGTCGAGAAGCGGTAGTCTATTTTTTAGAGGCCGCCCACCTCTTGGCTTCCCTAAACAATTCGTACTCTGCTATCGTCATGGTTACGTTGATTTTTCCGGTATCCTCTATCTTCACACTCCAGAACAAGTGAAGAAAGTTCCCACAGACGACGCCAAATTGATCCTATCCGGAATTTGAGTCAGATGAAGGCCGGATGATGTGTCACTGGCGTTGACGGAGGAGAGACTGTGAGATTGCAGTTGTGTGGGCTTCGGTGAACAAACCCCCGCGTGGCCTTGAAGGACTACTGGGTCTGAGCCGGCGGTACTAGAACTCTGCGCACACTCAGATAAGTACACGAAACGTTAGAGACCAAGAACCAGGAAAAAGTCTCCGGAGCAGGCCCTCCGATGCTCAAGTCAGGTACTTTTCCCCCAGAAGAACAGTGTACGAAGGAAAAAAGAAAAGTAGACAAGTGTGCGAGTGAGCATACCTGCACAAGGGAGAGGACGTCCCTTTTTATATGACAGTGCGTACCTTCTAGAGACTGACCCTTGTCAGAGGGTGTCGGGTGTCAGGACTTGTCGAGTGGTGGAAGACACGTGGCCTTCTCCTATAGACTGGAGGAAGGTTTTGCTTGCAGGTGACTCCAATTGATGAAATATTCTCTGACATGCAGCAGGTATTCTCTGACAGGTGGTTACGATTCCCTGACCTATTGTCGCATAGTGCTTACTATCCTGCCCAGGTGTGGTCTACGCCACTCTAGCTGGTCTACTACGTGTTGATGAACAGGCTGGATGGATGGGGGGTGCGATCGGAGTCTCTCTTTGCTAGCTTTTGTGATTTAGGTTCGACCGAGAGTGACAAGTCTATTTATGCGAGTTAGCTTGAGAAAACCCGACCAGTAAAGCCAGGTCCGGCTTTGCCCTGATCATGCGTCCTGCTGCAAACCTGGTTTCCTGACCGTTAGACCCCGCCCTGGCTTTATACGCCAGATGACCCCCAGTGGTCCTACTCCGTATATTAACTGTCACATCCCCTTGATTTCTGACTGTCACATCCCCTTGACTTTTTATTGTCGCATCCCTTTGACTTCTGCTGACCTGATCCTACCATCATGCACCGTATCATTTATGAATATTAACGAACTAAACACATATATATTCAACCTTATTTATTTAATTTAATAAATTGTTCAAATTTAATTAATTAATTAAACTTATATATATATTAAACAAATATAAATCAAACTTATTCATAAACCCTTAATTCATTTATCATTCTACTTGTCATGTTGCTTATAATCAACAAGATCAGAGACAATAACTATACATGTACACATACGTACGGAAACATACATACAGACATATAGCTATACATTGGTAGACATTGACTGGATATATAGCAGGATATATAAGGCATACATGGACTAGTGAATATGCATGCGTGCATGCAGCTGGGTAGGTTGAATTCAAGCGGTTGGGTAGGAAGCCTCCATGGCGATACCACACAAACCTTCCTTGGCATCCACATCTCGCTCCATCCTTATATACCCTTTCTCTCCCCAGCTAGCACCCCAAGAGTTCTTCACCAGCCAGTACTCGGTGCCGTCACTCGTCGCGCCGTATCCCACCGCAGTCACCCCGTGATCCAGATTGGTGCCACACTCGCCCGTGAAGACGCCGCTCGTGTAGAACTGGAAGGAGAACCCGCTGGCCTCTATCGCCACCGACACCGGCTGGTGGGCCACGGCCTTGCGCAGCGCCTCCTCGTCGTTGGCCGGCACGTCCTCGTAACCTCGAATGGCGGCGGCAGAGGGGGAAGATTTCTGTTTGCTGCAGGTGTCGTCGCTGGCCTGGTAGGGGTATTTGGCTTCGCCGGCGAGGCCGCCGTTTTTTATAATGAACTTGAACGCTTCGTCCATGAGGCCGCCGTTGCAGCCCTGGTCCTCGCCGTGGACGTCGCAGTCCACCAGCTCTTGCTCGGAGAGCGAGATCAATTTGCCGGTGGAGAGCTTGGTGATCCCCTCCATTGCGGCCACAGCGGAGAACGCCCAACAACACCCTGTTTTTGTTCGTCCAGCGCATACATTTAGGTATATCGTATTTGGTTGATTAACTAACTAAATAGTTCTTTCAAATTGGTATTAATTTATATACCACATTGCCCTTGATCTTTGACGGGAGTGACTGCGCCTTTCGCCCTCCAGTCCATGCTCACTGGCGTCGCAGAGATGCTCTCGTACCTGAATCCTCTGTTCCCGATTGCGTTCGCCGGAGCCTTGATATTCTTGAAGCCAGTGCGCGAGGTCCTGAATTCCTCGTTAGTCATATCGGCGAACTGGTTTACGCCCAGCAAGTACTTGTGCCTCCCTTCGGCGTTGAACGACTCGATGCGCTCGACGTTGGACTTGAAGATCTGGAACCGGCGCTGCTTCTCTGCCTCGTCCTTGTACACGCGCCCGTGCTGTGCCATCCACTGCTCGTGTCTCTCCGCCATTGGCATCTCTGTACTGATCAGCTTGCGCGGCCGAGTGCTGCCGCTGCTGCTGCTAATCATTAGAGCTAACAATGCCGCCAAGAAGAAGCACTGTTTCATGTTGGTGGCGGCCGGAATACCCATCAGCTGCTCGATTTCCAAATGGTTTAACAAGAAACTAAAGATTGGCTAACTGATGATATGCGAAGGCAATGAACCTTCGAACTATTTATAGGAAATTTGCATATCCGCTGATGCTTTCGCTCTTATGCTCTGCTGGTCTGTTCTTGCTACATGCACCACGTACGCTATGATAGACTCGATAACGACAGCTGCGTGCCGTGGAATACGTTGCATTGAGATATATAAATAAATATATATACATTTGATTGGAAGATTCCATGCGGCTGTTCTAATTAATTAATTAGTTAATCATGAGCTAAGATCTGATGGTTACGTTCTCTCTTTGGCAAAGACGTACGCAGAGTCCTGCTGTTGATTTAAAACATTGATAATTAGTAAGCGATTAGTTAAGAGCATTCATTTTGTTTGCTTTTTAGTACGTTTATATTAATTTTCAAGGGCTTGCTATATTTATTTTGTGTTGGACTCTTATTATAATTTTTTTTTGAGGAAAATAATTAGAGACACTTCTAAAAGAGAGGGCAAGTTAATTAGTTGAGGTGACAACTTTTTTTGCCCATGCTAAGTGATACGGTGATAATGTGAATAGTGGACGGTCCCAAAGACAACGTGAGGAAAATAATGAAGATGATATAGAAAAAACGTCAAGAGAAGATAATAGTTAAGGTTTGTTGATCATTTTTCTCAGGACTTTGACTCTCTTACTTAATTTTCTTTTTAAGCATGGTTCTCAATTTATTCGATCGGTCGTAATATTGACCAGACCCCTAAGACTCCTCCACCCCTTTCCTAGGTACGACTCTCGATTTATTTTCAGTCGACTCCAATACCGACCAGATCCCTAGGGCTCCACCCATGATCACTACTCCTCGATATGACTCTCAGTCTACTTCCAGTCAGCTTCATTGCAGAACAAACCCCCAAGACTCTGTTGATGATTATCTTGGGCTTGCCTCTCAGTCTACTCTCGATTAGCTCCAACGTCGGCCAACCTCAGGACACTACCCATCACTTCTCTTGGCATAGCGCTCACAGTCTACTCTCGGTCGACTCCAATGTCGATCGGATCTTAGGGCTCTGTCCATCACTTCATCTAGTTAGGCATGGCTCCAACTCAATCAACTCCTGATCAATTCTAGCATCAGTCGAACCTCAGTACTCTGCCATTACTTCTCTTGGACATGACTTCCAGTCTATTCCTGGTCGGTCCCATCGTCGGTCAGACCCCTAGGGCTCTGTCCATCACTTCTCCTAGGCACAGATCTCAGTCTACTCCAGGTCGGCTCCAGCGCTGGTCAGTCACTCAGGGCTCTGCCTATTAGAAAATAATTATTATAAGTAAATAATTATTTATTTCCTAGTTATTAGGGAATCATTATTATTAGAAAATAGTTATTTGTTTCCTAATTATTAGAGAATAATTATTATTAGGGAATATTTATTATTTTCCTAATTTATGTATTTTTCTATTATCGCTTATAATGGTATTTATATATACCATATGCTATTATTAATAATATGTGAATTCTATCGTCAATATGGTATCAGAGCTCTAAGCTTAACAGCAACCCTTTTTTTCTCTTTCTTTTTTTCTCCACAATACCTACCAGCTACCTTCTATAATAGCTGCCGCCTACGAAATCAACCGCCGGCTCCAGTTGTCTTCTACAATGGCTGTTGCCGACGACATCACCCGCCGACTATCCCTCACAAATACTCATGATTCTCTTATCTCTCTTGTGGTTCTCAACGTCAATGCTCAAACACCGTTAAAACTCACCACCTCCAATTATTCTGCCTGACGCTTGTAGTTCAAGTCTCTTCTATTCGGATATGACTTACTGGGTTTTGTTGATGGCTCACGTCCCTGTCCCCCTACGCAGATAATGCCTACAGACGCCACGCTCTCTCAGGCGAATCCTGATCATATTCTCTGACTCCGCCAGGATCAATTTATCCTCAATGCTATTATAGGTTTGATGTCTCCTACTCTTGTGCAATTTATTTCTTCATCAACTTCATCTAGAGACGCATGACAGATGCTGGAGAGAACCTACGTCGTTCCCTCACGTGGCAGGATTATGACTCATTGTCAAAATCTTGCCAGCCCTCAATAGGGTAACAAATCTATCACTAATTATATGCAGGACATCAAAAGAAATATTGATACGATCTTGCGCTTATGAATGTCAAAGTTCACTTTGATGAGCTCTTTATTCATGTCATGAATGGTCTTAGCCAAGATTACTGTAATATCTCACATGCCCTGCAAGTTCATGACGCCCCTATTACCTTTGATGAGATATTCGAGCAGCTTCTCAGTTATGAAGCCGAGTTAAAAGTCTCAACACCATCTCCATCTTCGACGTCAATGACTGCTCTTGTGGCTCCAACAGGGAATTCTCGTAATCGATATTCAAACTATCGTGGTGGTCTCCAGCAGGTTCCACCTATTTCCCATCAGCCACGCATGTCTACACCTGGGCTATTTGTGCGTCCTCCTGCACATCCAGTTGTGTCCAATCCCAATCATTATCTTCGGCGCTATCAGATTTGTGGTGTCCAAGGTCACTCTGCTCACCAGTGCGGTCATTTGACTGCCTTGATGCTTGCTCTACTTCAGCCGGCTCCTCCGTGTGTTCCGCGTCCTACGTATAGTGCGCCATTTGCGTACACTGCTGTTCATTATACACCTTCGTCTAATTCTCGGGAATGGGTTGTTGACTCTAGTGCCTCTCATCATGTCACCACTGATCTTGCTACTCTCTCATTGCATGAGCCTTACTCTGGGAATGATTGCGTCGTCATTGATGATGGTTCTAGACTACCTATTACACACACTGATTCTTTCTCTTTCTCTACTCCATCTTTCCCTTTAGTTTTCTCCAATGTTTTATTTATGTCATCTATGTCAAAAAATTTGATTTCTGTTATAGCACTTTGTGCTACTAATCTTGTTACATTTCTTTTCTTTGATTCCTATTTTCAGGTTTTGGATCGTCGTAAGGGAGCGACACTAGTCAGTGGGGTCCATAGAGATGGTGTCTATTATTGGCCAAAATTTATGTCTACGCTATCAACGCCTTCCGCCTTTTCTATGTATGTCTCGTCATTTATTTCATTATGGCATAGTCGTTTAGGTCATCCGTCATTAGATGTTTTACAACATTTTTTTTTATCCTTGGATCTTTCGTTTCCTGCAAATATTTTGTCTAATTTTTCATACACTTCGTGCAATATTAATAAGAGTCATAAATTGCCCTTTCATAAATCTAGTATTTCATCTCGTGCTCCTTTGGATATTATCTTTTCTGATTGATCCGGTTGTAAGAACAGGGGCCCCCCGTCCGGTGGAGTCAACGCCGCTTGGAAGTCAAAGTGGCAGGTGGCCGGTCGGAGAGGGGTGGGTTTGACCGGCCGGGCGGGCGGCCGGTGTCTAGTTGATGGTTAAAGGCGCCCTGTTGAAAGTCAGGGTTCCGGCGCTCAGCGGACAAGAACGTAGGGCCGATCGGACTGCACGCTCGGCCAAAGCCATCAAGTAGCATACTGCTAATAGTCTCCACAAAGCACGTGATTGAGAATCTCCCTAAGTAAACCACCGTATCCGTCCGGCCGGATGTCGCGGAAGCTGGCCGGCTGGACGCCCTCCAGGGAGTAAGGGTAAAAGGACACGTGACATCTTTTTCTGACAGCGGGTATGTTCCACATGTAGGCCATACTCCAAATCTTATGACAGGGGGTTCTGCTGTCCCATCGAGGACATGCTTGGACTGTAGCAGTATGGGTCAGGTAAGCTCACTGACAAGCCCTTACTGGGGTATGGGCCACGGACACGTGTACACCTCGGTGTGTGTACACTCGCTTCTCCGCTGCCCTATATAAAGGCCCTCATCCTTCGCCAGAGGTACACGTTCTAATATTTGGAGAGCCACTTTTTCACTGCTTGCTTGCCTGACTTGAGCGTCGGAGGGTCGTCGCCGGGAACCCCTTCCCGGCCCGACTTTTGTGCAGGCTCGCCGGAGATTCGTGCGACCAGACGGAGGCCTACGTCATCGACTAGGAGAGCGCCACGTGCCCAGCGTCCGTTGGTTCAGCGACTCGGACAGGATCACTGATGTTTGGACATCTCTTATATCATCATTTGATGACCTCAAATATTATGTTATCTTTGTTGATCATTTTACAAAGTATATATAGTTTTATCCTTTACGCAATAAATCGGATATATACTCTACCTTTATTGCATTCAAAACCCTTGTTGAAACACTATGTGAAAATTGTTAATAGACTTCGGATATTATTCGAAGTAATAGGTAATTAATTACCAAAGTATACGCACGTGAAGTAAAAGGGTTAATTACCAAAGTATCCGATTTTTGGTATGGAGGTGAATTCTTAACCCTTCGCTCCTTTCTTACTACTCATGGTATTAGTCATCTTACCACTCCTTCACACACTCCTGAACTAAATGGATACTCTGAACGTCGTCATTGCCATATAGTCAAAACTGGTCTCACTTTGTTGCACAAAGCATCTATTCCACTCACTTTCTGGCCTTATGTCTTTGCTGCGACAGTCTATTTAATTAACCGCATGCCTAAGGTCGGTCTCTCCTATATGCCCTCTTTTAAAAAATTATTCACACCATTCTTAATCTTTCTAAGCTTTGAGTTTTCGGGTGTCTATGCTTTCCATGGTTGTGCCCCTACTCTCACCACAAGCTTGATCCCAAGTCAACCTCTTGTGTCTTCCTTAGCTATTCTCTTACCCAGAGTGTCTTCCTGTGCTATGATGTAGCTCTCAAAAGAGTCTTTGTATCTCATCATGTTATGTTTGTGGAGCATATTTTTCCATTTGGCATCACCTCCTCCTTGGATTCCACAGTAATAGACACTGACTCTGAGCTCTCTGCTGCACCAGTTCTCTCGTGGGACCCTCCAGCACTGATTCTGCAACCTGCCACTAACCGTAGACATCCGCAAGTGACTTCTTCACCGCTGTCATCATCACCGCTATCATCTCCACCATCATCACCTCTTGTTGTTGGGTCGTCCACGCTGCCTGGTGGCAACTGATCCTCTAGCCCACCAACTCTTTCTCCCTCTCTCGCTTCTCTAAACCAACATCTCATGCAAACTCGCTCCAAAAATATCATCTACAAATCCAATCCAAAGTATCTTCTTCATACTAGTCTTCCACAATCTTGTGAACCCTCCTCTGTCACGCAGCCACTCAAAGATCCAAATTGGGTACAGGCCATGCATGAAGAGTATGATGCTCTTCTCCGTAATCAGACTTGGACTCTTGTCCCACCTTCGCCAGAGCAAAATCTTGTGGGTAATAAGTGGGTGTTTCGCATTAAGCGTAATTATGATGGCTCAATTGATCGGTATAAGGCTCGCCTTGTTGCCAAGGGTTTTCATCAGCGCCCTGGTGTTGACTTTTATGATACATTCAACCCTATTATTAATCCAATAACAATGCGCATTGTTCTTAGTTTGACTGTGAATCGGAGGTGGTGGCTTCACCAACTTGATGTAAACAATGTGTTTCTTAATGGTCATCTTGCAGAGGAGGTTTATATGGCGCAACCTTCGGGTATGCGTAGTGCTAAGTTTTCGGATCATGTGTGTCGTTTGCATAAGGTGCTTTATGGCCTGAAGCAGGCTCTGCGCGTCTAGTATTTGGAGCTTCGTGCTTTCTTGGTCTCTCTTAGCTTTATCGCATCCCTAGCTAATACCTCCTTGTTTGTTTATTCTTGGGATGATATTGTTATCTATTTCCTTGTATATGTTGATGATCTAATCATTACAGGAAGTGATGCTTCTTCTGTTGACGTCATAATATGTAAATTTCATACAAAATTTGTGATTAAAGATATTGGGGATATTTCCCTCTTCCGCGGTATTGAAGTTTGCCTAACTTCAAATGGTCTTCTCTTGTTTCAGCAAAAGTATCTCACTGATATTCTCTCCAAACACAACATGCTTGACTCCAAGCCGATCTCCACTCCTATTGCTGCTGGCTCTTGTCTTACTTTGCATGATGGGTCTTCATCTTTTGGTACGACTAAGTTTCGACAAATAGTTGGAGGCTTACAACATCTCCGTATGACTCATCCTGATATTTCCTTTGCGGTCAATAAGCTTTCACAGTTTATGCATGCTCCTTCAGAGACGTATTGGGATGATGTGTAGCGTCTACTTCGGTATCTCAATGATACTAGGGATCTTGACATTCGTCTTCTTGCGGAAACACCTTTTACTTTTTATGGTTTCTCCGATGCAGATTGGGCAGGAGATCCAGATGATTGGTGTTTTACGAGTACATTTATTATTTTTCTAAGTGCTAATCTGGTTCCCTGGAATTCTACCACACAACGCACGGTTGCACACTCTTCGATTAAGGCTGAATATCGTGTCATTTCCTCTGCAGCAACTGAGATCCAATGAATTAAGTCACTTTTGACAGATCTGCTTCTTCCGGTTACTATGTCGCTGTGCTTTTTATTGATAATTTGGGTGTCACGTATCTTTTAGTTAATCCTATTTTTCACTCTCGGATGAAGCATCTGGCTATTGGCTATCACTTTGTTTGTGATATGGTGCAGGCCTTCGAACTATGAGTTACTCATATTCTTGCTGAAGATTAGTTGGCTGATGCACTTACAAAGTCGCTTTCTTGATCTCGGTTGTTTGCTATTTGCAACAAGATTGATGTCATTTCTGGGACACCATCTTGAGAGGACGTATTAGGAAATAATTATTATAAGTAATAGTTATTTTTTTCCTACTTATTAGGGAATAATTATTATTAGAAAATAGTTATTTGTTTCCTAGTTATTAGAGAATAATTATTATTAGGAAATACTTATTATTTTTCTAATTTATGTATTTTTCTATTTTCACTTATAATGGTATTTATATATACCATATGCTATCATTAATAATATGTGAATTCTATCATCAATATTGGCCATCACTTTTCCTGGACATGCCTCCTAGTATACTCTCGGTCGACCCCAGTATCAGCCGGACTCCTAGGGCCCAGCACATCACTTCTCATGAGTACTTCTCTTAATCTACTCCCGATTAGCCCCAGCGCTAGTCAGGTTATCGCCAGGGGACAACGCTATCAGAGAATCGTAACCACTTGTCAGAGAATAATGGTTATTCATCAAGGAATATTTTGTTACTTTGCCACATGCACACTACAAAACCTTCCTCTGCTCAATATAAGTCCGTCGTACATCCTCCATCATCCGACATACTTTGACACCCAACATTCTCTAATGTCTCATTATCACCGAAGTTATACAAGGTAGTATAAAAAAGGGATCATCTTCGTTGGTCAGGTACACGTGCGCACACACATCTACTACTGTTCTACTTTTTCTTGTACTTTTTGCTCAAGCCTTTTTTTGACTCGAGAGTCATAGTATCTATGTCAAAGGCTTCTTCCTTCGTTCTCGCCTAAATGCTCCCATGTGATCTTTCTATGATATGTATAGATTCATGGGTATCACTTTGGGCGTCTCCTCCCGCTCCACTTAAGGATCTAAAATTCTATAATATATTCAGATCCACAAGCTCAACCCTCTTTTCAACGTTCTCGCTGTCATCATTGTTCCGTCTAACTTCACTTCCGGACAGATCACTAAGTATACTAAGGGGGTGTTTGGTTAAATGATGGGAATGACTATGGGTATGAGTTTGATAGTAGGATAGAATGAGAATATGAATGGAAATGAAACTCATCAAGTTATATGAGTTTGGTTGATTCCCATAAATCTAGTAATCATTCCCAAAATGTCATTCCTAAACCCACAATCCAAACACTATGTTTTACTATCATTCCATTTTCTCATTCCTAAACTCATCAACCAAACACCCCCTTGAATAAAGTCACGAGAAGATCCGAAGCATGTCAGGATGATCAGATACTCATGGAAAGGTCCGAAACAAGTTAGGATAATCGGATGCTCGTGCGAAAGGCCTGGAGAATATCAGGGTGACTAGATACTCGTGAAGAAGGACGGAGAAGGTCAAGGTGACCGAATACTTACAGAAAGGCTTGGACTAGGTCAGGATGACCGGATTTTCACAGGGAGTCCTGGAGTAAGTTAGGATGATCAGATGTTAACGGGAAGGCTCGAAGCAGGTCAAGAGTGACTAGATCTATATGCTTGCTAGGAGGTCCGAAGTAGGTCAAAGTCATCGGATGCTTGCATGCAGGGAAAGCTCGGAGTAGGTCGGGGTGACTAAATGCTCGCAGGGAGGCTTGGAGTAGGTCAAGAGTGACCGAATGTTCGTGGGAAAACCCGGACTATGAGAGTAATAGTAGTGCTTCATTTGAGGGGAGGATTGTTTGGATTTAATCAAAGTCTCACATTGAAAATATATGAAAAAAGTCATAAATTTAAAAATGATGTAAGATTTCTCCATTGACATGAGACATCTTGGGGAGAGCTCAAGAGTAAAGTCATGAGGACTTAGACCCAAAGTGGACAATATCATATAGAGATATGTGAGCATCCTTTGGGCATAACAAATGGTATCATAGTCATGGTCACGTAGGGTGGCTTCAACGAAGTTGCGGTGAGCCTTGAAGCGGGTCAGGATGATCAGATGCTTGCAAAGAGGTCCAAATAGGTCAGGGTGACCAAATGCTCACAGGGAGGCCTGGAATAGGTCAAGAGTGGCCGAATGTTCGCGGGGAAGGCCTGGAGTAGGTCAGATTGACCGGATGCTCATGAGAAAGACCTGGAGTAGGTCAGGGTGACTAGATGCTTGCAGGTGGCCCAGAGCGGGTTAGGATGACCGGATGCTCACGGGAGAGGCCTGAACCATGAGAGTAATTGTGGTCCTTCGTTTGAGGAGAGGATTGTTGGGATACAATCAAAGTCTCACATTGGAAAGATATGAAAAAGATCATGCATTTAAAATGATGTAAGATATCTGCATTGACATAAGATCTTTTTTGGTGGAGCCCAAGAGTAAAGCCATGAGGGTCTAAACCCAAAGTGGACAATATCAGAGTCATTGTGAAGATATGTGAATATCCTTCAGTAACAACAAATGGTATCAGAGTCATGGTCCAAACCACATGTCATGTGGGGTGGCCTTGAACGAAGTTACGGGGAAGGTTTGGAGAAGGTCAAGGTGATCGGATGCTCGTAAGGAGGTCCGGAACAGGTCAAAAGTGACTGGATGTTCACAGGGAAGACCCGGAGCAGGTCAGGGTGATCAAATACAGATGCTTGCGGGGAGGCTCGGAGCAGGTTAGGATGATCGAATGTTCGCGGGGAAGCTCGAAATAGGTCAAGAGTGACCGGATGTTCATGGGAAAGCCTAGACCATGAGAGTAATAGTGGTCCTTTGTTTGAGGGAAGGATTGTTGAAGATACAATTAAAGCCTCATAATGGAAATATATGAAAAAGAACATGAGTTTAGACGAATGTAAAATATCTCAATTGATATACGATCTTTTAGATAGAGCTCAAGATAAAAAATATGAGAGTTTAAGTTTAAAGTAGACAATATTAATGTCATTATTGAAATATATGAATATCTTTTAGTCACAATGAAAATATAAAATGATCAGCGATGTATAATATATGTAAAATGGTCACTAATGTATATATTGAGCTATGTAATGGACAGGGCTGGCTCAAGGTTAGGCCTTGAAGATTTATACCTAGGCCCAATAAAATTGGGATCCATAATTTTTTATATTTTAATATTTTTTATATAATTTTTTTAAAAAATATCCACTCTTAATTTTAGATTACTTTATAAAACCATCAATTTTTAATTTTAACTTATTCTAATTTTATTTATAAAATTTTTAATCTTATGTTTAATTTTTAAAAGCCTAGTTGCTTCTTCTATTCATCTCTCAAAAAACGTGTGCTCTAGTAGTTATTGATGGTCTTGTACTCTTTTCTTCTCTCATCAATGTTCTCACATTTTTTTCTCCTCACTCGATGATCCCGTACCCTTCTCCTCCCTCTTCAAAGGACATCCTTTTCCTCTCTCAAAATTATCTTACTTCCTCTCTCTTATGTCCTCTTTTAGATAAGAATGAGAATATCTTTTTTCTCCTCACTCGATGACATCCTTTTCCTCCCTCAAAATTATCTTAGTTCCTCTCTCTTATGTCCTAAGAACATAAAGTACAGGATTTTTCATTCATTCAGTTTGAGACTCTTTCAAATTAATTCCAGATATGAAAAACGCATGAGAAAAGTAAAAGAAAATATAGAAGAATTTATTCAATTTTACTAATATTAAAAATTAATTAAAAATTTAAATAAAAACTAATTAAATTTTGGTTAGAAGATCGGGCTTTAGGCCCAGAGAAGGGAAAAAAAATTTTAGGTGGCGTTTGGTTCTCTCCTAAGAATATCCACATCAGTTTCCTTATCAATATCTCTAAAATTTAAGATAAATCATCAACTTTATTAAATTTAGAGAATCTCTTTTCAATGCATGGTACACCAGCTACTCTATAATTTACCATATCTTTATTTATTTATTATTATTTCTTTCTCCTCTATACTTTTTTATTATTCATTTAATGTTTAGGGTAGTGTTTTCATTCCCTAAATTTAGGGAGTTACTGTTCATAGAATCTAAATTGAAGGAACTAGTAGGGTATCTGATACAAGGGATTTTTTTAGGTAAAATGTAAAATTTAAGGTAAAATATATATTTAGAGTATTTGATGTGGATGCTCTAAGAATCGGAATGGGAATGAGTATCATAGTATTGTGGAATGAGAATGAGTATGAGCTTGAGTATCATTTTTAAAAATAATATTTGGTTAGTTGAATATTTTCAATCGGAATGAATCTAAATTTTTTATTTTACCCTTAGAGAAAAAATTAGATGGAAGAGAAAGTTGAATGTGAAAGGAACATGTGATGAGAGAGAATGATGAGAGAAAAATGTGATGGGAAAAAATGGAGAGAGAAAGTGTGATGAGAGAAAATGAGGAGAGAGAGCATGATAGGAGATTAATAAGAGAAAAAGTATGATGAGAGAAAAAGTGTGTTGAGAGAGAAATAGTGATGGAAAAAAATGGAGAGAGAAAGTGTGATGAGAGAAAATGAGAGATTGAGGAGAGAAAGTATGATGAGAAAATATGATGAGAGAGAAAGTATGATGAGAAAAAATGAAGAGAGGAAAAGTGTCCTGAGAGAAAATGAGGAGAATATGTGATGGAAGAGAATGAAGAGAGAGAAAGTGTGCTGAGAGAAAATATGGAGAGAGTATGGTAAGAGAGATTGAGGAGAGAGAAAGTATGATGAGAGAGAAAATATGATGAAAAAATGAGAAGTGAATGAAGAGAGAGAAATAAATGAGAGAGAGTGTGTGATGAGAGAGAATATAGAGAAAAAATAGTAGAGAATATGTTATGAGAGAGAATGAGGAGAGAGTGTGTGTGATGAAGAGAATGAAGAGTGAGAAAGTATGATGAGATAAAATATGGAGACAGAGTATGGTAAGAGAGATTGAGAAGAGAGAAAGTATGATGAGAGAGAAAGTAGGATGAAAAAATGAGAAGAGAATCAAGAGAGAGAAAATAAAGAGAAAGAGTGTGTGATGAGAGAGAATATAGAGAGAAAATGATAGTGAATGTGTGATGAGAGAGAATGAGAAGCGAGAAAGTATGTTGAGAGAGAAAGTATGATGAGAGAGAACAAGGAGAGAGAGTGAAATGAAAAAAAAAATTGAACAAATATACTAAGGATATTTTTGTTCAAAACTTAATTTTTATTCCCACTCGATCAAAACCCAAGGGAGAGGGTGGATTTCATCCATACCCAAATTTTTGGATTCACTACAACAAAAACCCTCATAGACATCGGTTTTCCATCGGTGTCTATTTCATTTTCGACCGATGTCTATGAAGCCGATGTTAAAAGTCTGCCATTTTAAACATCGGGTTAAAACCGGTGTAGTATCACTTAACGACACCGGTCTTCGAATCGGTTATTAACCGGTGTAGTATCACTTAACGACACCGTTTCATCAACGGTATAAAACCGATGTAATATTGTATGTTAATAACACCAGTTTTGGCAGCGGTAAATGACCGATGTAATATTAGTTAATAACACCGGTTTTACAGCGGTGGAAAATCGATGTAATATGTATATTTTTTAACAGCACAAATTTGATTTTAAAACCGACAATAACAAAAAAAATACACAAATATTCACAAATTATACAAATATTCTTTATTCAATAATATCCATAAAATACACAAATATTCACAAATTATATAAATAATCTTCTTACAACAATATCCATAAAATACCCAAACATTCTTTTTACATCAAAAGCTAGCTAATAGATATCAAAATCAAAGTAGAACATTCTTTTAACACATCAAGGTACAACTGTCTCAAATGTAATCTAGCATGCATTCAGCCCACTCGAACCGCACTTCATCAATTTCAACTCTGGAGTACTTGAGATTTGTAAACTGTAAAAACACATAAATCCACCATATGTCAAATAACTAAAACAAATGTGTACATGTATCAAATAAAATAGAATACTGAGTTTTTAAAGGCTGTTGTGGAAGATAACGAATATAACAGTGAAGGAAGCATAGAAGAACAAAGAAAATGTTCATAGTTAACAAGCAAATGAAGAGATATACTATTTATTGTACTACCTCTGATGCCATCTTCCAAATCTCATAAGCAAGAATGCAACTGTGCCCTTTGTATACACATGGCTAATAGACATAATATAATAAGGAGCAAAAGCTATAAAATTCACCATCACCACGCAATCAATGAAGCAGGCAAACACAAGGTGGGTTGATATGCAGTGAAAGTGTTAATTAAGTGGAACTGCAGCAAATTACCTGTTTCTATGTTGCATCATCAGTACAGTTAGCCATGTGCATGAAGATGGGGGTCTAAAAGTGTATATCTGGTTAAGTAGTTTCTATTACTGGCTTTTACTGTAACAGATCAACTGAAAAGTGTATATCTGGTTAATTTACAAGTAATGAAGTATTCACAATCAGGAAGCTATTTAATGGTCTTCTTTCTTATCAAGAGCAGGGAATTTTCTTGATGCAAACTAGCCAATTACTGTAATCATAGGGCACTAGGTCACAAAACTCAGACACATCGATTATGATAGGACGCTGAGATCCTAAGCAGCAATTTTACTTCAGAAAAACCTTGGAAACAATCCCAAATTCAAGAACATAAAGATCCTAACATATCTCACTTACATCCGTCAACTCTGCCTTATAGCACAGCGGACAACAAGAGTGGTGCATGGTCGCCAATTGCACTAGTGAAGGTTCTCCTCTCTTTTTCTCTCAAATTTGATTGGTTGACTATTTTGTTGATACAGTCTGACCTGGCTGTTGTTTTGATGTTGACATGGATTTAAGTTTGTATCAGATGTTAATTAAATTCGGTTTGATTAATGATCAAGGTTGATCAAGTGGAAGGGAAAAGTCCAAGTTGGAAACTTGGCACGCGAAGTCGGAGAGGGCTCGGTAGCTCGTTCTCTGGACCGGACGAAGTCGGAGAGGGCTCGGTAGCTCGTTCTCTGGACTAGGTCAGAGAGGGCTCGGTAGCTCGTTCTCCGGACTAGGTCAGAGAGGGCTCGGTAGCTCGTTCTCTGGACCTGACGAAGTCGGAGAGGGCTCGGTAGCTCGTTCTTCGGACTAGGTCAGAGAGGGCTCGGTAGCTCGTTCTCTGGACCGGACGAAGTCGGAGAGGGCTCGATAGTTTGTTCTCCGGATTAGGTCAGAGAGGGACCTAAGTGGACATTCCATGGTACATTGGATCGGTCGACCGATCGATGATGAGTAATGATGGATCGGTCGGCGGACCGATCCGGTGAAACTAAGTTTCCATGGATCGGTGTGACCGATCAGGAAACACTCGAGACTGCAGTGTTGTCGATCGATCAGCAGACCGATCGAAGCTGCTTGTAGCACACCGAGTGCAATCGATCGGTCTTGAGACGATCGGAGATGGTATTGCGAAGAGAAGAAGGCGGGGATCGGTCGTGGAGACCGATCCACTGCACCGATCTGTCTCCACGACCGATCAGACAAGCTGCGGACCGATCAGGATATGTCCTGATCGGTCCATGGATCGGTCTGGTGACCGATCCACACACAATCAGATTTGTTCGCTGTTTCTGCGATTCCTCCACTGCATTTGATCTGCCTGATTCATGTGATATAACCCTTTGTGCTGTTAGCTTTTGAGTTTGCAGGATCACAGGTATCATTCCAAGCCTAATTTCAAATTAAGTCCATAAGAGGAATACGACAAATGGCCTTTCTGCTGTGATTCGCGGCGCATGGTGCATTTGAAGCATCAACGGCTACTGGTGTGATCTGGCTGGATCCGCTTGACTCCTGGTGATTGGTTCGAGCTCAGAAGACACCAGTGAAGACTGTGATTTCATTGGTGTGAGTTCAGAGAACCAGGTAAGGAGGAAGAGGGATTGGCTGCAGCGATGATTCTGTGCAGTTTGACCACGATCCGTGACAGCGGAGAACAGGGGCTTAAGAAGCAGTAAAAAGCGAGAGGAAAGAACAACAAGAAAACAAGAAAGTGAAAAAAGAAAACAAAACATTCTGTTGATCGTTGAGGTGTGCTAAGTTCTTGAGCTCTCGGGTGAGAAACTGCTATCTGTGAGTTCTCTGTTTCCACTGATCCTCGTGTGGTTGTAAGCGTTAATTCATTCTTCTTTGCCACCGAGCTCTGTAAGTCTTGTGCTTTAACATATATATTTCTTGAGACTTTGTGGAGAGGTTACTCCACCGAGAAGGAGGATCTTTAGCCGGAATTTATCCGGGGTGCGATCTACCGAAGATCAAGGGGTCGTCCACCTTACGGACACGCCGAGGAGTAGGGGCAAGTTATCCCCGAACCTCGTAAATCCGTGTGTTAGTGTGCTTGTTTCCTCTTTGTTTTAGTTTCCTAATTCCGCTGTGCTAACAAGTTTCTTTGTAGAAATTTGTGTTTAAGTTTTTAAGAGGCTATTCACCCCCCCTCTAGCCATCTAAGATCCCAACATATTTATCCTAAAAGCTAAGTTGTTAGGAAAGAGAGAAAGCGACTAATATATACATTGATATCCTTAATAATCTCCATCTCTTTCTCCAATTCTAATTCCCTCTTTTCGGCCACTCTAGTTACTTTTGAGGGCATTTTTACTAGACTTTGGTTGGCTATTACTGATCTTATTCTTAAGCCAAACCAACTGATTAGATTGACAAATATTCATTTATGAATCTCTAGTAGCACAATCGAAATCTGATTAAAGACAACCTTAACAGATTGTCCACACTCCAGATTCTGCGAACCACCAGATTGTCAATTGAAGCAAAAAAAGAAACATGATAGCATCTAATAAAGTAGGGTCATACTTGATGGTAGATGTACAAAAAAAAATTGATTCTCAAAATTCAGAAAATACACTTAAACAATAAAAAAAAACTTAGTTTAGAGTCACAAAATGAACCTTTTGCTATGAAACAGGAGCCCAACATTTAAACAATCAAATTAAGATTAGTATTGATTACCCATTTATCTTAATAGGTTAGGTTAAATTCGAATATCAATGTGTTAGATATTTAGAGGAAGTTGAGCAGGTTCAAAAAATGTAATCAATCCTTTAATCCTAAGGTTACCATTTAAGATAGCTTATCCAGCCACTCTACTCACTGCAGCTCCTAATCTCTAATTCCTTTCTTCTTAGGCAATCATTTAGTCTCCAACTAGTATCTGGTTTGTAACAAAAGCATAGCATCCGGTTTGTATAAAAAAAATCATTGTAACAAAAGCATAGCATCCGGTTTGTATCAAAAAAATCATAGCAAGCACCAGGGGAAAAGCATAGAAATTATCAAAATCACCAGGGGTAAATATTGTATTATTACCATTGCTGGAAGTGAATCCTTGTGGTCAACTCCAAAATTTTCAATTATATCTTTCATATATCGCATGATATAAAAACCACATTGCTTCGCATCCGGTTGTTGAGGAGCCTATGTTAGAAAAGAAATATTGGAATAACTCCTTCAAGGATAGTGAAACAGTTGCTAATCAAAAGGACATACCTTGACAGCTACCCATGTTGGTTGTTTTTTCCCTTTCCTTCCAGCCTCCGCATTATACATTTTCAAGGCCCTACATGCATATAACCCGTGGGAATTGTATTCCCACATCTGGATTCTCTGAGCTTTCATATGCAGCGTGTACCATATCTATAGGTTTATCAGCAAAATAGTTTTCACTTTCTCCAGCTGCATCATTCTCTTTCTTTAAATCTCCTAATACAGATTCTTCCCCATGCCATATCCATTTTTTGTATGTTAAGTCTATACCATTACAGTACACATGTGCCCTTATGCTGTTAATATTAGTGTTCCATAGATTGCCACATTTCGTACAAGGACAAGGTATACTAGTAGGATTAGTAGCATGTTGCAGCGCAAATTGCAAGAAAGATTCTAGTCCAAGTTCAAACTCATGTGATAATCTATCCTTTGCCATCCATGCCTTGTCCATTTTGTTGTACTAATGAATCTAAAATCAATCAAAAATATCAAGACAATTACAACAATGAGCCAAAATTCTTAATCCATCATTATACAAATAAATTAACTATGCGGGTCCTCCAAGAAACCAACTACGCTTACCAAGAAAAGGATACGAATAAATTTCATAAACCAGAAACCAACTACTTCATCATTATACCAATAAATTTTAAACCAGAAACCATGACATTTCAGTGAAAACAATTAGCCTAGACATAAAAGAAACTTGATAGTTCAAGGATTACATAAAACCAACTTAGCAACAGGAACTAACAACTCCTCAATCTATCAAACAAAAATGATAAAATCAACTCAAGGTAGTGTTTGAGGAAATTCATCAAACACATTGCATGCATCAATCAATTAATACTTGCAAACAAGAGATCAAGAAGATGCAACTGTCGAAGATGAGGAAGAAATTCAGTAGCGATGATGTATAAAGGAAAAATTACCGGAATGTGAAGAAGGACTCGAGCGGTGGCAGTGAATGCTGGACAGGAGATGGATGAAGCAAAAACTACTAGAATGCGAAGAAGGCCTCCTCTTCTCAACCAAATGGAGGAGTTGGAGGAGATGCGGTGTGGTTGGACGGAGAAGCAAGTTCGTCGTGTCTTGATCCTGATCGGGAGAGGATCTAGGAAGGGGGAAGAGGGAGATGAGGTTGAGAGAGATGGTCGGAGGTTTAGGTTTAGGTTGAGAGAGATGGTCGGATGGTCGGAGGTTTAGGTTTAGGCTGAGAGAGATGTCTCGGTTTAGGTTTACGCGAGAGATGTCGCGCGGAGGAAGGGGCGGGATAAAGATTTAGGTTTGGAGGGAACTTCACAGTGTGCAGATTTTGGCTTGTGGGGAAATTAAAATATTTTATTTTGGTTCATTAACATCGGATTTTAAAAACCGATGTTAAAATCGGTGTCTATTAACGAAAAAAAGGGCGCTCATAGACATCGCCTAAAAAACCGATGTCTATGAGTGAAAATCTGCGCTGATAGACACCGGTTTTTAGAAAAACCGGTGTAAAATACTCAAAGACATCGGTTTTAGCCCTAAACCGTTGTTGTTCCACTGATGTCTATGAGGGATTTTGTTGTAGTGATTTCATTTCAAAATCTTGATTCCATTCCCATAAACTAAACATAAGGTTTGGGAATGAATACATTCCCTCATTCCCAGACCTCTAAACCAAATGCCACCTTAGAATTTTAATATTTTTTTTAAAAAATAAATATTTATCTTAGTCCTTTTTTATTCGAACTTTGAACTAGCATTGACGGGTTTAAATTTTTTAAAAAGAAAATTGAAATATAAGTTTTTTCATAGGTTTTGTATATCTAAAATTATATTTTTTAATATAAATATTTATATTCAAATAATAAAAAAATATAGATCTCTAATACTTTATTAAAATAAAATTATTTAATAATCTTTTCCAGAATCAAGAAAGATGGTGCGCTGATTATGCGGCGTCAATGTTGATCGTGAGGAGACTTCAAGTAATAGGGACCTATCACCGCTATCAGATCTATATGTTGGAACCCCAAGGTGTTTTGATGTGATCAAACAAGCTAAGTTAGGTCCTGCGTTTGTTTAACCCTTGTGTCTAAGTGTGCAGGAGCTTAGGAACACAGGAAGTCGAGCGGAAGACGCGGCTAGCGAGAAGGACAGCACGGGAGAGAGCCGACGGGCTCGGTGCGTCCGAGGGACGAGGTGACCGCGGAAGAGTACACCGGTGGACGAGAAGAACGTGCGTGGCGTTCGAGGGACGAGAAACTGGGAAGGAAGGCTGCTCGAGGAGAAGGCCGGAACATGGGTTCGGGTGAGCCCTATTTCGAATGGCCGAGATCACCCAAGCTAGTGGAGTCGGAACAGATGACCCGGACCGAGACGAGCTGAACCGAAGCGGAGCGACCGGACGGAAAAAGTCAACCAGAGTTGACTTTTGGGGTCCGGGGCGCCCGGAACAAGGTTTTTGACCAGATCGAGTCAAACTCGATGTGAACGTTGGGGGATAAAGTTTTATCCCCCCAGGGCGCCCGGAACCCCTTCGGGGTGCCCCGACCAGTGCTATAAATATAGCACTGGTTTGCACAGATCAGAACAACTACTTGTAATCCAGTGCTTTCATTTGTGTTATTTCTTTCTGTGCTTTCAACGCTGTAAGAGGCTACTCCGCCCAGAGGAGAATCAATTAGTGCGCCTTCTTTGCCTTGGATTAGCAATCCTCTAATTGCAAACCAAGTAATTCCTCTGTGTCTACTTTCTGTCTTAATTAGTCTCTACCGTTTTAATTACAAGTTCTTTTAAGTTAGTTGAATATCCGAGAAGGGTTTTTGGTTTCAATTTTATAGGTCAATTCACCCCTCCCCTCTTGCCGGCCTCCAAAGGGTCCTACAAGTGGTATCAGAGCCAGGCGCTTCAGGAGGACTAACCGCCTATTGAAGCAACAAAGATGGCCGGACCAAGCATTGTTCCACCAAAATTCGAGGGGAACTTCGCAGACTGGAAGCGTCGTATGGAGGTATTCCTAAAAACAGATTTTGAAATTCGGTTTATTATGAAATATGATTTTGTAGCTCCAATAGATAAAGATGGAAAAGAAAAAGAAGAGAGCGATTGGACAAAGAAGGAGCAGAATGAGTCGGTAGCAAACAGCTGTGCGGAACATCACCTGCTGAGCGTGTTACCGCCTCAAGAGGTCAACCGCATCGAAAATTATTTATCTGCTAAAGAACTTTGGGAGAAGTTCTTGGAACTCCACGAAGGCACGTCCGAAGCAAAGCTCGCTAGAAGGGACATCCTCCGCAACAAACTGATGAACATCCGTCTGGAGAAAGGTGAGAAAGTAGCCGGTCTACATGCAAAGGTAAAAGAACTAGTTACTGGTCTCGAAAACCTTGGTGAAACGGTAACAAACCGGGACACTATACGCTACGCGCTCAACGCGTTTCCAAGAACTCCGGAGTGGATATCAATCGTCGATGCTTACTACATTTCAAAAGACCTGGAGGTAAGTACTCTAGAAAAGTTGTTTTCTACCCTTGAATTACACGAAGCTAGATGTGCAGAGATATCAAAGGACACAACCCAGACTATGGCGCTGAACGCAACCAATAAGGATGAACCCGAGTCAGACTCCGAAGACGATCAAGAAGCGTACATGGTAAGAAACTTTAAAAAGTTTTTTAGATCTAATAAATTTAAAATGCAGAATAAAAAGAATCAAGGTAGAAGAAAGGTACGGTGCTACCAGTGTCAGAAGGAGGGACACCTAAGGGAAGACTGCCCAGAACTCAAGAAGGTCAAAATGAAGACACCCAAGAAACACAACCTAAAAGCAACTTGGGATGACACTTCTTCATCTGAATCAGAAGCTCAAGAATATGCGGGGATTGCACTGATGGCAAGCCACGAAGGACAAAGTACATCAGAACCCAGCATCGATGAAGGGGGAGCGACCTCAGATGGAAGTAGTGAAGCAGGGGGAGATTCAGGCTTCAAGTCTGATATGGTAAGTGAGGTATGCCTCTTACCCCCTGATGAACTTTACTTTGGTATCAAAGCTATGACTAAATCCATGTATAAATTAGAAAATAAAAATGCCAAATTAGAAAATGAAATTTTAGAAACAAAGAGAATTTTGGCAAAATCATGTCTTATAGAGGATTTTGAAAAATTGAAAATGAAAAACTAAAAGAAGAAATAGAAAGATTGAAAAAATCTAATGGTTCAAATATTTCTACTTTTAGAAATTATGGAGGTTTAAATTGGTATTATAGATTTCATCAAAATCAAATTAGAAATATATCAAAAATCTATATACCTAGGAAATACTTGGTTAATCCTGTAGGTAGGAACCTCTATTGGGTTCCAAAAACCTATTTAATTTAAAATTAAAAATTAGACTTAGCATTTTCAGCAAGGAAATTAAACAACTAATTTCTTTATGAGGCTTTGTCTAAGGAAGTGGTTGTTGCTCCAATAACCAAGAAGGCCTAGTGCCTCGCCACGACCTGGAAGCCAAGTATCGAAATGAAAAGTTTAATTGACTAACTGAAAAAGCATTAATTTAAATTACTTAATGCTTTAAAAGAGTTATTCAATTTGTGTTAGAAAATATTTTATTTTCTTAAATTTTTTTTATTATCTTAGAAATTTTTATGAAAATTGACTTAGAAATTTTTTTAAGTTATCTTAGAATTTTTTTTTATGATAATATTGCCTTATAATTTTTTAAAAAATTGACTTAGAATTGTTTCTTATGAATATTAACTTAGAATTTTTTCAATTAATTAGAAAATTTTTTTTGGGGATGCTGAGATAAGTTTCAAACTTAAAATTTTTTTTACACTTATGACTGTTTTATCTGAAAAATATTTTACTTAAATGTTTTTTTCGAAAGAAAAATTTTGAAGAGTGTCTTTAAATTGAATTTTACTTGGACATTAGTAAATATTTTACACTTAAAGCTTTTATTTGAATTTACCTTAGACTTATTTATAACCCCAATTTTTATGTGATCAAAGGGGGAGAACTATGTTAAGTCTAGGGGGAGGTACTATAATTTTTCAATTGAAAAATATTTGGCCTTATTGAAATATAAATCATTTTTATTGCATATGGTTACCCTAACTTAACTTGGGTTGCTCACATCAAAAAGGGGGAGATTGTTGGAACCCCAAGGTGTTTTGATGTGATCAAACAAGCTAAGTTAGGTCCTGCGTTTGTTTAACCCTTGTGTCTAAGTGTGCAGGAGCTTAGGAACACAGGAAGTCGAGCGGAAGACGCGGCTAGCGAGAAGGACGGCACGGGAGAGAGCCGGCGGGCTCGGTGCGTCCGAGGGACGAGGTGACCGCGGAAGAGTACACCGGTGGACGAGAAGAACGTGCGCGGCGTTCGAGGGACGAGAAACCGAGAAGGAAGGCTACTCGAGGAGAAGGCCGGAACATGGGTTCGGGTGAGCCCTATTCCGGATGGCCGAGATCACCCAAGCTAGTGGAGTCGGAACAGAAGACCCGGACCGAGACGAGCTGAGCGACCGGACGAAAAAAGTCAACCAGAGTTGACTTTTGGGGTCCGGGGCGCCCGGAACGAGGTTTTTGACCAGATCGAGTCAAACTCGATCTGAACGTTGGGGGATAAAGTTTTATCCCCCCAGGGCGCCCGAAACCCCTTCGGGGCGCCCCGACCAGTGCTATAAATATAGCACTGGTTTGCACAGATCAGAACAACTACTTGTAATCCAGTGCTTTCATTTGTGTTATTTCTTTCTGTGCTTTCAACGCTGTAAGAGGCTACTCCGCCCAGAGGAGAATCAATTAGTGCGCCTTCTTTGCCTTGGATTAGCAATCCTCTGATTGCAAACCAAGTAATTCCTCTGTGTCTACTTTCTGTCTTAATTAGTCTCTGCCATTTTAATTACAAGTTCTTTTAAGTTAGTTGAATATCCGAGAAGGGTTTTTGGTTTCAATTTTATAGGGCAATTCACCCCTCCCCTCTTGCCGGCCTCCAAAGGGTCCTACACTATATACCATAGAGAAGAACTAGGAGTGAAAATCGTTAGTCACTGGGCCAGGGAGATGTCCCGACGTAGGTACTCTGACATTTAAGTCAGGCAAACAATGATAGAGAAGGTGAACAATAATGAAGAAAAAATGAACTTTTATAGTGAAGCTTAGTGTATCTACGCTTGTAGGTGAAGATCCCCTTATATAGTATTACTTTTCTTCTCTGTATAAATCTCAATGCATTACCAAAATAGAACCAACCATTATGGCCTTCTAACTCCTTTCCTAGAATATGCATGCAATTCCTGTGCTTTGCAAGGTAGAAACTTCTTGTGTACACCTGGCAAGGGGAATATTCCTCTGATTCCCTAACAGTCATTACACAATATACTAAAAAGGAATATTGGGTCATTGAGCTAATGGGCCCCCCACTATGCTTTGCTAATAAGCCAACCGAATCCTCTCCAATGTTTTATCGAAGTTTGTACTTAGAAGAGCTTGGATCGAGTGAGTGTTGACCATTCTGAGGACTTGGCCTCCTTAAGGGCTCAGTGCCCTCTCGGGCAAGTAGCCCAAATCGGGCGGACTTGGCGATCCATTCGAACAAAATGTCTAATCGGCAGCGTTCAGGAGATAGCGATAGGCGACGGAATGCTTGGGGAGTTGGTTGGCGTGGCTTTGGGTTGAGGTGGTAACAATCCCTCGTATTGTGGTTGCCGAGTAGTAATAAGAGCAAAATAATGGCGTCCACTGTCAGGGCTTAGTGACTTTTTCTTGCTCGGCTTCTACATGTTAGACCATATGGGCTTGGGGCTCTGGATGTTGCTGGATTGTGCCCGCTCGGGGCCTTTTGGCAGTTGATGGGTGTGGGTTGTTTGGTGCTCTTGGATAGACTCTGGCTCAGGGACCACTTCTTTTTTTTTTTTGAGTTAACTGGGTCTTTTCAACATTGATGTATTTTGTGGCCCTCTCGAGCAGGTGGTCGAAGTCTCTCACAGGATTCTTGATGAATAAGCGAACGAAATCGTCATCTGTATGCCCTTGGGAAAAGACGCTTACCAAGATTTCCTGAGTGGTTGATGGTATTAGAAAATAGTTATTATTAGTAAATACTTATTCATTTTCTTGTTATTATGGAATAATTATTATTAGAAAATATTTATTTATTTCCTAATTATTAGAGAATAATTATTATTAGGAAATACTTATTTGTTTTCTAATATTTTATATGTTTTCTTATTTTATGTGATTTCCTATTTTTCACTTGTAATGGTATTTATATACCACATATTATCATTAATCAAGTGCATGAATTCTATCGTCAACATACTATCAGAGCACTAAACTTAACAGTAATTTTTTTTTCTTTTCTCCCCAATACCCACCGGTCGTCTTCTACAATGGTTACCATCGAAGACATCACTCGCCGACTATCTCTCACAAATATTCCTGATTCATCTTCCACCCTTGTGGTTCTCAACGGCAATGCTCATGCACCATTGAAACTCACCATCTCCAATTACTCTGCCTGGTGCTTGCAGTTCACATATCTTTTATTCAGATATGACTTACTGGTTTTTGTTGATGACTCAAATCCCTGCCCCCCTGCGCACGTATCCGTTTTCGAAGGGCCCGATCCATCTGTAAGTATCCTTCGACTAAACAATCTAGTTAATTACTTGTTACGAAAATTAGCTAAGTCTAATCTTAGAATTAAGTCACTTCTAAAGGAAGTAGCATTCCTTAAATAAGTGACTAACTCCGAATCCTTAACTGAACCATTTCAGACTGGAAACTCGACTCAAGTCCAAAAACTTGAGGAAGAGAATTCCAGTCTGAAAACTCAGGTCAAGGATCTGGAGAAAATATTAGAACGATTCTCTTTGGGTTCCAAGAACCTTGACCTAATTCTTGGAACACAAAGGGCAATCTACAATAGAACTGGACTAGGATTCAAATTGAAAAAGAAATATAAGTCATATTTATCACTTATACAAAGAACAAATAGAAAAATGGTCCAAGCATGGGTCCCCAAGTCCAACCTGATCAATCAAGTTAGACTTGGACAATATTGGGTCCCTAAGGATGAAATACATTACTTCGATAGACCATATCGAGGCTATGATCCAGGGGGAGCTAGAAGAAAAACGATAAAAATAAAATAAAATTCAAATTAAATCAAAATTAAATTGAATAAACTTGAAATTAAAATTAAAATTAAAATTAAAATTAAAATTGAATTAAATTAAATTAAAATAAAATTAATTAACAATAAATTAAAATAAAATCAAATTAAATTCAAATTAAAATTAAATTCAAACTAAATCAAATTAAAATCCAAAGAAAGGCTCCAGAATAGCTGGCACCTCCGAAATTAATCCACCCGATAAGGGTAAACAAGAGTAGACTACCCGGCCGGGTAATTAAGGTTAGATTAAAATGGGCTACGTTTAACTTGACCCACGGTACTGGTGAAGTATTGGATGATAGTACGTTGGGGAAACTTAGTCATCGCATGTCTAGGAAGATATGACTTCGACCTGGTGCATTTGACTAAGTGGAACTGACCGAAGGTACCCTTTATGGATCCTAACCAGTTAGACCAAGGTTTTGTATTAAGTTCAATGGGTAGGACTATTTGGAAAACCTCGAAGACATGATTACTTTAATGAGGTCCTTGTGACTCACCATAGCCCAGAAGTTTATCCAAATAACGCCTACTTGTTGAGCCCAAAGCTAAACCTGAATCTAACACAAAGTTAAACCAAACCCTAAAATTGAACTCAATTCATCTCACATCTATTATAAGATTCCTTAATTGAAAATTTAGATCGGGTGAGATGACTAAGGAATAAAAATCTAAAAGAGAATCAAATTTAAATTCAAATTCAAAACTAAATTCATAATCAATTCAAAATTAATTCAAATTCAAATTCAAATTAAATTAGTAATTAAAATTAATTCAAATTTAAAATTAAATTCATAATTAAAATTAATTCAAATTCAAATTAAATTCGTAATTAAAATTAATTCAATTCAAAATTAATTTCGAAATTATTTTTTAAAATAATTAACTTAAATTATTTTTCAAAATTAATTAACTTAAAATTATTTTTTAAAATTAATTAACTTAAATTATTTTTTAAAATTAAATAACTTAAAATTATTTTTTAAAATTAATTAATTTAAATTATTTTTTAAAATTAATTAACTTAAAATTATTTTTTAAAATTAATTAACTTAAGTTATTTTTCAAATTAATTAATTTAAATTATTTTTTAAAATTAATTAACTTAAAATTATTTTTTAAAATTAATTAACTTAAATTATTTTTCAAATTAATTAACTTAAATTATTTTTTAAAATTAATTAACTTAAAATATTTTTTAAAATTCATTAACTTAAAATTATTTTTTTAACTTAAAATTATTTTTTAAAATTAATTAACTTAAATTATTTTTCGAAATAATTAACTTAAATTATTTTTCAAATTAATTAATTTAAAATTTTTTAAATTAATTAACTTAAAATTATTTTTTAAAATTAATTAACTTAAATTATTTTTCAAATTAATTAACTTAAAATTATTTTTTAAATTTAATTAACTTAAATTATTTTTAAAAATTAATTAGCCTAAAATTATTTTTTAAAATTAATTAACTTAAATTATTTTTCAAATTAATTAACTTAAAATTAATTAACTTAAAATTTTTAAAATTAATTAGCTTAAAATTATTTTAAAATTAATTAACTTAAATTATTTTTCAAAGTTAATTAACTTAAATTAATTAAATTAAATTATTTTTCAAAATTAATTAACTTAAATTAATTAACTTAAATTATTTTTCAAATTAATTAACTTAAATTATTTTTCAAAATTAATTAAAACTTAAATTATTTTAAAACAAATTTTTTTTAAAAAAAATTAATTAACTTAAAATTATTTTTTAAAATTAATTAACTTAAAATTATTTTTAAAATTAATCAACTTAAAAATATTTTTTTAAAATTAATTAACTTAAAATTATTTTTAAAATTAATTTACTTAAAATTATTTTTTAAAATTAACTTAAAATTAGTGTTAAAATTAACTTAAAATTATTTTTTAAAATTAATTAACTTAAATTTTCTTAACATACCGTTTAAAAATAATAAAAAAAAATTCAACACATGGCACCTCTCAGAAGGCGCCTCCCACACAAGGGAGGCGCCCTAAACAGAGGCGGGAAAATTCCCGCCGACCTAGACTATGGCGCCTCGGCTTACCCCCAAGCCGCCTCCAACCAATCCTTCAAGGCGCCTTAAACTCGATTTAAGGCGCCTTCAACGCAAAATATGACCACGAACAGAAGTTTTATGTTCGTTTTCTACCGAAGACGAAGCACGCGATCCTCGTGCGATTTCCTCCCCTTAAGGCGCCTTCCAACCATCCACTCTCCTCTACTCCTAGCAATGCCTCCTAGGTACATCTCAAACCTCCCTATTATTCTTATTTGTAGTTACTATGCATCTTTTTATATATATTGTCAAAAATAGGAAGCGTCGCATTGTGGATCCTACATCGGCTAGGGTCCTTTCCACGGACCCTAGATTCCCCTCGAAACAACATAGGATAGATTTTTCTAGGTTTACCTTTGAGTCCATTAAACCTAGGTATATAGGTAGGGAATATTTTGCCCAATTTTGTGTCCCCGCAGTCCAGATGATAGACTACTATCACCTAGATAAACTAGTTGACTACACCACTACAGTGAATCAAGACCTGTGTGCCCAGTTCTATCACAACCTGGAAAGGGTTGATGATAGCACCTATTCCACCAGAGTTGGTGGCACTGAAATTCAGTTTACTCCCTCCCTGCTTCGCACTAGCTTAGAGCTTAGGGAGTCTCAGTGTACATTTTTATGTTACCCGAGTAGAGAGCTACCTTTCGATGATCCCTATTCTCACATTACCTTAGATGACATCTACATGCATTTTTTGGGGGAGGAGAGACCCTTTGGCCTGACGGAGTTTAGGTCCACTCTTCTTCGAGTTCAGGACTATGTTATGTACAGAATCCTGACAGCATGCATCTTACCCATCACATCTCGAGACGTCTCGAATGTAACGACCACCCTTCTTACTACTACTACTACTCTCTAAGGATGACCGTTACTTAACTACTGACTCTACTTAACCGATATGATCGAAACCACGAGGAGTCTCTATCGAAAAATTTTGACAACATCTCCCCTGTATCGGTGACCATAAACAGAGATACATTCATATATACTTCAGCCACATACGGCTGGAACATGTATCAATCACCCATGTAGTTTAATAAGTGACAAAAACTATAATATCTACCTATTACATAGAAACTCATCACAGCATGCAAACTAAAACACGAATAAACTCAATAGGAGCATAGAATATAAAATACAGTCTCAATGACATCAACCATAAAGTACAACTCAATTACTTCTTATCTACTAAACACAAAAACACAAAACTTCCCAGTTCTCTCCCACAGTCCTGGCATCACACACAATCCGCACCACCTTGTCACCTCCCTTGCTATATCCTTTCCTTTCCTTTATCTGTAGTAAGAGGAAATGCAATCTATAAGCAAAATTTACTTAGTAAGCGCTATCTAACTCACAAAAACACGAATATGCATGTATACAGAAAGAACTAGAAACTATATGCTCTAAAAGAAAATAAAGCATAAATATAGCTGCATCATGTTTAAATGTACTGAAACTAGAAATAAATATGCTTATGCATAATCAATAGTAAAGCGCTATAAACTGTATGCTAGTAGATAAATCTAATCATGATCAATAAACTAATCAGGAAACAAATAAAACTAATACTGCATTCTAGAATTCAAAAGAACTAAACTTACTGATTCTAAGCATATGTGAAACTTGTTTCATTTGTTCCAAAACTTATACTTTATTACTTCAAAACAATAATAAAGTTCTTCTTGGTTAAAATCTTATACTTTAATACTTAAAAATAATAATCAACTTCTTTCTTGGGGCCCAGGCTTAGTACCAATGTACGCTCCCTAATAGGGACTGTGATAGCTAGTCATCAGTCCTACGAGGGTAAAGACCTTGGTCTTACTAGGGCCAAGACCTTGAAATTGTTCACCTGGATTTGTTTAACGACAACCTTGGAAGTCGGGTACTAGCCTTTCTTTAAAATAAAATACTTATTATCTTTTTATGTTCTTATAATATAATGCCTTGGCATTTCTTTGAGCACTTGGTGTGCTGCTGATCCCAATACTTAAAATTCAGGGATCCTATCAAGACCTTGGTCTTTTCTCACTTATAACTACTCATTATAGCAAGGAAAGTCTAAACTAAATGCTATATATATATATATATATATATATATATATATATATATATATATATATATATATATATATATATATGCTGTAATCTGTTCATGCCCATCTTAAAGCAAAGGGAAAACAAAATCAGCATACTACACTTATAAAAATCTGCACATGTTCAGCTAAGGGTAAATGAATTCTGCACACTAATACTTAATAAAATCTGCACACTAAAATGCTGCATATTAAGCTAACACAATTCTGCATATTAAGCTACACAATTCTCCATACTAACTTAATTAAATTCTGCATTATAACTTAATAAAATCTGCATGCCATACTAAACTGAAGTGCCTAAAAATAACATGGTACAACACTTAAAACCTCATGATAATTAACTCTTAAAACAGAAATTAAACATACCCCTATGCATCTGATATTTACCGACTTTGTAAGTTGAGTTAAACATGGGTAAGTTTCTAATCTTCTAAGGAAAACAACTAGAGACATGACCCAATTTGTAGTGTAACATTCACACACATAACTCCTTAAACATGCTACAACAGGAATAAAACAAAGGAAAGCAGAACTAAATTCTTTAAGCATGCTATAGAATGCTACAGCAGAAATAACAGGAAGAAATCAATTCTCGAAAATTTCTCTTAAATCCCTAACAACAATTCTTTAAGCACGCTACTGTCGAATTAAAAGGAGAAGATAAATCTCATCACATGCTTGAAATCTGACTCATCTCCTACACATTGCCTGCCCACAAAGCTAAAACCTAATCTGATCAAATTCAACTTGTTGTAAAGTTAAAACAACCTATGTAGCAAATTCACAGCTTAAACCTTTTTGTAAAGCAATCAAAATCTCCAATCATGCTTCAACAGATTAGCAAGAAAATAAGCAAATTATTGAATCTATTCTAGGATCCCTAAGCATCATAATTCTCTACAACTAAAATCTAAAAACCTAGGAAGTAATTCCCCCTGGAACTGTGGCATGGCAGAAAACCCAAAAGGAACAAAAGCTCCACACACTAATTTTTTTGAGACTCACGGCAGAACCCTAAGCAACATTCTGATTCTATATAGCCTTCCAAAAACAAAGGAAAGATTCAAAAACTCTTAGAAATCTCGAATTTCTGTACAGCATTCATACAAGGAAGAAAACCAATCCCGAAACCTCAATTCACAGCAGGAAATCCTAAAGCCACAAACTCTACCGAAATCAAAGAATGAATTCCAGAGCTACCCTTACCGCAGGTGAGTAAGCGACTTACCCTTGCTTTTAGGACTTATAACCGGAAGGGGAAGAACTCTAGGGTTTCCGGAGAAGTCGCGTTCTCGGTCTCTTCTTGTGCTCACGGCTCCGCCTCGACGAGGGAACCTTGTACTGGTGAAGAACCTCCGGAGAATCCCCTCGCCGGCCACCGGAATCGTGCCCTAGCTGCAGTCCTGTTTCGCCCGAAAGAGGAAGCGCCGACACCGCGTGAGAGGAGAAAGGGTTTTAGTCGAGAGGAAAGAAATAACCTAACCCTCTTAAACCTGGTATTTCTGTTATCCATAACTACTTAAATTTATTTTGTCCTGTATTTGATTAACAAAACCCTCGCGGAACAGTTGGCTGGTTGGATTCGGTTAAGGCTCGGTTCAGGTCCATGGTTCGAATCTCGGCTTTGACAATTTTTTTGTCAAAACTTCCTTCGTTTAGTAAAAATACCAAACGACTTCCAAAAATTACATAAAAATATTCTAAAAATTTCTAAAAATCTCTAGAATATTTTAAAAGTATTTCCAAATATTTTTTAAGGACATTTAGAACTCGAAATAGGGAAAGTTGGGTTGTTACATCGAAGATGCGATCATCCCACTCATTCTTTTTGTACGCTCTTAGCCAGCGCCTAGATATAGACATTGCACTGCATATGTTTCATAACATCATTCAGGCATCTAGTACAGTCACTTCTGGAGTGATCCATATGCCCTACTACCATATCCTGACCAAGATTTTCTCCTCCTCTAGGATAGACACTACCAGAGGGACTCTCATACCACTTACTATATATGATGAGTTAGATCAACGTAGTCTTAGATTAGCGGGTGTAGAAGTCACTGCCGAGGGGATTTTGGCCTGGAAGGGCCGACCACCGCCAGTTGTTGCTCCTGGCGCTCCAGAGACCGAGGACGTACCAGGTGAGGGTGAGGAGTGGCCCGACTTCCTGGCAGAGGAGTTTTTCACAGATCCTTCCACCTCTGTCGGACCCTCCACATCAGCCGGGCCTTCGACTTCCGCACCTCCTTCCGTCGAGGACAGACTAGCTCGGCTCGAGATCTAGTCTATTCAAACACGACGGGCTGTGCTAGATAGGCACTGCTTCCTCCGATCTCTTCGATCCGAGATAGTTACAGGGTTCGCGTCTCTCCGAGGTGAGATACGGCGCCAGGGACAGCCTCAGCCTGCACCCGAGCAGCCTCTTGCACCACCTCCAGCTGACGACCCTCCAGTTGATGATCCTGCCTTTTGACACTATCACTTGATGTATCTTGGATAGACACCTATTTGTCTTCTCTGATTGTACTAGCATTTGCTTGACCTCTATTTTACTTATGTTTATCAGTTTTAGTTGTTTACAATCTGCACAAATAGGAATGTGCTGGGTAGAATAGTTTTTAATTTTCAAATCATTTTTCTACAGTTTTTAAAATCATCTTATGTTTTAAAAATTCTAGGAAAATATTGTTTTAAAATTCTAATTTTACTAGATTTTCAAAATATAGAATTAGCTTAGGCTCTACCCTAGAAATCTTGCTCCCCTAGAATTCAGCCAGAGCATCTCACAAACACCTAGGTTTACCTTGCTTGTGTTTGAAAAACATAGAACGACGTGAGATGCATAAGGTACAGCCTGGACTTAAGAATGCTTATATCTGTGCATCAATATGAGTCTGGGCATTAAACACCTAGTTAACAGTAATCAAGTCAAGTCTTCCAACACTAGTCAAATCTAATTGGAACTATTGACTTAACTTGACTAACCAAGTGAAAGCTGTTACTCTCTAGGTAATCAGCTAGTAGCTAAATGGTTAGACATATGGTCGCGAACCTACATGCTTGATTTTTAATCTTTTGAGTTCAGTCAGGCATGAACATTAAGGCTCTAATACCTTACTTAAAGAGAAATTAATTAATTTACAATCAATCTAACTTAACTCATGCTTGGACATTAAGAATTGAAGCTCCTCCCTTGCCCTCAAAAGCTTTAAATTAATTATTTGTCTAAAAGAAAAATTCTTTCAAATTTAGCTAAGTTTTCAAAACTCTAAACTTTCAAAAGTCATTTTTGCTGTACTTTTTAGACTAAGCTTTCAAAATTCTGATCATTGTAAAAGCTAAGTATTCTGAAAATTTAACTAAGTATTTTTTCAAAGTCAATTTTTTTTAGTCTTTTTTGAAAGAAAAAATTGATCTTTAGACCTTGGTTTCACTTAGCTAAAGAATATTATACAAAACCAAGTATTATCAAAATACTTTGTCCCTTATTAAAAGCCTAATGTTTCAAATTCTTGACTAAATTGCTTAAAACTAAAATTGCTTTTGCTATGCTACAAAAGAAAATTTTTCTCTAACAAAATTAATTGATAAAGTTTTAGAAAACTAACTTCGAACTCAAACTATTTCACTTAGCGAGTTGATCACCTTTAGTTTCCTTAGCCATTTTTTCTTTTGTCCTAAAATTTTTGAGAAAAGTTAAGATTTTTTCAAACGTGTTCATTCTTTTTGATAAATGGCAAAGGAGGAGAGTAGAGAAATTCAGAATTCTTAAATAATGCTGTTATTATGGGGGAGCTTGACAAAGTTTAAGTTTTACCTTAACCATGCGTGCATTTAAAATTTATTAAGCTTGCTTACTTAAACTTTATGCATCTATTTTACTTAGCTTTGAATTTCAGTTGCCATAATAAAAAAAGGGAGAGATTATTGGTGTAGGAAGCATCCGACGATCGACCATTGTTTTGATAATGGCAAAGAAATTCAAAGTTAAGTTGTTTTGTGATCTAATGCACTTGATTGAGTGTTTCAGGAAAGTCCTTGCTGCGGTTAGGCAGGTGGAAAACCCAAGGAGGTGGTAACCCTAGGTCATAGGGGGTGGTAACCCTATCAGGAGAGTCTTAGCTGGTCGAGAGCTTCAGGCAAAAGTCCTAGGGGGGTAACCCTAGGTGGAAAGTCCTTGTGTCGTGAACCAGGTGAAAGACTGGACCAGCCGAGAAGCGGAAGTCCAGCAGAAAGTCTGGAAGCCTTGAACGCTGAGCAAAAGTCCAGTCGATCTGGAGGATCGCACTGGCATCAGGTAACTGTTGGTGCGGTTAGCACTAACGATTTAACCCAGGTTTTGATGAATGACAAATCAGGTTAAGTTAGTCTGTTGTTGTCTAACACTCTGACCGAGTGTGCAGGAGAAGTCCAGACAGGTTGACGGGCTGACCGGATGTCTGGGACGAAACCCAGCTAGGTCGACGGGTTGACCGGATAGCTGGCAAGAAGTCCAAGCAGGTCGACGGGCTGACCGGACGCTTGGCGAGAAGTCCAGACGGGTCGAAGGGCTGACCGGACGTCTGGCAGGTAAGTGAGGTAAGTCACTGGAGGGGAGTGACTGCGAGGACGCGTTCCTGGGAAGGGAACATTAGGCGTCGATCTGGCTTAGATCCATTTCGGATATCTAAGTTGAGATCGTGACTAGATTCCGGTCTCGGAAAGACGGAATCTAAGTCATACTCTTTGCTATTACTTTGTTGAACTTTAATTATGCTAACACTTTGTTTTGCAGGATCTATTTTGTCTCGGACTAACCTTGTTTTGCAGGAAAGTTGTTCGCTGGAAAAAGGTGGTCCGGGCGCCCGGGAGGCACCCGGGCGCCCTGGAGGCAAAAATTATCCTGACCGCGCGTCGCCACTTGGAGCTCACTGGTTGGACTTGCCACGTCTCACCAGGGCGCCTGGAAGGGATCCAGGGCGCCCCGAGCTTCATATAAAAGATGGGGCGGAGGTAGAGATCATAATCAACTCAGAACTCTTAGACTGCTTGCTCTGCTGCACTGCGCTCCAACGACGCCAACGAAGCTCCGACAACGTTCTCTTGTCCTTGTGGTTTTCTTTCTGTCGGTATAGCTTTGTTTTAATTTTCATTAGCATTCCTTGTACTATCTTTTGTAATCATTATTTCGAATTGCTAGTGAATTGCCCAACGAAAGTGCTCACGGAGTACGGGCCTTCGAGTAGGAGTCGTCACAGGCTCTGAACGAAGTAAAAAACATTGTGTTCATCTGTCTAAGCTGTTTCATTTCCGCTGCGCTTAACTCTTTTATACTCGCTGTTTTTCGAATCGATATTCACCCCCCCCTCTATCGACGTATCACGATCCAACAAGTGGTATCAGAGCAGGTACCGCTCTGATTTGGTGCAACCACCAATCAGACAGGGGGTGAAAATATTTTTTTTTGTTTTTTTTTCTTTCACTTAATTCTAAATTGATATTACTATTAATTTAGGAATTTCTTTTCTTTCTTCTCGTTGCAATTAAATCTAAATTGGTGCAACACCAATTTAGATACAACTATTATTTTTTTTCCGCACTACTAATCCAAGACCAAGTCTTGGAATATTTTTTCGTTATTTACTTGTGTGCAGCATGTCTCAACTAGAAGGATTTAGCACAGTACGACCTCCCTTATTCAACGGGGATGACTTCTCGTACTGGAAGAAAAGAATGGAGGTGTACCTAAAGACAGACTACGATCAATGGTTCAGCGTTATAAAGGCGTACCGAACTCCAGTCGACAACTCCGGAAATCCACTAGACCCGGAACAGTGGACTCCGGACATGAGGAAAAAGGCATCAACAGAAAACAAGGCAATCAACACGCTACATTGCGGCCTAACATGAGAAGAGCTGAATCGCGTCGGACCACATCAGAATGCTAAAGAATTGTGGGACAAACTGATTGAGTTGCACGAAGGAACAAGCGACGCGAAGGTAACAAAAAGAGACCTACTTTTAAATAAAATATTTAATATAAAAATGCAGGAAGGGGAAACGGCAAGTCAACTGCATGCAAGAATCAAGGACGTCCTCAACGGACTCCACGCAATAGGCCATCAGATGGAAAACAGAGATTTAATAAGGTACGCACTAAATGCTTTTCCTCATAATAGCTTGTGGGCATCAATCGTAGATGCCTACAAAATTTCGAAAAATTTATCTAAGTTAAAATTAGACGAGCTTTTTTGTGAGTTAGAATTATATGAACAAACTAATGCTGGAGCCGAGAAAGGTATTGCTTTATTTGCAAGCTCATCCAAAGAAAAGAAGAACAAGCCTGAATCTGAAGAAGATTCTGATCAAGATACCGAAGACGAAGAACACCTGGTGAACCTGGTAAGAAAAATGTTCATTAGGAGAAAAAGAAGCTTCAGCAAGAAGGACCTTCAAAAGATCAGTTCTTCCTCGGAACAAAAGAATGTGACGTGCTTCGGATGCAACAAAAAGGGGCACTACAAGAACGAATGGCCAAGACTGAAGTTCGACAAACCGAAGCCAACCAAAAAGAAGGCCCTCAAAGCAACGTGGGACGACTCCTCGGACGAATCGGAGCCATCTCGCGCTGATGGCCCGCGAAGCTGAAACGGAAGACGAGTCGGAAGATGAAGACGGGTCTGAACCCGAATCAAGCCACGAGTCCGTACTCGTTTCCGAAGGCCTGGATGAGGTATATTTTAATTTAAACAAAAAATTCTTTAAAATTATTTCGTGCTTGAATTGTAAGTTAATTAAAATAGAAAATGAAAACAAATCACTCCTTGAGGAAAATCAAGACCTCAAGGAACAAATAAAAAATTTAAATCCAACTCAAGATCTAATACTTGAAGAGAACTCATCATTAAAATCAGAAATTAATAACTTAAAAGAAATACTAGAAAAATTCACTACAAGATCAAAAAATCTAGACTTAATCCTGAACAATCAAAAGGCATGTTATAATAAAACCGGACTTGGATACAAGTCGAACTCAAATAAAACCTTTAAGTCATTAATAACCCAATACAAATCAACTAATCAAGCTTGGGTTTCGAAAGCGTGTTTGACCACGCAAGTAGGAATTAATCAATATTACATACTTAAAGAAAAAATGTATTATATAAACTCGAATAAACTAAATCAAAAACCAAAACACAAATCAAAGAAATCAAAATTTAAAAATATTAAAACTCAACAAAATATAAATTATCACCAAGTTAATTATAACTATAAAAGGAATCGACACAAACCTAAAATTTAAATTAAAGGCCAATAATTCAGGGGGAGGATCCTGAATAGCTGGCACCTCCAAAACTAACTTACCCGACAGGGTAACCTAAACAAACTAACCCGGCAGGGTAATTAGGATTAGTTAAAAAGAGATCAAGTTTAACTTGAATCATGGTACTGGTGAAGTTTTTGGATGATAGTACGTTAGGGAAGCTTGGGCATCGCATGTCTAGAAAGATATGGTTTCGATCTGGTGCATTTGGCCAAGTAGAACTGACCGAAGCTACCCTTAAATGAATCCTAACTAGTTAGACCAAGATTTAGTACTAAGCTCCGTGGATAGGACTATTCGGAAAACCTCGAAAGGTTGGTTACTTCTAATGACGTCCATGTGACTCACCAAGCTTAGAAGTTTATCCGAAGAATGCCTGTTTGTAGAGACCAAAGCTAAACCTAAATCTAACACAAGTTAAACCAAAACTTCATAATTAAAAATCCAATTCATCTCACAAAATTATAGGATTCCCTGATTGAAAACTTAGATCGGGTGAGATGACTAAGGATCAAAATCAAATTCAAATCAAATTAATTAAAATTAAAACTCAAATTAAATTAAACTTTAAATTAATCAAATTAAATTTCGAATTGAATTAGTTAAATTTTGAACTAATCAAATTTCGAATTAAATAACTAAAATGAATTACGATCAATTTATTTTTAATTTTAAAACCAAATTAACCTCAAAAACTATTTTAAAAATTATCTTAAAACCAAATTAACCTGAAAAACTATTTTTAAGACTAACCTTAAATCCTACTCATTGTAGGAAACCAAGTGGATTTTGGACAGTGGTTGCTCCAAACACATGACTGGAGATCACACCAAGTTCACTCAACTCTCCTACAAAAGCTTAGGAACAGTTGCCTTTGGAAACAACGACAAACTCAAGGTGATCGGAATTGGTAATATTGAACTAAAAATAGATTTCATAATTACAAATGTTCTACTTGTCGAGAATTTTAAATACAATCTCCTGAGTATAAGTCAATTGTGTGATACTAGGTATAAGGTTAAATTTCTATCCACAGAGTGTTTAATCAAACATCTAGATAATCCTACTATAAGCCTAAAAGGTTTTAGAAAAGACAACATCTATGCTATCAACTTAACCACCTCTTCAATTAAGTGTTATTTAACACAAAAAGAAGAGACTTGGTTATGGCATAGGAGAATGTCTCACACCAACTTTAGAAATATAAGCAAATTAAATGGATGAGTGAGAGGCTTACCGAAATTACCTAACCTAGATTCAACCATATGTAATGCTTGTCAACAAGGTAAACAAACAAAATCCACTCACAAACCAACCAATCAACCACAAACCAACTCGATATTAGAACTTCTATATTTAGACCTTTTTGACTCCCAAGGAGTCAAATCCATAAATGGAAACTTATACTGTTTAGTAATAATAGATGACTATTCTAGGTTTACTTGGGTTAAATTTTTAAAACATAAAGACGAAACTTTTGAAATCTTTGCAAACTTTTGCAAACAAATTGAAAACGAAAAAGATATTAAAATTAAAAGAATTAGAAGTGACAACGGAGGAGAATTTAAAAATCATAATTTCAACAAGTTCTGTCTTGAGAATGACTATCATCACGAATTTTCGTGTCCTAAAACCCCCCAACAAAATGGAATTGTAGAAAGAAAAAATAGAACTTTACTAGAAGCCTCTAGAACTATGTTAAATGAATATAACCTACCTAAATATTTTTGGGCAGAAGCTGTAAGTACAGCCTGCTATGTACAAAATAGAACAACATTAAATAAAAGACATAATAAAACTTTCTTTAAAATATTTTATAACAAACAACCCAACATAAAATATTTTAAAGTATTTGGGTGTCCAGCCTACATCTTAAATACTAGAGAACACTTAGAAAAATTTACATCTAAAGTAGAAAATGGAATTTTTGTAGGATATTCTCTAAACAGTAGGGGTTACAGAATATATAATAAAATTATGCTAAAAATCGAGGAAACCACAAATGTAAAATTTGAAGAAACCCAAGAACAAACTCAACTTCAAGCTATTGAAAATAATAATTCTGAAGAAACCAATCAATCCCTAGATCATGAAGAAGATGAACACACTCAAGCAAATCAACCTCCTAGAACTATAAGAATCAACCCTAATCATCCAACTGATCAAATAATTGGTGACCCAGACCTAAGGGTTCAGACCAGATCATCCTTTAGGAACCTAAGTCAAATCTCCCTGATTTCAAAAATTGAACCCAAAACTGTAGCTGAATCCCTACTTGATCCAGATTGGATCATCGCTATGCAAGAGGAACTAGCTCAATTTGAGCGTAATGAAGTTTGGGATCTAGTACCACCACCTAAAGATAAGAAAATAATAGAAACAAAATGGGCATTTAGAAACAAATTAAGTGAATCTGGGGAAATTACTAGGAATAAAGCTAGGCTAGTTGCCAAAGGGTTTAGTCAAGTTGAAGGACTTGACTACGATGAAACCTATGCCCCAGTAGCCAGATTAGAATCCATTAGAATGTTACTAAGTTATGTAGTCCATAAGGGATTCAAATTATATCAAATGGATGTTAAGTCTGTTGGTGCAGGAAGCATCCGACGATCGAACCTAAGTTTTGATAATGGCAAAGGGATTCAAAGTTAAGATTCTCTGTTATCTAACATGTTGAATAAGTGTTTCAGGAAAGTCCTAACTGCGGTTAGGCAGGTGAAAATCCTAGGGGGTGGTAACCCTAGGTGGAGGAAAGTCCTAACTGCGGTTAGGTAAGGGAAAATCCTAAGGGGGGGTAACCTTAGGTCCTAGGGGGTGGTAACCCTAGGTGAAGGAAAATCCTAAGGGGGGGTAACCTTAGGTCCTAGGGGGCGATAACCCTAGGTGGAGGAAAACCCTAAGGGGCGGCAACCTTAGGTCCTAGGGGGCGGTAACCCTAGGTGGAGAAAAACCCTAGGGGGCGGTAACCCTAGGTCCTAGGGGGTGGTAACCCTAGGCGGAAAGTCCAGTCGGTCTGGAGGGCCAGACTGGCAACAGGTAAATCTCCTGAGTGGAGTAGGTGAGGACGCGTTCCCCGCAGAGGGAACAGTAGGCGTCGGGTCGACCTAGGGTTTCCGGTTGGAAACCCGAAGTCAGACTCGGACAGTTCGGAGACTGTCGAACTTTCATTCATATTTATGATATTATATGTGCTAACTTTGTCTTGCAGGATATGTGTGTATTTTGTGGACTAACACATTGTGTAGGGACAAAAGAGTAACATTAGCCTAGGATGAACAGTGTCCGAGGCGCCTCCATGGAGCTTGGAGGCGCCTCGGGTACAAAGGAAGAGCTGGCTGCGAAACAGTGTTCAAGGCGCCTTGAGTGGTGATGGAGGCGCCTTGGACCTGTTGAAGGCGCCTTGAGTGGTGATGGAGGCGCCTTGGATACACGATGGAATCGGAGCGGTGGAGGCGCCTTGGATGGCTTTCAAGGCGCCTTGGATGCCCTTTATAAGGGACTTCGAGCAGCTTCTTTAATAACAACTCAAGCGATTCTGCTACAAGCTGCTCACGAGACGATTCCGAAGTGCTGCTACGAGACACCGACGACCCGGAGCTCCGAATTTTCAGATTACGATATTGTCGTCGGTATAATTAATTGTTGTCATTTATTGTACTTCAAATTGTAATTATTATCGAGTTTATAGTTGTTGCCCACCGGAAGCGATCAAGGATCGCGGGCCTTTGAGTAGGAGTCGATCAAGGTTCCGAACGAAGTAAATCCTCCTGTCTCTGTGTGCTTGCTTTCTTATTTTCCGCTGCGTTTTAATTACTCGAGTGTTTTCCGAAAAACAAAATAGCCGCGAGCGCTATTCACCCCCCCCCCCTCTAGCGCGTCTCGATCCAACAAAGTCAGCCTTTCTCAATGGACTGATAAAAGAAGAAGTTTATGTAGGTCAGCCTCCTGGATTTGAAAATCTAGAACATCCTGATTATGTTTTTAAATTAAAGAAAGCATTATATGGACTTACAAGCACCTAGGGCATGGTATGAAAGGCTAACATCTTACTTAACATCCAAAGGATTCAACCAAGGTCAAATTGACCCAACCTTGTTTGTTAAATTACTAAAAAATGACATATTTATAGCACAGATATATGTAGATGATATAATATTTGGTTCAACTAACTCAGACTTTTTAGAAGAATTTATCAACCTAATGGAACAAGAATTTGAAATGAGTTTAGTAGGAAAATTGACATATTTTCTAGGACTACAAATTAAACAAACAAATGAAGGAAATTACATTTATCAACATAAATACACTAAAGAATTACTTAAAAAATTCAGAATGGAAAATACAAAAGAAATAAAAACACCCATGGCAGTAAACACAATCTTAGACAATGACCCAAATGGAAAACCAGTAGATCTAAAGTATTATAGAAGTGCAATAGGCAGTCTACTCTACTTAACTGCAAGCCGACCTGATATCTTATTTGCAGTTAGTATGTGTGCTAGATACCAAACCTGTGCTAAAGAATCCCATTTGACTCAAGTCAAAAGGATTTTTAGATATCTTAAGGGAACAACAAACGTAGGAATTTGGTATCCTAGGGCCAGTGACTTTGAATTAATAGGATATTCTGATTCAGATTATGCTGGATGCAAATTAGACAGCAAAAGCACAAGCGGTGGATGTCAACTACTAGGTCCATCACTTGTTAGCTGGTTTAGTAGAAAGCAACATTGTGTTGCACTATCTACAACTGAGTCAGAATACATAACCATAGGAGAATGTGTAGCCCAATTATTATGAATGATGCACATCTTAAAAGATTTCAACTTAAAAATCACAAATGTAAAAGTTTTAATTGACAATATTAGCTCAATAAATTTAACAAAAAATCCAGTGCATCATTCAAGAACCAAACACATTGAAATCAGACACCACTTTATCAGGGATCATGTTACTAAGGGTGACATTGAGCTCAAATACGTTGAGTCCAAGTCAAACTTAGCTGACATATTCACTAAACCACTCCCTGAAAATGAATTCAGCCATTTACGTAGAAAACTAGGAATGTGTCTAATAGACTAGGAGTTTCGAATTTCAAAAATATTTTCAAAAATGGTTATTCTCAAATTATAGGTTAAAACATATTTCATTTTCAAAACTTTCCTATTTTTAGATTTTTTAAATGAATTTTTAGCCTTAGACTAGTTTAAAATCCTTAGAAAGCATGTACCCATAGGACTAGTTTTGAGCATCTCGCCAAAACCTTAGGCTTACCTTGCTTGTGTTTGACGAACATAGAAAGGGGTGAGATGCATAAGCCACTTGCCTAAGACTTAAGATGCTTATTTCAGTGCATCGACATAAGTCTGGGCGTCAAATACAAAATATATATCAATCAAGTTAAGGTTGACCTTAACTTGACTAACCTAGTGAAAGCTACTATCTTTTGATAAGTCAGTCAGTAACAAACTGGTTAGACATTTGATTTAATGTCAGGTTCAGGAGGAGAAATAAAACGACTTCAGTTTTTTAAATTAAACTTTAAAATTATTTTTTCAACTCGATTAAAAATATGCAAATTTTTTTAAAAAGTTGATTCTGAAAAAGAATTTTACAAAATCATTTTGAAAACTCCCTTGCATACTTTGAATATTTTAAAACTATGTGTGCAAACTAACTCTGATACAATCAAGTTGTTTTGGGTTTCACTTTTTATTGAAAATTGATTTTGAATATTAGATTTAACTTAGTTTTGAAAATTAAATTCAAAATCTAGATTTTACTTAAGTTTGACAATTTGAAAGTTAAATTTTAGTTTTCAAAATTGCTTTGAAAATTGTGGAAATTAGAGTTTTTCAAACCTAAGTTTCTCAAAATCATTTTTCTTAATTGAATCTTTTACAAACTTAGTTTAGCATTTCAAATAAAGTTTCAAAAACTTATTTGAAAAACATTTCAAAATTGAAACTAGTTTTGAAAATTTAACTTTTAGTCTTGAAATTTAGAAATTATACACTTGTTTAATGCCTTAAACAAGTTTTTCAAAAATTTAAACTCCCCCAGATTATCTTGACATTCTTTTTCTTTATCTGCTTATCTTGACATTTCAAAAAAATCTATGCTTATTTAATCAATGATTATTTTTGATGAATGTCAAAGGGGGAGGGTTAGGTAGTTAAGTTAGCTAAACCAAAGTTGAAAATACAAACTAACTTTAAAACCATTTAAATGCTTGTCTTTTCGTGCATATGTTTTCACTAACTTAACCAGGTTGTCATTCCATCAAAAAGGGGGAGATTGTTGGTGCGGTTAGCACTAACGATTTAACCCAGGTTTTGATGAATGACAAATCAGGTTAAGTTAGTCTGTTGTTGTCTAACACTCTGACCGAGTGCGCAGGAGAAGTCCAGACAGGTTGACGGGCTGACCGGATGTCTGGCACGAAGCCCAGCTAGGTCGACGGGCTGACAGGATAGCTGGCAAGAAGTCCAAGCGGGTCGACGGGCTGACCGGATGCTTGGCGAGAAGTTCAGACGGGTCGAAGGGCTGACCGGACGTCTGGCAGGTAAGTGAGGTAAGTCACTGGAGGGGAGTGACTGCGAGGACGCGTTCCTGGGAAGGGAACATTAGGCGTCGATCTGGCTTAGATCCATTTCGGATATCTAAGTTGAGATCGTGACTAGATTCCGGTCTCGGAAAGATGGAATCTAAGTCATACTCTTTGCTATTACTTTGTTGAACTTTAATTATGCTAACACTTTGTTTTGCAGGATCTATTTTGTCTCGGACTAACCTTGTTTTGCAGGAAAGTTGTTCATTGGAAAAAGGTGGTCCGGGCGCCCGGAGGTCCGAGCGCCCGGGAGGCACCCGGGTGCCCTGGAGGCAAAAATTATCCTGACCGCGCGTCGCCACTTGGAGCTCGCTGGTTGGACTTGCCACGTCTCACCAGGGCGCCTGGAAGGGATCCAAGGAGCCCCGAGCTTCATATAAAAGATGGGGCGGAGGCAGAGATCATAATCAACTCAGAACTCTTAGACTGCTTGCTCTGCTGCTCTGCGCTCCAACGACGCCAACGAAGCTCCGACAACGTTCTCTTGTCCTTGTGGTTTTCTTTCTGTCGGTATAGCTTTGTTTTAATTTTCATTAGCATTCCTTGTACTGTCTTTTGTAATCATTATTTCGAATTGCTAGTGAATTGCCCAACGAAAGTGCTCACGGAGTACGGGCCTTCGAGTAGGAGTCGTCACAGGCTCCGAACGAAGTAAAAAACATTGTGTTCATCTGTCTAAGCTGTTTCATTTCCGCTGCGCTTAACTCTTTTATACTCGCTGTTTTTCGAATCGATATTCACCCCCCCTCTATCGACGTTTCACGATCCAACAGTAACTCTCCTGAGTGGAGTAGGTGAGGACACGTTCCCCGTAGAGGGAACAGTAGGCGTCGGGTCGACCTAGGATTTCCGGTAGGAAATTCGAAGTCAGACCCGAACAGTCCGATGACTGTCAAGTATATCTATCATATTATTTATGTGCTAACTTTGTTTTGCAGGGTTTGTGTTTGGGACTAACACAATTTGCAAGAACAAAGGAGCAACTTAGACCTCGGATGAACAGTGGCCGAGGCGCCTCCATGGGGCTTGGAGGCACCTCGGGTGCTAGCCGAAGCCAGCTGTCCAGAGACGCTGGAGGCGCCTCGGAGGTCACTGGAGGCGCCTTGGACCAGGCGTTGGAGGCGCCTTGGAGCAGCTTGGAGGCGCCTTCAGTGGGATAAGGTGCGACCAGATCAGAGCTGAACCACACGTGCGACTCGGCGGCCTGGAGGCGCCTCGGACAGGCTTGGGGGCGCCTCCAGCACTGTTTAAAAGGGGACTTCGACCAGCAGCTTAAAACAATGAATTGTAAGAAATCCTTACGCTGCAAGCTGCCTACGAGACGATCCCGAAGTGCTGCAACAACATCTCGACGACCCGAAGCTTCAATTTCCATTTTGCTGTTGTCGGTATAAAGTTCATTTATAATTAATTTATACTTAGCTTGTAATAGATTTTACGAATTATAGTTGTTGCCCACCATAAACGCTCAACGAGCGTGGGCCTTGGAGTAGGAGTCGCCCTAGGCTCCGAACCAAGTAAATCTTAGTGTGTGTTCTTTATTTTATTCTGCTGCTTTATAACTCGATAGTTTTACGAATTCGAAAAGAGTGAAAGCCACGAGCGTTATTCACCCCCCCCCCTCTAGCGCTTTCGATCATACACATTTAACATAAATGCAGACATTTGACCAATGTTATTCTTATTTCAAAATAAATGTTCATACAAAAAGTTAGGCTTTTAGTATACATCCCAACATTCTCCCACTTATACTAAAAGACTATGCTGCTATATATGCTGTCATACATCTGATTCTCATCCTCTCAACATGGCCATCAAAAGCTCTTGCCGGAAGGGCCTTAGTGAAAGTATCCAGGTTATCTACTGATGTAATCTTGGCGACAACAACCTATCCTCGTATTAGGTGGTACTTGCGCTCTATGTGTTTACTTACCTTATGGGCTCGTGGTTCCTTCGAGTTTGCTATTGCATCACTATTATCACAATAAATTGTAATAATTTTGGGCAAACCAGGAATCACATCTAAGTCCATCATGAAATTTCTAAGTCATACAACTTCTATGGCTACCTCAGAGACTGTCACAAACTCAACTTCTATGGTGGAGTCCGAAAGGCATTTATGCTTTACACTCCTCCATTGATATGACTCCTCCTCCTAAAGTAAATACAAAACCCCGAGGTCAACTTACTATTGTCCCTATCAGTCTGAATCCGTGTAATCCACAGGGAGCAAATTATCTACCTTGTAAACTAGCATATAATCTCTAGTTCTTCTCAGGTACTTTAATATATGCTTTACGGTAGTCCAGTGTCCTTGTCCTGGGTGACTTTGATATCTGCTAACCATGCCCACGGCAAAACAAATATCTAGTCTCGTATATAGCATTGCATACATGAGGCTTCCTACAGCCAAAGCATAAGGAACCGCCTTCATCTCCTCTATCTCATTTGATGTCTGAGGAGACTATTGGTGCAACATCCCTCAGGTCAAGGTTGACCTGGGTGACCAAGCTGAGTCTTGGTTTGAGTTTAGATGTTTGACAATAAGAAATTGATTGAAGAAGAGTCAAGTAGGTCAAGGTTGACCGGATACTTGACAGGGAAGTCCTGGTGAGTGAAGCCAGGCAGAAGGAAAATCCTAGTGAGTGAAGCTAGGTGAAAGTCCTAGTGAGTGAAGCTAGGTGAAAGTCCTGGTGAGTGAAACCAGGTGAAAATCCTAGTGAGTGAAGCTAGGTGAAAGTCCTGGTGAGTGAAACCAGGTGAAAACCCTAGTGAGTGAAGCTAGGTGAAAGTCCTGGTGAGTGAAGCCAGGCAGAAGGAAAATCCTAGTGAGTGAAGCTAGGTGAAAGTCCTGGTGAGTGAAGCCAGGTGAAAGCCCTAGTGAGTGAAGCTAGGCAGATGGAAAACCCTAGTGAGTGAAGCTAGGTGAAAGTCACGGTGAGTGAAGCCGGCAGGAAAATCCAGGATGGATCAAGGATGATCGGACATCCGGTGTTGGGAAGTCCAAGTAGGTCAAGGGAGTGACCGGATACTTGGCATGAATAGAAAAGTCAAAGTGGGTCAAAGGATTGACCGGACACTTGGTGGGAAGTCCTAGCAGGTCAAAGGAGTGACCGGATGCTAGGCATGATGTACCAACAGTCAAGGTTGACCGGATGTTGGTTTGAGAGGCTTGGAACTTGGTTTTGGGCAAAACCAAGTGTTGGATCGATCGGTGGATCGATCCAGAGTCGGATCGGTGGATCGATCCGCTTCTCCTAGCAGAGCCTCGGATCGATCCGTGGATCGATCCAGATGTTCAATCGATCGGTGGATCGATTGGAACGCTGCAGCGCGATAAGCGCCGGATCGATCCGTGGATCGATCCAGCGCTTTCGAGCATCAGGCGCTCGGATCGATCCGTGGATCGATCCAAAACCTCCCGATCGATTGGGAACATTCGAATCGATCGGGATCCGACCGTGGCGTCGATAAAGGCCGCAGCGTTCATTTCTTCGCATCTCTTCTCCGATTCACTCCATTCCCCTCTCCACAGCCTCAAGCTCAGATCGCCAGTTCTTGAAGGATCTTGGAAGTTTTCCAAGTCAAGAGGTGGATCAAAGCCAAGAAGAGAAGCTAGGGTTAGGGTTTATACTCATTGTAAGCTTGTAAGCTTGTATTTCTTGTATCCTTTCCCTCTCTTCTTGTATTGAGTCTTGTAGGGCTTCTCCGCCCTTGGTAGTGACCATAAAGGAGAGTTTTATTTAGTGGAGGGTGTGTGTGTTGGTGTGGATCCTTGGATTAGTCACCTCTTGTGAGGTGGATACCAAGTAAACCAACCGTGTTAGCGTTGTGTGATTGTTCTTTGTATTTCCGCTGCACATCTTTGAAGGAACAAGCAACGCCGAGCACCGAGCGAACGCGATGAGCTATTCACCCCCCCCCCCCTCTAGCTACTTTTGGTCCTAACAAGTGGTATCAGAGCAAGGTTGCTCTTCACCGGAATCACCGCCGGAAGGGGCAAACATATCAAGAAAAGCTAGAGGGGTGAAGAAGTTGGAGCAAATTCTTCAAGTTCAAGACTTTATCAAGCTCAACTTCAAGATGCAATTCCAAGATGGGCTTGGATTTGACACAAGGGTGGCTCCACCATACACTTCTACGAGTTTCGATTCTTGGAAATCAAGAATCGAAAATTTTCTTATGATGGAGATAGAGCAATGGTTTGCTCTTATGGAATGCTTCAAGACTCCAACAAACTCAAAGGGCAAAGTTCTCAAGAGGAGCAAGTGGAGCCAAGAGCAAGTCCAAAGGTGCGAGGCCAATGACAAAGTGACCAAGCTTTTGGTCAACTTATTGCCAAGCACCATCCTTTGCAAAATTGGAGAATTTGAAGATGCAAAGGAACTATGGAGCAAATTGGCCAAGCTTCATGAAGAGATCCCCTCCACTGTACAAGAGCAAGAAGTATCCAGAGAGGGTGACTCTTTGGAGCAAGACCAAGAGGAGGGCTCCGAGGTTGAGAGATGCTCAACCTCTGAAGAAGAAGGAATCCAAGAAGCTTCATCCTCAAGGGAATGCAACGAAGGGAACAAGGAGGGAGCATACTCCTTGTTTCATATTCAAGATGATGAAGCCTCCACCTCTAGGATTGAGGGGGAGCAATTCTTGGTGACACCGGATCAAGAAGAAGGAGAAGCTTCTACATCCGGGTCAAGAGATGAAGAGATTGAAGAAGCTTCTACCTCCACAAGTCAAGAAAAATCAAATGGAGGGGAATCAAGGTTCGATCAAGAGGAAGCTTCCACCTCCGGATCCAAAGGAAAAGATGTCATCTCTACAAGCAAAGGTATAAACATTTCAATTAATAATAAAAATCATATTATATGCTTTGAATGTAGGGAACATGGGCACTACAAGAGCAAGTGCCCCAAATTGGCCAAGAAAAAGGGCCAAATGGCACAAAAAGGAAAGGAGAAGCTCAAGGAGACCATCCCCGGAACAAAGAAGAGCAAGGAGCACATTGTGTGCTTCTCTTGCAATCAAAAAGGGCATTACCGAAGTCAATGCCCCAAGGGGAAGAAGATGGTCAAGGCTCAAGGAGGCATTCGTCAAGGGGGAGCCTCCAAGGTAAAGAAGAAGGTAACATTTATTGAGCCTACCCCCTTACATTATGGTGAAAAGCATGATAGTTCTAACTTTTATCATTTTAATGCAATTTACCATAAGAATAGAAAGCATGAGGGCTTTAAGGAAAAACATGTGGCCCTACATGCCAAAACTACCCAACCTAAGGTTAGGAAGGTAGATAGACACTTGGGCAATAACTCTAAAGATTTTAGATACAAGCCCAAAAACAAATATGCTCATGAATCAAATGAAAAATCTAAAACTAAGGACTTAGTGATAGAAAATCAAGTCTTGAGGTCAAGACTTGATAAAATGGAAAAGACCCTAAAAAGGATGGAAAATATCCTATTAGGGCAAAATGAGCATAACCTAGGTTTAGGGGTACAAAAGCCATCCAATGGCCATAGAGGTTTGGGATACAAACCAAAGGCTAAGAAGGATGTGCCCTCTTACCATAGAGTTCCATATAGTTATGGAACAAACCCTAGGTCTAGTGGTCAAGCCAAAAATACTAGGGAAGTCATCCCTAAGAGTATTTTTGCAATAAATGTGACTAAGACTTCTAAGAAGTCTAAGAAAGTCACAAACAAGGTCACAAGGGAGGTTATCCCTAGAGTTGACCTAGAAAATGTGACCAAGGCTTCTAAGAAGCCCAACAAGGTCACTAGGAAGGTATCTAGGGAAGTTATCCTAGTGAGTACCTAGAGCATCCAAGGAGCACCAATAGGTGTTGGGTTCCTAGGAGCATCTTCTCTACCCCATAGATGGGTTAGAGAGTGTCAACTCCGATTAGAAGGGTAGTTAACCTAACTTTGAGGAAATTGACACTCAAGGAGCATTTTCAAGGTTTTAGTTAACCTTTGAAAATGAAATGGACCTATTGTTTACTCCTTGAAAGAGTAAAATGTGCCTAATGGTGGAAGAATTGATTTTAATCTAAAATGGCACAAATTGGGAAAACCTTGAGAAATACCAAGTTGGGATTTTGGTATTCTCTTGGAAATTTAAGGTAATCCGGGCCTTGATTTATGTAATCACTCTTGAGGAAAAATGGAATATGCCAACATTTGAGGACATGTTTACTTTCAATTGGCATACATTAAATCAAGGAAATTAGAAATGCAAATTTAGGCTTTGGCATTCTCTTGTAGCACTTTAGGGCAATCTAGGTTTAAGTTGTAAGTTTAGCTAAGACTTTAAGGATACTTAGATAGTTAATCTAGGTATATTTTATTTATGCTAAATCTTGCCATGATTGTTTGCCCATCATATGCCATGACATCATGTCTAGTTTTGCATTCATGTTTTATTATGAAAAATCTAAAAATACCATGTCATGACATTCATACATCATGTAGTAATAGGATATTTTCTTTTGAAAATTATTTTCTTTTGATGTATGCCATAACATAATCATGCATTAAGTTTAATTCCTTGTAATTAAGGACGAATGGCATTTAACGACACTTATTGACAAGTGACATCCTAGGTGGATGTCTAATATTTCTAAAATGCCTAGATAGATATGCATGATCCCTAGATTAGGGCAAAAACCAAAATCTACATCTCACAAAGACTATAAGGTGACTTGTATGTGATTAGTACATATTAGATACAAGTGAGATGTTAGGATGATGAACAAAGCTCAAGATGTTGATTTAGTGCATTCTTTTGAGTTTTTAGGTTCATCAAAATACATAGTTATGTGTTTTCCCATCATTGGGAAAGCTAATGTACAAGTCATGTGCATTATGCCCAAGGAACATGATGGGATATTGGTTTTGAAAATGTTTTTAAAATGTTTTTGGAAAACCTTGGTGAAGGCTATCTTTTGATAGTAATCACCATTGAATAGTTAGACACAAACTTGAAGAAAAACACTAAAGTTTTTGCAAGTTTTCAAGTTTGTGTCAATCTTTGAAAATATGATGTATTTTCATAGAAAGCTATTTTTCCATGATTAAGTATGCCCTAAATAATGTCTACACGAAATTTCATGATTTTTGGATTTTTGTAGAATTTTCTAGGGGTTTCTGAAGTTGACTGAAATGGAATTTCAGCAACTATCAGAGCTCCGATCGATCCATGGATCGATTGGAGTGCCTGAATCGATCCATGGATCGATTCAGAAGGCAAGTCTCCCGCGAGCAGAAGCTCGCTGGATCGATCAGCCGATCGATCCAGGTAGTCTGAATCGATCAGTGGATCGATTCAGAAAGGTTCAATCGATTGGAACCCAACTCCAATCGATCCAAGTTGCTGATTTTGGCTGGGAAGGCTTGATTTCAGCATCTTTGAACCTCTTTGAGTCTAGGTAACCATTCCAAACCCCTAAAATACATTTGTATACATACAAAGGGTGTTTTCATGTGAAAACAAGGATGGATTGGTTAAGGAAGGCTTCATTGAAGTTTAGGTTGAGGTTTGTTTCAAATTTTGAGTATTTGAACCTCAAAACTTCTAAATTTGGGTTTCCTAAAGGTTTAGGAATTCCAAGTCATTGTTGGTGCAATGACAGAAGTTACCACCATGTCTTTAGGGGGAGGGACTCTTTAAAGACATGAAAAATTACTTTTCATGAACCTTGGAAGGTGGTTAACCTTCTTTAAAGAAAATGCTCATGTATGAGCTTTTGAACTTGAAATGGGGAGTGGATATCCTCATTATTTCAAGTGGGAACTCAAGTGGTTAGATAATGCTCAAGGTTGGGTATTTGTCTACATTGAGGGAGAAGTTAAGGATAAATGAAGGGTATGGGACCTTTATTATCGTGTTGATCACAACGAGTGATGTTGTGAACAATGATGAGTAACTCTTGGGGAGAGTCGTCAACAAATGGATTTGTTGATGTGTACCCAAAATTGGGGCATGGGTTGATGTGTGCCCAAAGATGGGTTGATGTGTGCCAATAGGGGGAGAATGAAAGGACCTATGAATGGGTGTAAGTTAGGCTTTCATTACCTAGAGGGAGTGTGCCCTCGTAGGGGGAGAATGAAGAGATTAATTTATATGTTTCATTACCTAGTGGCATGAAGATTGAGGCTATAGGATTAGCCTAACTTACATGTGGTATTGTAAGTGTTATTGTGGTATTGTCAAACATCAAAAAGGGGGAGATTGTTGGTGCAACATCCCTCAGGTCAAGGTTGACCTGGGTGACCAAGCTGAGTCTTGGTTTGAGTTTAGATGTTTGACAATAAGAAATTGATTGAAGAAGAGTCAAGTAGGTCAAGGTTGACCGGATACTTGACAGGGAAGTCCTGGTGAGTGAAGCCAGGCAGAAGGAAAACCCTAGTGAGTGAAGCTAGGTGAAAGTCCTAGTGAGTGAAGCTAGGTGAAAGTCCTGGTGAGTGAAACCAGGTGAAAATCCTAGTGAGTGAAGCTAGGTGAAAGTCCTGGTGAGTGAAACCAGGTGAAAACCCTAGTGAGTGAAGCTAGGTGAAAGTCCTGGTGAGTGAAGCCAGGCAGAAGGAAAATCCTAGTGAGTGAAGCTAGGTGAAAGTCCTGGTGAGTGAAGCCAGGTGAAAGCCCTAGTGAGTGAAGCTAGGCAGATGGAAAACCCTAGTGAGTGAAGCTAGGTGAAAGTCCTGGTGAGTGAAGCCAGGCAAGGGAAAATCCAGATGGATCAAGGATGATCGGACATCTGGTGTTGGGAAGTCCAAGTAGGTCAAGGGAGTGACCAGATACTTGGCATGAATAGAAAAGTCTAAGTGGGTCAAAGGGATTGACCAGACACTTGGTGGGAAGTCCTAGCAGGTCAAAGGAGTGACCAGATGCTAGGCATGATGTACCAACAGGTCAAGGTTGACCGGATGTTGGTTTGAGAGGCTTGGAACTTGGTTTTGGGCAAAACCAAGTGTTGGATCGATCTGGATCGATCCAGGAGCTGGATCGATCCTTCTCTCGAAACAGAGCCTCGGATCGATCCGTGGATCGATCAGATGTTCCAATCGATCGCTGGATCGATTGGGACGCTCGCGCGATAAGCACCGGATCGATCCGTGGATCGATCCAGCGCTTTTCGAGCGAAGGCGCCTGATCGATCCGTGGATCGATCCAAAGCCTCCCGATCGATTGGGAACATTCGAATCGATCGGATCCGACCGTTGGCGTCGATAAAGGCCGCAGCGTTCATTTCTTCGGCATCTCTTCTCCGATTCACTCCAGATTACTCGTCAGCTCCTCCACAGCACTCACAAAGCTCAGATCGCCAGTTCTTGAAGGATCTTGGAAGTTTTCCAAGTCAAGAGGCGGATCAAAGCCAAGAAGAGAAGATAGGGTTAGGGTTTATACTCATTGTAAGCTTGTAAGCTTGTATTTCTTGTATCCTTTCCCTCTCTTCTTGTATTGAGTCTTGTAGGGCTTCTCCGCCCTTGGTAGTGACCATAAAGGAGAGTTTTATTTAGTGGAGGGTGTGTGTGTTGGTGTGGATCCTTGGATTAGTCACCTCTTGTGAGGTGGATACCAAGTAAACCAACCGTGTTAGCGTTGTGTGATTGTTCTTTGTATTTCCGCTGCACATCTTTGAAGGAACAAGCAACGCCGAGCACCGAGCGAACGCGACGAGCTATTCACCCCCCCCCCCCTCTAGCTACTTTTGGTCCTAACAGAGACATCTCTTTAGATAAGGGTGCTCCATACTGAAAAGGTAAGAAACATTTCTTGGAGTTTTGCACGCTAAAATGAGCAAGGATAGCATTGATGTATGAAGCTAAGGACAATATCCTTTTCTTGTGATCCCTTATTACTTTGATCCCAAAAATATGTCTACATTCTCCTAAGTCCTTCATATCAAAACACTTGGACAACCATACCCTTACGTCTGACAACACTTTGACATTGTTGCCAATGAGCAAAATATCATCTACGTATAGTACAAGAAATACTACCACGTTTCCGTTACTCCTCTCGTATACACAAGACCTATCCGGTTACAGAATAAATCCATAAGACTGGATCACTTCATTAAATCGTATGTTACAAGATTTCTTGCTTCATCATATGTCCAGGGATCAGATTCATGTTCACCAAGGATCAAGTCCAAAGACTCTTCCAAAAATAACCCTCCCACTACGATGAGGCATTACTTGTAATTGTGTATCATTTGTGACACGTGTTGCAGTTTCTTGTAGTATCTCATCTTGTACCGTTGGTACTAAAATAGACTTGTCTTCTCTAATTTCATCAAGAACAATTTTACTCATGGACTTGTGGTTCATTACATAGTCTTCTTATGAAAAACCGGGCATTGGTGCTAACAATGACCTTCTAATCTTTAGGATTATAAAATAAGTCATCTTTCGTTCCTTTAGGATAACCCACAAATAAGCAAACTTCTGTACATGATTCCAACTTATCAGTATCTCCCTTCAGTACATGTGCTGGACTACCCCAAATTCGAATATGTTTCAGACTAGGCTTACACTCATTCCATAATTCTGTGGGAGTAGAGGGTACTGACTAAGTTCAGAATGTACACTGTCGTTTCCAGAGCATATCCCTAAAACGAATTTTATTGTATCGTGGGAGTTATTAGATTTAGAGTATACAAATTGTCAGCCAACGTATCAGAACAGATAACTACTCTTTTTTTCTTTACCAAAAGAAACAGAATATCCATCCATAATTTTTTTAGAAACTGAATTAAAAAAATTTGGTACATAAAGATAATTTCTCAAAATCAATATTTTATTCCTATCTAAAAATAGATAAACATCTCCCACTGCAATAGCCGCCACTTTCGTAGCATTGCCCATGTAGACGGTAATCTCCTCTTTATGTAGTCGTCAAGTTTCCTAGAACCCTTGCAATGAATTGCATACATGATTAGTGGCTCCCGTATCTACACACCAGGTACCGGTAGATAACAACACTAAACATGTTTTAACTACTAGAGAATAAGATATACCTTTATTGTTCTCCTTTCTAAGAGGACATTCCACATTCCAATGTCCAGACTGCTTGCATGTGAAGCACTTGTCCATCGACTTCTTCACATCTGCTTTCGGTCCAGTCCCTAGAGATCGATTCACTTTCTTTGCTTGTTTCTTCTTCTTCATGCCTTTCGGTTTAGAAGGAGAAACATTCTCAGCAATGTGAATTTGAGAACTTTGATGAAATAACTCTTTTGCTGCTTGAAGTTCTGTCAGAAGTTCCGCCAATGAATAAACCCTTTTGTTCATGTTATAGTTCAGGCGAAACTGCTCAAAACATTTAGGCAGCGTCTAGAGAATGATATCGACCTGGGTTTCCCCATCGATTTCTTCTCCAAGGACTTCCATCTCATTCAAAAGAGCCATTATTTTGAGGATATGATCCCTTACGGGTGTTCCCTCAGTCATGGTGGCGTCATCAAGTTTCTCATAGCCTCTTGCCTAGCAGCCCGATTCTGGTGTCCAAAGAGTTCATTGAGATTGCGCATCAAGTCATAAGCAGTAGGCATGGCCTGATGTTGATGTTGCAGTACATTTAACATAGAAGCCAAAATGTAACATCGCGTCATCTTATCTGCCCTTACCCATTTCTTATGACACTCAATCTCCTCTTCACTAGAATCACTATTAGGCAAGCTTGGACAAATCTCAAAAAGTACGAACTTGTAGCCTTCAGCAGTTAAGACAATGTCCAAGTTTCGCTTCCAATCAATATAATTGGGGCCAGTAAGTTTGTTCTCTTTCAATATAACAGCAAAGGGATTGAAGGTCATCCTAAGAATCACAAAATATTTGGTCAAGACTTTAAAATTTAAAATAATATTGATTCCTCAAACAATATCATTTAAATTCACCAACACCTCAAACACCGTAAATTTTGTATGTCATGATAGTGTGGACGTATATAAATTCAAACATTTGTAAAAGAAGGGTTTTACCCATTAATTATCTTGTCAACCTAACTTTATAACAAATAAAATTACCTCAAATACTGTGAATTTTGTATGCCATGATAGTGTGGATGTATACAAATTCAAACATTTGTAAGAGAGAGTTTTACCCATTAATTTTATTATCGTGTCAACCTAACTTTATAACAAATTAATAGTTGGTTTTCTTCAGTCACACAAATAATAGCAGTAACTCCGATAGGGAGGATTCTATTAAATGCATCTAAGTATATACCATTACTTGATACTAAGTCCATTAAATAGGATTGTGCCCCTTCAAATGTAGAAGATCACACGCTCCTAAATAATTTCCTATAATCATCCATTAAAGAAGTTTGATCTAGTGATCTGCAAACAAACTCATCCGATGTGGAGGAAGGCATTCAGAGCCAACGCACAAGTTTGAATGCATCACTTACAACCCAGTAATGGAGACCGTGGAATTTAATTAATTCCTCTCCTACTTAGTTATTTAGAAATGAGGAATTTTAACATGCACATAAGCACACAAACACAGCACATCACAGCATAAAAGGCAATAAATATGAAAACTAATTTTCTAACTATTGTGGCCTCATCCAATGTTATCCTCCGTATGCCACTAACCCTAGCCGTCGCCAAAGGGTTTACGTCGTCGCACCCATCATGCTTCATTTTTCGCTGCACCTCTGGTCCTCAAATAGCACCACGCCTCGCAAAGATACGATCTGCGATAAAAAAATAAAATTTTACATTTATCGATCCTATATTCCACGAAGGAATGTACATGTAATCTAGATCGAACAAAATGTAAAATCCTAAAACTAATACAACTCCTGCTGTATTTAATAATTACAATCATGCACACATAATAGGCCATAATAGTTGGAGCCTGCAACCACAGAGTTAATCTATTTGCACATCCTACTATTATCCTGTCTAAACTTATGTATGAAAAGTGCATAATTAATTGAAAACCAAACACACAGAGGCAAAAACCTAGCTCTGATACCAATTGTTGGTTGCTACTCGGAATACCGTTCTAGTTCCCTTGTACAAAAATTTGAACAAGCATAGAACTATCCTAGCTACCCATGTACCCTACTAAAGTTAAATTTGGATTGCAAATGATGCTTAATATTATTAATCCAAATTGTCCGTCAGAAGTTAAACTTGGATTGGAAACGATACTTAACATTTTTACTCCAAGTTTAACCGATGTGTTCTTCATAAGTTAAACCATATTACAGAAGTTAATTAAATATCTATTTCAAAGATCAACTTCCAGGTTAAACATGGTGAGGCACTAGGCCTTCTTGAGTTTGGGATTGTCCACCACTTCCTAGATAAAGTCTTTCAAAGAAATCAGATATTTAACTTCTTACAGTAAATTAGGTTTAACTACAGAGACCTCAATAGAAGCACAATATCGAAACATGAAATCGAAAAATAAAATCGATAACAAAATGATAACCTAAAACCGATAGCCTCTTGTGTTGGTGTTTCAAAATCCATGCAAATAAAACTAACTAATTAATTTGAAGCGGAAACCATTAATTAGTTATACCTTTCTTTGTAGCTAAAGAAAGATCTCTTGATCTTCTGTTGTATTCCTCTCCTCCTCTCGGACGTTGTGTGGGCAACGAACTACCAAGATGAATTCCACCCGAACCACTTCTTTTCCTCCAAGAAACTCGAGCCACCAAGGGATGCTAAAATAGAAAATTTCCTTCTTCTTCTTCTCCTCCAAGCAACTAGCCACCAAGTGCTACTCCTCTTCTTCTTCTTCCTCTCCAAGCAACCGGCCACAAGGATTTTCCAATCCTTGATGTCGTCAGCCCTAAGGAAGCAAAAGAGGAGACAAAAGGGAATAGATGCCGCTAGTTTTAGAGAAAGAAAACAAGGAGCAAGGGAAGAAGCAAGGGTCGGCCACACAAGGATCAAGAGAGGAGACTAAGGTTATGTTCTAATGAAGGCTCCCTCTCCCTCTCTTTTATAATCCTTGCTCAAGGCAAAAAAGGAAAGTTTTAAAACAAAATTAAAACTTCCTTTTAATCCTTGCTAATGACTAAAAAGGAAAGTTTTAAAATAAAAAATTAAAACTTCCTCTTAAACAATACATGGTCGGCCACACAAAAGCAAAAAGGAAAGATTTAAAATAATTAAAATCTCTCTCTTTTTAAACTTCCTATTGTACATGGCAATAAAGGAAAATTTTAAAAATTAATCTCACTCTTTTAAAACATGTAGACAACTACAAAAAAGGAAAGATTAATTAAAACTTCTTTTTTTAAATCATGGTTACAAAAAAGGAAAGTTTTATAAAAAAATTAAAATATCTCTTTTAAATATTATAGATAACTACAAATAAGGAAAGATTTTAACAAAATTAAAATCTCTCTTTAATCTTTTGTAGAAAGCTATAAAAGGAAAGATTTTAAAATTTTAAAACTCTCTTTTAAAACTATGAGGATGGCTATAAAAGGAAATTAAAATCTTCCTTTTAACCATTATAGATAACTAAAATCTCTCTTTTAACCATTGTAGATAACTACAAATAAAGAAAGATTTTAACAAAATAAAATCTCTCTTTTAATCATTGTAGATAACTACAAATAAGAAAAGATTTTAACAAAATTTTGTTTTAAAAACAAAACTTCCTTTTCCTTTTCTAGTGGTCAACCCCTAACTTCAGCACCAAGCTTGGCCGGCCACATCTTGGCTTCCAAGCTCATGCTTGGGCGGCCCCTTTGCACCAAGGATATGGTTGACCCATTACTTGGATAAGAAGTGGACTTTATGGATACAAGGATTTATAGAGGCTACAACAGGGACCGAGAGGAGAAATTGGTTTTGGTCTCCCGATGAATTTGAGCTTCCTATGTTCGCCTCGAACACCCAACTCAAGTTCATCAATAATAACTCATACCACTAAAGAGTTATTATTGCACTACCGCACCAATCCCAAATTACATTATGGGCTCCTTCTTATTATGAGTGCATTAATCTTCCTGTATTTAAGATATTGAATGCCTACTAATTAAATGAGTTACTGACAACTCACTTAATTAATATCTAGCGCCAAGAGTAGTACCACTCAATTTCATTGTCATGCCGGACTAAGTCTACCTGCAGGATTTACATGACAATCATTATGAGCTCCTCTAGGGAACATCATCAACCTAGATTACTAGGACACAGTTTCCTCCTATAATCAACAACACACCATATAAATAATATTATTTCCCAACTTATCGGGCCTATTGATTTAATGAACTAAATCTCACCTATTGATAAATCAAAGAAATAAATACTAAGTGTATGTGCTTGTTATTATATCAAGATTAAGAGTACGCACATCCATAATAACAAAGGTTTTGTTCTTTTATATAGTCAGTATAAAAAGAAACAATCTCAAATGGTCCTGCTCAATACACACATAGTGTACTAGTGTAATTTTATAGTTAAGATAAACTAATACTAAATTACACTACAACCACTCTAATGGTTTGTCCCATTCCATCTTGGTTGTGAACTACTATTTATAATTTATAAGGAACTGATAACATGATCTTCCGTGTCACACCAAACACCATATTATCTACAATATAAATTAAATGGACAATTACATTTAACATAAATATAGGCATTTGACCAATGTGATTCTTATTTCAAAATAAATGTTCATACAAAAAGCTAGGATTTTAGTATACATCCCAACAATCATTCGATATACGACTGATGCTTTTAGACCAGTCAGGATGAAGTTGAATCTCCTCCCAGGGAATGAGTTCTTTCGCCATAGGTAAAGGCTCCTCTTGAATAGCGTGGACTCCCCCGTCTTGGGTTTTCTGAGCCTTGCAGGCCTCGACCTTCACCATGTCTACATAACACATGTGTGAGACCAGTTGTTCGCCTCTAACTTCCCCGACCTGGTCTCCCACCGGAAATTTTATCTTCTGATGAAAGGTGGAGACTGTTGCTTGAAATTCATATAGGGTTGGTCTCCCCAAGATGACATTGTAAGAGGATGGGGAATCCACCACGATGAAGGTGCTCCTCTGAGTCCTCACCAATGGTTCGCTACCTAAAATACGGCTAGCTTAATCTGACCCATTGGTCGTATTTTATTACCTGTAAACCCGTATGATGCTGTGATGATAAGGGGCCCGCCTCGGCGCCACAGTGGAGATTAATGGTGGTGAAAGTAAAGATGGTCAACGGATGGATGGTCTTAACCGGTCGGGCAAGTCATATTCCGATCGGGGGTTAAGTACCGACCCACCATCTCCGACATGGAGTAGTCAAACTAACGCTCAAGGGAAGCGTAGAAGCCGAGCCGAGCGGCTCCTCTGCTTGGCCTAGTAGCAAACTCGAGACTAGCCGAGCACGCGGACAGTGAACTGCCCGTCGAGTGACTATCCCGCTTAGCCAAGCAATAGAGCAGGTGGATAGTGGGCTTCTAGCCGAGCGGCCATCTCGCACGACCCAGCAACAGATGACACCTGGACAGCGGAATCCCCGTTGGTAGGTCCTCCGGAGATCATGTCGATCTCCCGAATGGCAATATTTCCCCTATTCTCTTCCTTAGGAGATTCCATTTGGTCCTTGCCTCATCTTGCCTGTTGACTTCCCTGACCTCCTTTCTCAGGCAAGGGTTTGATTGATTATCCTACGATAGTGGGTGGATTGTCTAGCAATCTTTGGAGTTTGGGCACGATCTCGGGTGGAGGCAGGCCAAGTTCAACCGCCCGCTGAGAATCTTGGGTGAACTGGATGTAATCTCCAATGTAATAGGTGTGAAACCTATGATAAGTGCAGTAACGGAGCCCCCACTAGTCGGGTTTAAGAGCTTGGAGAGCCTCGACTCGTTGCACCGTTCTAGTTTCCTAGATGGGTGAGAAACCAGGTCGGGTATCCCTAGTACAGGTAAAGGGTCGAGCGGGAGGTTGGGGCGGTTTTCTTTCCGCCTTGTTGATAGGAGCAAACACTTTGGCTTCTTTTCTCTGAGCATCTTGGGCTTCCTCTACATTGATGTAGCTTGCGGCCTTTCCAAACATCTCATCGAAATTCTTTACGGACTCTCGAATGAGAGCTTGAAAGAATTCCCCCTCCACAGACCTTGGGAGAAGGCGCTCATCAGGATATCAGAGGTAGCGGATGAGACATCCAGAGGTACCTGGTTGAAGTGTTTTATGTATGCCCTTAGGGGTTCAGTGGACCCCTGTTTGAGAGCAAATAGGCAATGGTCCGTCTTTTGCTACCTCCTGCTGCTGGTGAAGTGGTGTAGAAAAGCGTTCTTGAAATCTCGAAAGCAAATGATGGATCCGACAGACAGTCTATCAAACTACCTTTGTGTCGAGCCTAATAGAGTATTTAAGAACACTCGGCACTTAATGGCGTTGCTATATTGATGAAGCAGCGCAGCATTTTGAAACTTGCGGAGGTGATCCTCCGGGTCTTCGTACTCCCCAATGGATGGGGGCTTATACCCCTTCGGTAGCTTTTCTTCTAGCACCCTTGGAGAGAAGGGTACCTGCAGTTCCTCAGGTACCTCCTTGGGCTCCTCCCGGAGGACTATGGGCTTCTCCTTTTATGAATCTCTTGGCAGGGAACTTTCGGTCGTGGAGGCCTGGTACTGTTCCTTCTTGTTGTTACGATCCCAGCCGGGGTCGCGATAGAAAGCTCGGGAGAAGTCTTCTGGCTGTTTCCTCTTAGACCCTCTGTCAGAAGCATAAATCTGGTCCTTCGAGGCCGCTGATCTCTTCGGTGGTTGTGAATCTACAGTATGCCTCTCGGAGGCTGCTCGTCTTTTGACTTCCTTGAACAACTCGTACTCTCCCGCTGTCATGGTTATGTTGATCTTACCGATGTCCTCCATGTTCATGTTCCAGAACAGGTGAAGAAGATTTCCACAGACAGCGTCAAATTGATCATATCCAAAATCTGAGTCAGACGAAGGCCGGCGAAGGTGGCGTTGGTGTTGATGGAAAGGCGACTTTGACTCACCCTGTGTCATCGGGAAAGTGAACCCCCACGTGGTACCAAAGGTCGATAGTAACGAAACCGGTGATACTTGGGCCCTGCACACACTCAGACAACACACTGAGTGTTAGAGACCAGAAATTAGGGAAAAAGTCCCTGGCACATGCCCTCCAATGCTCAAGTCAGGTTCTTTTTCCTCGGAAGAGTAGTGTACGAAAGAAGGAAAAAAAAATTGTTGAAGATGTGTGCGAAGGTGCACGTACCTGGCCAATAAAGAGGACCTCCCTTTTTATAAGACTCTGCCTGCCTTTTGAGCTTGATCGCTGCCAGAGAATGTTGGGTGTCAGGGTATGTCAGGGGAGGGAGGATTTCTAGCGGCCTCCCATTGGCCGGAGGAAGTTTCCACCTTTAGTGTGTGACAGACCATTGGAATATTCCCTTACTGATAGCAGTTATTCTCTGACAGGAGGTTATAATTCCCTGACATTATTGTCGCTTAGCTTTATCCGTCACGCATAGGTTCAGCTACAAACAGCTCGAGGTGACTGCTTAGATATGCTACAAGGATTGAGCCTTAATGAAGAGGATGACCCGTGTCGACCCAACCGGGGCTTATCGAAGCCTGTGGCCAAGGATCCATCCTTCATAATCTGGCTGCTGCATAGTCGGTCGGGGATTGTCTCATTCCAGGGCTTAGACCCGGGGACTTGCCCTGCCTGTGACCGACTAGGAATTATGCGGCTAGTGATGCAAAGCGGCCTTGATTCCCTTCTTCCCTTGATTGTTGACTGCCACATCTTCTCGACTATTGACTACCGTGTGCTTTTGACTATTGTCTGTCATATCTTTTTTACTATTGTCTGTCACATTCTCTTGATTATTGACTGTCACATTCTCTTGACTTTTGACTTCCTGACCTTATCATGTCCCTCTTTTACATACCGTATCATCAAACAACAAAGGCGAGCAATACAACACAATTTAAATCATCCATCAATTTTATGATGGATATTAGGTTGCTCTAAATACCTAGAAACTTAAAACTAAGTATGAATCATTAGATCCGGTATGAATTATCCTGATATTTTGCATTGGGCATGGTGACGACCAGACAATCATTGTTTAATTCTTTTATGTCAAATAATACGCCTAAATATGTATGCTTTATCACTGTATTATCTTGTTAATTTTTTCTTTGGGCGTCCATAGAGGTTCTAGCATGAGCTGATCCTTTTGTGATTGCTTAAAAATTACTAAATGGTATTTTCTCCTTTCTTAGAATTGTAGTTGTGAAGTTGCATGTCCATGCCACACAACATGCATGGTTCGATGTATTCTCCTTTGGTTTGTTCACCGAACCATGCATCAACCATGACCTAAAGATCTATCATTAAATAATTTCACATATTGATTCTCTGCTTTTCTTCTTACTCAATAATTTAACTTCTTTTCTGAATTAGTCAAACGCAACCCACTGTTACGTGTTGATTAGGAGGCCAACCACAGTATGGCCGGCTGCTGTAACTAACTCAGTAGCTGCGTTTGGTTGATTGGTTCCATGGCAGTGACCAACCCCAACCATGGCCCGTTAGATTCGAACATATATCCTCCAACCCTAACAACAAGCTACCGCGGCCTTCTCATCTTTGAATTCAGTCTCTTTAGTCAGTTCAGTTAAACAGGTGAGCGCCATGCATGGCTTCCCTTCTATAAATAGCTCCATTTGCTAACCCACAATCAAGAAGCATCGATCCTCTCTAGTTCTTGCATATCGACAGCATCGAGTTCGTGTTCGTGTTCTTCAGTTATCGAAATGGTACTGCAATCTCAACTCGTTATATATATATAGGTTGAATAATTACGATACAATTTTTCTCTACGTTTGATCAGGTTGCCGAGCTGAACGTAAAGCAGAGGGAAGCAACTCTAGTGGTGCCGGCGGCGGAGGAGACACAGAAGGGCCTCTACTTCCTCAGCAACCTGGATCAGAACATTGCGGTTGTAGTGCAGACAATTTATAGCTTCAAGTCAGGGGAGAAGGGGAACGGCACGGCGGCGAGGGTGATCAAGGAGGCTCTGGCCAAAGTGCTCGTGCACTACTACCCGCTCGCCGGTCGCCTTACCCTCAGCGCCGAGGGGAAGTTGATTGTAGACTGCACCGGCGAGGGCGCGGTGTTCGTCGAGGCTGAAGCCGACTGCGAGATGGAAGACATCGGAGACATTGGGATTAAGCCTGATCCGGCCACGCTGGGGAAGCTCGTTTATAACGTTCCTGGTGCCAAGAACATATTGGAGATACCTCCATTGGTTGTTCAGGTCTGATCTTGCTCTTGAATGATTTGATTTGATTTGATTTGGTCGATGATCGCAATTGATTAATTCGGTATATTCAGTTAACGACTTTTACTTGCGGGGGATTCGTCTTGGGGTTGTCGATGAACCACTGCATGTTCGACGGCCTCGGCGCGATGGAGTTCGTGAACTCGTGGGGCGAGACGGCGCGCGGGCTGCCGCTGTCGGTGCCGCCGTTCGTCGACCGCACGGTTCTGCGGGCGCGCGATCCGCCGGTGATCGGCTTCCCCCACCACGAGTTCGCGGAGATCGAGGACGTCTCGGAGTCGGCGGCGCTGTACCAGAAGGAGGAGATGCTGTACCGCTCGTTCTGCTTCGACCCCGACAAGCTGGAGGCGGTGAAGCGGCGGGCGACGGAAGGCGCCGGCTCGCCGACCAAGTGCACCACCTTCGAGGCCCTGGCGGGCCTCGTGTGGCGCGCGCGCGCGCAGGCGCTGGGGCTGCGCGCAGGGCAGCGGACCAAGCTGCTCTTCGCGGTCGACGGGCGTCTGCGCTTCGAGCCGCCGCTGCCAAAGGGCTACTTCGGCAACGGCATCATGCTCACCAACGCGCTGTGCACGGCAGGGGAGCTCCTGGAACGGCCGCTGGGATTCGCGGTGGGACTGGTGCAGGAGGCGGTGAGGATGGTGACGGAGGAGTACATGCGGTCCGCCATAGACTACTTCGAGGCGACCAGGGCGCGGCCTTCGCTGACGGCGACGCTGCTGATCACCACCTGGTCCCGTCTGTCGTTCCACACCACGGACTTCGGGTGGGGCAAGCCGATTCAGTCGGGGCCGGTGGCGCTGCCTGAAAAGGAAGTGAGCTTGTTCCTGGCGCATGGCAAGGAGAGGAAGAGCATCAACGTCCTGCTGGGGCTCCCGAGCTCAGCAATGGAGAGATTCCAAGAGCTGGTGGAGATATAGATGTGGATGGTGGTTATTGTGCTTAATTATGAATAGAATAAGCTTGAGGCGGATAACCTAAACTGAAAGTAATGAACTTAAAAAGTATATGTAAGTCTGATCAAGGAGTTTGGAGGTTAGTGATATAGTATGTTTTGTAAGGGAATCTAGAGGTAATATAAAATTGATGGTTAAAATGATGTAATAATTAAAGTAAAGCTGCACTTATCAAGATAAATTACCACTTAGAAGTGAGGCCTTCAATATAAATTCGGATGAACTTTAATTTGGTTGGGTTGGAGCCACGGGGAGCAACTTCTTTTATCTTATGGGCAAGTTTCTCAACATACGGTTGATTGACCTCATACTTAGCTCCTTATTTTTACGATACAATTCTCAGTATACAATCGGTCGACGATCTAAAGTGTCGGTCGAACTTAAGTGTCTCAGCGCCCCACTTAATGCCAATACACACAGAATAAACTCAGTCGACTCCTACAATGATCGGGCATATGAGGCTCAGTTCCCTGATTCTGCAATACAACTCTCAGCATATGGCTAGCCGGCCAGAGGGTCAGTCAGCCTTACAGGGCATAGTTCCCCATATGTCAGCGTTAAGACAACTCTCAGTATATGAGAGGTCGTCCAAAGAGTCGATCAAACTTAAGGGACTTTGTTCCCCACTTCTCTTGCCAGCCTCCCAGCATACAGTCGATCGGCCTCCAGAAGACAACGTAACATTATCAGAGAATCACAATAATCTGTTAGAAAATAACAACTACTTGACAGAGAATATTCCACCACAAAGGCATTTACAGGAAACAAAACCTTCCTTTGAGAGTGTTCGTGCAGTTTTCATTGCCTGACATTACTTAGCATTATTTGACATCTGACATTCTCAACCGTCTCATTAATACGAGAGTTACAAAAGATGATTCATATGCATAAAACAGAACCTTCCTCAAAGGGTAGCTATACACATTCCATTACTTGACATATTATGACACAAGACATTTTCTAACACTTCATGATTACAGGATTCTAAGGGTCAGTATAAAAAGGGATTCTCTCCGTTGACTAGGTATGCTTTATAGCGTTAGAATACACATGCATCTACTATTTATTTTCTTATCCACATTTCGCTCAACTGTTGTATTAATTTGAATATCGGAGTCTACACCAAGATCTTCCCTCCTTGATTCTTATTCTAATGCTCCCTTTTGTTCTCTTTATAGTATGCAAAAACAACGTATCAGATGTCATTTCTTCTCTATTCTAAAGTATTCTCATGGTCAATAATAAAATCATCTATCCAACCCATCATCTCTACTAAGTTTTTAGACCAGATCAATTAGGACGAGGAGTACGACATAATTAAGAATACATGAATAGTTCAGTGTGTTAATTTGAAGCACGCCACGGTAATTAGATGCATGCTATACTTGAAATTTCACTATAAATTGATTTTGTATTAAAATGCATCAGATTTTCTATGATATCATGTTTTTAAAGATAGCATATGCATGCGCAATTGGATAACAATTCGGGTCGAGTTCGAATGGATAGGTTCTAACTTAATTAATATTTCGGGTCAAATTATTCGATCCGAATCTGATTCGTTTATCTATATTTGATCCGAATCCAACCTGAAACAACTCACAATTCAAATCTAATTTGAACCCGATCCAATCCAAAAATAACCTATTTATATAAACATGCTCATCTTAACTCGAATCCGACCCGAAAAGATCTATTTTATTAAATATATTCATTTTAATCAAAACTCAATCAGAATACGACTGGAACCCGATCTAAAAATAATTATAAACGGATTCGTGAATTATGATTGAATCATTTCAATCTAATTTGAATCTGACACATTTATTAATTATATCAATCAGATTGACCTGAATCCAATAAGATCGGATTCTACTCTAATTTTTTTCATATTCAATTTGCATCGTGTTTTTATATCAGATCAGAAATTGTCACCATTAATATACATTTGTTCCGCAAATTCCATATTTTTATAGAATTTATAAGTATTTATAAAATTTAAGCTATTTGAATAAACTTTACTCGTCAAATTTAAATAATATTAATATATTTGGACATTTTTGACTTGTTCAGATATTTGCTTTTATACTTTAATTTAAATCTTGAATTGATGGGAAATATGCAAATGGTTTAATATGTGAGGAAATGTATAAACTTAAAATATAATTGACTTCTTAATATTTAAATTTTTTTCCATATTGGTTCCAAACCTTTTCCCGTTTGATTTCGTTTGTCAGATCAATAGTCAAATAAATTGAATTATATAAACAATAGTAACTTATTCAACTCGACTAAAAGCTCAAATTTAATAAATTTCTTTAGTAGATAAACTTAAGAAGCTAAAAATTAAATGAATGAATAAAATTTAAAGACATTCAAGTTCGACTCGCCTCATCTTCTTCAATATTTATTGCTAAATCTGTATATATTCAAATAAATTGAAAACTAAAAACAAGTGGACAAACTCAATTTTTGCTGATTTGATTTATCAATTATAGATGTGAACGGGTGTAACACTCACTACAGCTGTAGGCATCGCCGACGACTAGAAACCGCCGGCGACAATAAGCCTAGAGGAGCTAATTAGAAGCTGGTGACACGACCCGGCGCTGTAGCACTTGCAGAAGCCCGCGCCAGACGCGGTCACCGCCGCCATCTCCTTCTCCATCTCGCACATGACCTTTTGGAAAAGATCGACGTCGCATGGGAGCTGGAGCGGGTCGTTGCTGGCGAATCCGTACGCCAGTTCCGCCTGGTCCAGCAGCGCCTGAAACAGCGGGTGCCCGATACAATCCGTCTTGATGACGAACCGCTCCTGGCTCGGCCCGACATGGACGACCGTGAACCTCCCTGGCCAGGTCGCCGTCGTCCGCTTGATGTCTGAGGTCGTCGCCAGAAGAGGGTTACTCCGGTCAGTGGCGGATCCATAAATTCAAGCATAAAAGAACGATTTTTACGTGAAATAAAAGATGATATCCTTTATCTCTACTAATGGAACCCCATAATAATAAGGTAATGGTCAGAGCTCCTCCTCTTGGTGTATTAGAAGGAATATCAAGAGGTATCATAGCCCTAGCCCCGGGATAAAAACTGCGGGTGTCTTATTGTGACACTCCATGACAAATAATAGGATTGATTATAAACAATGAAATTTTGTTTGCAAGGAAACAATTTCAATATTTCTTTATTGTATGCATGTATTAGAAGGAATCCCAAGAGGCATAATAAATTTCATACTTTTGTATTTGCATATTTCTTTGATCATTTAGACCGAATATTAACACCTTGATTCAATCACAACACAAGCAATCTAACACACCTTCAGTAAAATAAAATAAAAAATTTCAAGAACACAAATTCTTCCACACAGAATTCTGACTATTTTTGCAATACCAAATCAACTCAAGAACACATTTTAATCAAATAAGCTATGCCGAAAGAATCTAAATGCAATTAATCGAGATTCGCCGCCGCCGCCGTGGTTATGAGAGGAAGAGAATCCCAAATCATGTCCATGTCAAGAGAAGGCATTCTGCTCAACATCACCCCACTCGCGTCATCCCTCTTCGCCTCCTTCCCAGCGATGGCGACCGACGCCGGGTTCTCATCGCCCCCCGTCTTCTTCTGTTTCTTCGCCGGCGACGGCGACGACGCGGCTGAGTCGCCGGTGGCGAGCTTCGCGTCCAGCAGCGCTGTAATGGCCGCATGGTGCAGCGGCCTCCGGTGTTGTTGTTGTTGTTGCTGCTGCTGCTGCTGCGCGTGTGGGAAGTTGAGGCGCGCGGCGTCGCCGCGCAGCTTGTAGGCGGCGATGTCGTACGCGATGGCGGCGTCCTCGGCGCTGTCGAAGGTGCCGAGCCACACCCTGGCCCGCCGCCGCGGCAGACGGATCTCCGCCACCCACTTCCCCCACTGCCGCTGCCGGACGCCTCTGAACAGCTTCTCCTGCCGGGCGGCGTGGCCCTCCGCCCACTGACTCCGGCTATCCAACGGGAGGCCAAGATCGAGGCCATGTTGGGAAGGTCGAGAGCGCTCTGCCTTGCCGTCGTCGAAAGTGATCATGGTAGCGGCAGCGTCGGAGGAACTACTGCAATTATTACTTCCGTTCTGGAAGCAATAACCACCATTCATCGCCATTGACGCCGATCGATTCCTTCGTTGATTGCTGCTGTTGCTTCTCATTATTTATGTTGTTGAAGCAGAGGAACGAAATGGATTCCATTTTTTTAAGGCACATTCCTAACCTTTTTCTGTAAATATATTTCCCTTTTTTAAGATAGAATAATTTTCTTAAACACATTGTTATTAGGTTGGCTTCATCTGGATTAGGATAATAATTCTGCGTTGAGCTAACACTTTTTAAATAATTAACGATGTGATAGGATGAGAGGTTATTTGAATGGGGGCCATGTTCTACACGATATTGTTTTTAGTTTAAGCAGCACTTTCCAGCAAGGCATCGACAAGGATGAGACCATTGGTTTGGTGAGACAAATTAATATACACAAACCTTTTTGACGTCGCATTGTTATAATCTTTCTGACCAAAAACAATTTGCTATAATTTTTATAGCTTAAGTATTCCATAAACACAGGAATTGCATCAAAGAACTGAAGGTGCAGAGATGTTAGAGATACCAAGGACTTCATGACATGAACTCCACCTCCATAAGCGAATAACATCATGAACAAGAGCTTAAATCTCAATCATTAACATAACAAAAAAGAAACGGTATCGTAATTGTTATGAATCATGAGAGGCATCACCTTCAGGTGCATAAATAAGAGAGGTCAAAGACATGGAGAGGAAAGTGACACGACAATGGACGAGAAATCAGAAAGAGTTTTTATATATATAAAAACTTTCTTAATTTAAGCGATAGGATTTGTTAGCATTTCACTCGAAAGTAATTAGAGTGGCTTTTCTTAATTTTAGGGATAAGATTAGTTAATACTTTGTCCAACGTGATTGATTCCGAATTGTGTAAGCTCAGTCTGTCGGGATGATTAGTTGACATTATTGCTTCTTTAGGTTCATTTTCTTCGTGCTGAGCTGAGCCATGATCAGAAGAGCTTGGCAATAACAACGTACAGTAAGTTGCTAATGGAGTTTCTGAAATTAGTTCCATGGTTAGGAGGAAAAACATGCATGCTATTTGATATCTTGATTGATTTTTTTTTAGTTGACATTAATACCTACCTCTTTGAATCAAGTAATTCTAAATGACCGATTTAATTTCACGAAAATTTTCCATCGATTAATGATTATTAGAGTAAATCGGTAAACACTTATGAAGATTCTTTTAAATAGCTATTGTCCTTAGGACTGTTCTTAGGCATACTTTTCATTAATGGAAAAATCTTCAGTAGTACATTATATCCGTCATTCAAATTTTAGATCTTTTAATTATTCAATGGAGAATCTAATCATTCCATCATTATCCCGAGACATATGTCTTAAGTGATATTGATCTTATTTATAGAGGTAAATCAACTATAAAAGGAAGAAAAAACGAACATAAACAAAGATTATAAATGATTATTTATTCAAGGGTTTAACCATTACATTATTATCCTGTGACATACATCTATAGTGTTATGGATCTTATTTATAAGGTAAATTGACGATAAAGGTAAGAAAAAAATGAACATAAACAAATATTACAAATATACGGTTGATTATCTAACAATTACATTATTATAGGTGCAGTGGAAGCCGACAAGAGGGGGGTGAATTATCTGCAAATAAAAATTATACCCTCCTCAAACTTTCAACTCAAAAATAGCAACACTAAAATAAAATAATTAAGGAAAACGAAATAGAGAAGACCCGGAATTTACTTGGTTACAACCAAGACGGTTGTTAATCCAAGGAGATGAAAAGCGCAGTAAGAAAACTCCTTCTCTGAAGGCGGAGAAGTCTTTTACACACTTGGAAAGCTCAACAGTTGCTAGGAAATCTAATACTGAGTTGAATAAATAATTCCTAGCTCCAGGGGCCTTTATATAGCTCCTGGAAAGTCTATCCCGAGGGTCCAAGGAGCCTCCAACAAGGTTCAAGGCGCCTCCAGCACGGTCAACGGATAAAATTTTATCCGCAACGCAAACGGTAAAACTGACCGGTTGAAGATGCCTTCATCAAGCTTTAAGGCGCCTTCATGTTGAGGGTGTCTTCATGCTTCATGAAGGCGCCTTCAAGCTGGTTTTCCAGCTTGAGCTTCTTTTCCAACTCCATTGCGTTGACTTCCGATGCTCTGATAGTTTGGGTGATTCAGCCAACCGAAATAGGGCTCACCCGAATCCAATTTCCGGCCTTCTTCTCGAGCAGCCTTCCTCACCGGCTTAACGTCCCCGAACGCCGCGCACGTTCTTCTCGCCCACTGGTGTACTCTTCCGCAGCTTCCTCGTCCTTTGGACGCACCGAGCCCGTCGGCTCCCTTCCCGTGTCGTCCTTCTCGCTAGCTGCGTCTTCCGCTCGACTTCCTGCGCTCCTAAGTTCCTACACACTCAGACACAGGGATCAAATACAAAGCAGGATCTAACCAACTTGGTTGATCACATCAAAACATCCACGAGGTCCAACAATCTCCCCCTTTTTGATGTGCATTAACCCAAGTTCAAGTTAGGATATAAAAATAAATAGTAATTTAAAGAAATTACTAACTAACAGTTTAAGCATAAAAATTGCAATAAAAATTTGCAATACTAAAAGAATTTTGAAATTATTAAATTTTCCTAACTCCCCCTAAACTTGTACCTATTTCTCCCCCTTTGATCACAGCAAAAACGGGGTAAACTGAAGTTTTTGAAGATTTCAAGTAAACTGAATTTTTCAGAAAAATTTTCTAAGTTAAAAATTAGTTTTTAGAATTTTTAAAAAGAATTTCTAAGTAAAAATTCTAAGTAACCAGAATTTTTAGAGTTTTCAAGAAAAAGTTTGAAAAACTTTTAAAGCATTATTTAATTTTAACTTCTAATGCTTTTACCAGAAAGTGGATTAAACATTTTATTCCGATATTTCGGCTTCCAGGTCGTGGCGAGGCACAAGGCCTTCTTGGTTATTGGAGCAACAACCACTTCCTTAGACAAAGCTTCATAAAGAAATTCATTGTTTAATTTTACTTGCTGTAAGCTCTAACTTCAATAAGTCTAATTTATCAAAGACTTTGGAATCCAGTATAGATTCCTTCCTACTGGGTTAATTAAAAATCTATGGGGTACATAAGTTTTAAGAATTTTCCTAAGTTGACCTTGATGCTTTCTAATATACCAGTTTAATTTACCAAAAAAATTTTAATTTAGATTTTTTAAAAACATTTGAACATGCAACAGATTTCAATTTTTCAATTTCATTTTTCAATTTTGCATTCTCTAATTTCAAATGTTCATTTTCTTTTTCTAATTGATCTAACTCTTTAGAAAGAGACTTGATAAATAGAAATAACTGAGTAGGGTTAGATTACGCACCTTACTTACCTGACTAGGTGATGTTCCCCCTTCACTGCAGCTTTCTTCTTCTGATGTTCCTCCCCCTTCATCTATGCTCATCTCGGAGCTTGAGTCATCTTCGGGAAGATGGTTAGCCATCATCGCTAACACGGAGAAAGCTTCGACGTCTGATTCGGAAGAAGACGAATCAAACCAAGTGGCCTTCAAGTTCTTGTGCTTGGATGATTCTGATTTCTTGTACTTTGTCTTTTCCTTCTCCTTCCCCATTTTCTTCAAGTCCGGGCAGTCATCTTTGATGTGCCCTTCTTCGTTGCAGTTGTAGCAACGAATCATCCTTTTTCTTTGCTGATGTCTCTTTGTCTGCGATCTAAATTTATTAGATTTAAAAAATTATTAAAGCGTCTTACCAGTAGTGCCGCTTCGGATTCGTCGACCGAGGCTTCGGAGTTAGAACCGTTTATTTTTTCCTTTAAGGCAATGTTCTGACTAGTCTTCTCTACTCCATTGGGCTCTGCAACTCGAGATTCGTGAAGTTCAAAAGTAGAAAACAATTGTTCTAGAGTATTTACCTCGAAGTCCTTAGAGATGTAGTACGCATCTACTAAGGAGGCCCACTCTGAAATTCTAGGGAAGGCGTTGAGCGCGTACCGGATCGAGTCTCGGTTCTTTACTTCTTCTCCAAGGTTGCTTAATTGCGTGATCAACTCTTTAATCCTCGCTAGGAGTTGCGCTACCTTCTCGCCTTGGTTCATCCGGAGGTTCGTCAACTGGATCCGGAGGATGTCGCGGCTCGCTAGCTTCGCTTCGGAGGTACCTTCATGAAGCTCCAGGAATTTTTCCCAGAGATCTTTTGCAGAGTCGTAGCTTCCTATCCAATTTACCTCCTGAGATAGCGGAACGCTGAGCAGGTAGAACTCAGTCTTTCCGTTAGCGACAAAATTGGCTTGCTCCTTCTTGCTCCACGTGTTTTCTTCTTTATCTTTCGGCGCTGCATATCCATATTTCATTATTAAAAATATATCAAATTCAGTTTTAAAAAATACCTCCATTTTTCGCTTCCATGTAGCGAAATCTCCGTCGAACTTTGGAGGATGAATATTTGCTCCGGCCAACGTCTTGATCATTGTGCTTCAGTCGGCGATTAGTCCTTCTGAGGCGGTCTGACTCTGATACCAATTGTAGGTGCAGCGGAGGCCGACAAGAGGGGGTGAATTACCTGCAAATAAAAATTATACCCTCCTCAAACTTTCAACTAAAAAATAGCAACACTAAAATAAAATAATTAAGGAAAACGAAATAGAGAAGACCCGGAATTAACTTGGTTACAACCAAGACGGTTGTTAATCCAAGGCGATGAAAAGCGCAGTAAGAAAACTCCTTCTCTGAAGGCGGAGAAGTCTTTTACACACTTAGAAAGCTCAACAGTTGCTAGGAAATCTAATACTGAGTTGAATGAATAATTCCTAGCTCCAGGGGTCTTTATATAGCTCCTGGGAAGTCTATCCCGAGGGTCCAAGGCGCCTCCAACAAGGTTCAAGGCGCCTCCAGCTTGGTCAGCGGATAAAATTTTATCCGCAGCGCAAATGGTCAAAACTGACCTATTGAAGACGCCTTCATCAAGCTTTAAGGAGCCTTCATGTTGAGGGTGCCTTCATGCTTCATGAAGGCACCTTCAAGCTGGTTTTCCAGCTTGAGCTTCTTTTCCAGCACCATTGCGTTGGCTTCCAATGCTCTGATAGTTTGGGTGATTCAGCCAACCGAAATAGGGCTCACCCGAACCCAATTTCCGGCCTTCTTCTCGAGCAGCCTTCCTCACTGGCTTAACGTCTCCGAACGCCGCGCACATTCTTCTCGCCCACTGGTGTACTCTTCTGCAGCTTCCTCGTCCTTTGGACCGTGTCGTCCTTCTCGCTAGCTACCTCTTCCGCTCGACTTCCTGCGCTCCTAAGTTCCTGAACACTCAGACACAGAGATCAAATACAAAGCAGGATCTAACCAACCTGGTTGATCACATCAAAACATCCACGGGGTCCAACAATCTCCCCCTTTTTGATGTGCATCAACCCAAGTTCAAGTTAGGATATAAAAACAAATAGTAATTTAAAGAAATTACTAACTAACAGTTTAAGCATAAAATTTACAATAAAAATTTGCAATACTAAAAAAATTTTGAAATTATTAAATATTCCTAACTCCCCCTAAACTTGTACCTATTTCTCCCCCTTTGATCACAGCAAAAACGGGGTAAACTGAAGTTTTTGAAGATTTCAAGTAAACTGAATTTTTCAGAAAAATTTTCTAAGTTAAAAATTAGTTTTTAGAATTTTTAAAAAGAATTTCTAAGTAAAAATTCTAAGTAACCAGAATTTTTAGAGTTTTCAAGAAAAAGTTTGAAAAACTTTTAAAGCATTATTTAATTTTAACTTCTAATGCTCTTACCAAAAAGTGGATTAAACATTTTATTCCGATATTTCGGCTTCCAGGTTGTGGCGAGGCACAAGGCCTTCTTGGTTTTTGGAGCAACAACCACTTCCTTAGACAAAGTTTCATAAAGAAATTCATTGTTTAATTTACTTGCTGTAAGCTCTAACTTCAATAATTCTAATTTATCAAAGACTTTGGAATCCAGTATAGATTCCTTCCTACTGGGTTAATTAAAAATCTAGGGGGTACATAAGTTTTAGGAATTTTCCTAAGTTGACCTTGATGATTTCTAATATACCAGTTTAATTTACCAAAAATTTTTAATTTAGATTTTTTAAAAACATTTGAACATGCAACATATTTCAATTTTTCAATTTCATTTTTCAATTTTGCATTCTCTAATTTCAAATGTTCATTTTCTTTTTCTAATTGATCTAACTCTTTAGAAAGAGACTTGATAAATAGAAATAACTGAGTAGGGGTTAGATTACGCACCTTACTTACCTGACTAGGTGATGCTCCCCCTTCACTGCAGTTTTCTTCTTCTGATGTTCCTCCCCTTCATCTATGCTCATCTCGGAGCTTGAGTCATCTTCGGGAAGATGGTTAGCCATCATCGCTAACACGGAGAAAGCTTCGACGTCTGATTCGGAAGAAGACGAACCAGACCAAGTGGCCTTCAAGTTCTTGTGCTTGGATGATTCTGGTTTCTTGTACTTTGTCTTTTCCTTCTCCTTCCCCTTTTTCTTCAAGTCCGGGCAGTCATCTTTGATGTGCCCTTCTTCGTTGTAGTTATAGCAACGAATCGTCCTTTTTATTTGTTGATGCCTCTTTGTCTGCGATCTAAATTTATTAGATTTAAAAAATTATTAAAGCGTCTTACCAGTAGTGCCGCTTCGGATTCGTCGACCGAGGCTTTGGAGTCAGAACCGTTTATTTTTGTCTTTAAGGCAATGTTCTGACTAGTCTTCTCTACTCCATTGGGCTCTGCAACTCGAGATTCGTGAAGTTCAAAAGTAGAAAACAATTGTTCTAGAGTATTTACCTCGAAGTCCTTAGAGATGTAGTACGCATCTACTAAGGAGACCCACTCTGAAATTCTAGGGAAGGCGTTGAGCGCGTACCGGATCGAGTCCCGGTTCTTTACTTCTTCTCCAAGGTTGCTTAATTGCGTGATCAACTCTTTAATCCTCGCTTGGAGTTACACTACCTTCTCGCCTTGGTTCATCCGGAGGTTCGTCAACTGGGTTCGGAGGATGTCGCGGCTCGCTAGCTTCGCTTCTGAGGTACCTTCGTGAAGCTCCAGGAATTTTTCCCAGAGATCTTTTGCAGAGTCGTAGCTTCCGATCCGATTTACCTCCTGAGATAGCAGAACGCTGAGCAGGTAGAACTCAGTCTTTCCATTACCAACAAAATCGGCTTGCTCCTTCTTGCTCCACGTGTTTTCTTCTTTATCTTTCAGCGCTACATATCCATATTTCATTATTAAAAGTATATCAAATTCAGTTTTAAAATATACCTCCATTTTTCGCTTCCATGTAGCGAAATCTCCGTCGAACTTTAGAGGATGAATATTTGCTCCGGCCATCGTCTTGATCATTGTGCTTCAGTCGGCGGTTAGTCCTTCTGAGGCGGTCTGACTCTGATACCAATTGTAGGTGCAGCGGAGGCCGACAAGAGGGGGTGAATTACCTGCAAATAAAAATTATACCCTCCTCAAACTTTCAACTAGAAAATAGCAACACTAAAATAAAATAATTAAGGAAAACGAAATAGAGAAAACCCGGAATTAACTTGGTTACAACCAAGACGGTTGTTAATCCAAGGCGATGAAAAACGCAGTAAGAAAACTCCTTCTCTGAAAGCGGAGAAGTCTTTTACACGCTTAGAAAGCGCAACAGTTGCTAGGAAATCTAATACTGAGTTGAATGAATAATTTCTAGCTCCAGGGGTCTTTATATAGCTCCTGGGAAGTCTATCCCGTGGGTCCAAGGCGCCTCCAACAAGGTTCAAGGCGCCTCCAGCTTGGTCAGCGGATAAAATTTTAGCCGCAGCGCAAATGGTCAAAATTGACCTATTGAAGGCGCCTTCATCAAGCTTTAAGGCGCCTTCATGTTGAGGGCGCCTTCATGCTTCATGAAGGCGCCTTCAAGCTGGTTTTCCAGCTTGAGCTTCTTTTCTAGCACCGTTGCGTTGGCTTTCGATGCTCTGATAGTTTGGGTGATTCAGCCAACCGAAATAGGGCTCACCCGAACCCAATTTCCGGCCTTCTTCTCGAGCAGCCTTCCTCCCCGGCTTAACGTCTCCGAACGCCGCGCACGTTCTTCTCGCCCACTGGTGTACTCTTCCACAGCTTCCTCATCCTTTGGACGCACCGAGCCCGTCGGTTCCCTTCCCGTGTCGTCCTTCTCGCTAGCTACGTCTTCCGCTCGACTTCCTGCGCTCCTAAGTTCCTGCACACTCAGACACAGAGATCAAATACAAAGCAGGATGTAACCAACTTGGTTGATCACATCAAAACATCCACGGTGTCCAATAATCTCCTACTTTTTGATGTGTATCAACCCAAGTTCAAGTTAGGATATAAAAACAAATAGTAATTTAAAGAAATTACTAACTAACAGTTTAAGCATAAAAATTGCAATAAAAATTTGCAATACTAAAAGAATTTTGAAATTATTAAATATTCCTAACTCCCTCTAAACTTGTACCTATTTCTCCCCCTTTGATCATAGCAAAAACGGGGTAAACTGAAGTTTTTGAAGATTTCAAGTAAACTGAATTTTTCAGAAAAATTTTCTAAGTTAAAAATTAGTTTTTAGAATTTTTAAAAAGAATTTCTAAGTAAAAATTCTAAGTAACCAGAATTTTTAGAGTTTTCAAGAAAAAGTTTGAAAAACTTTTAAAGCATTATTTAATTTTAACTTCTAATGCTTTTACCAGAAAGTGGATTAAACATTTTATTCCGATATTTCGGCTTCCAGGTCATGGCGAGGCACAAGGCCTTCTTGGTTATTGGAGCAACAACCACTTCCTTAGACAAAGCTTCATAAAGAAATTCATTGTTTAATTTACTTGCTGTAAGCTCTAACTTCAATAATTCTAATTTATCAAAGACTTTCGAATCCAGTATAGATTCCTTCCTACTGGGTTAATTAAAAATCTAGGGGGTACATAAGTTTTAAGAATTTTCCTAAGTTGACCTTGATGCTTTCTAATATACCAGTTTAATTTACCAAAAATTTTTAATTTAGATTTTTGAAAAACATTTGAACATGCAACAGATTTCAATTTTTCAATTTTGCATTCTCTAATTTCAAATGTTCATTTTCTTTTTCTAATTGATCTAACTCTTTAGAAAGAGACTTGATAAATAGAAATAACTGAGTAGGGGTTAGATTACGCACCTTACTTACCTAACTAGGTGATGCTCCCCCTTCACTGCAGTTTTCTTCTTCTGATGTTCCTCCCCCTTCATCTATGCTCATCTCGGAGCTTGAGTCATCTTCGGGAAGATGGTTAGCCATCATTGCTAACACGGAGAAAGCTTCGACGTCTGATTCGGATGAAGACGAATCAGACCAAGTGGCCTTCAAGTTCTTGTGCTTGGATGATTTTGGTTTCTTGTACTTTGTCTTTTCCTTCTCCTTCCCCTTTTTCTTCAAGTTCGGGCAGTCATCTTTGATGTGCCCTTCTTCGTTGCAGTTGTAGCAACGAATCATCCTTTTTCTTTGCTGATGCCTCTTTGTCTGCGATCTAAATTTATTAGATTTAAAAAATTATTAAAGCGTCTTACCAGTAGTGTCGCTTCGGATTCGTCGACCGAGGCTTCGGAGTCAGAACCGTTTATTTTTGCCTTTAAGGCAATGTTCTGACTAGTCTTCTCTACTCCATTGGGCTCTGTAACTCGAGATTCGTGAAGTTCAAAAGTACAAAACAATTGTTCTAGAGTATTTACCTCGAAGTCCTTAGAGATGTAGTACGCATCTACTAAGGAGGCCCACTCTGAAATTCTAGGGAAGGCGTTGAGCGCGTACCGGATCGAGTCCCGGTTCTTTACTTCTTCTCCAATGTTGCTTAATTGCTGATCAACTCTTTAATCCTCGCTTGGAGTTGCGCTACCTTCTCTCCTTGGTTCATCCGGAGGTTCGTCAACTAGGTCCGGAGGATGTCGCGGCTCTCTAGCTTCGCTTCGGAGGTACCTTCGTGAAGCTCCAGGAATTTTTCCCAGAGATCTTTTGCAGAGTCGTAGCTTCCGATCCGATTTACCTCCTGAGATAGTAGAACGCTGAGCAGGTGGAATTCAGTCTTTCCGTTAGTGACAAAATTGGCTTGCTCCTTCTTGCTCCACGTGTTTTCTTCTTTATCTTTCGGCGCTGTATATCCATATTTCATTATTAAAAGTATATCAAATTTAGTTTTAAAAAATACCTCCATTTTTCACTTCCATGTAGCGAAATCTCCGTCGATCTTTGGAGGATGAATATTTGCTCAGACCATCGTCTTGATCATTGTGCTTCAGTCGACGTTTAGTCCTTCTGAGGCGGTCTGACTCTGATACCAATTGTAGGTGCAGCGGAGGCCGATAAGAGGAGGTGAATTGCCTGCAAATAAAAATTATACCCTCCTCAAACTTTCAACTCAAAAATAGAAACACTAAAATAAAATAATTTAGGAAAACGAAATAGAGAAGACCCGGAATTAACTTGGTTACAACCAAGACGGTTGTTAATCCAAGGCGATCAAAAGCGCTGTAAGAAAACTCCTTCTCTGAAGGCGGAGAAGTCTTTTACACACTTAGAAAGCTCAACAGTTGCTAGGAAATCTAATACTGAGTTGAATGAATAATTCCTAGCTCCAGGGGTCTTTATATAGCTCCTGGGAAGTCTATCCCGAGGGTTCAAGGCGCCTCCAACAAGGTTCAAGGCGCCTCCAGCTCGGTCAGCGGATAAAATTTTATCCGCAGCGCAAACGGTCAAAACTGACCTATTAAAGGCGCCTTCATCAAGCTTTAAGGCGCCTTCATGTTGAGGGCGCCTTCATGCTTCATGAAGGCGCCTTCAAGCTGGTTTTCTAGCTTGAGCTTCTTTTCCAGCACCATTGCGTTGGCTTCTGATGCTCCGATAGTTTGGATTATTCGGCCAACCGAAATAAGGATCACCCGAACCCAATTTCCGGCCTTCTCCTCGAGCAGCCTTCCTCCCATGCTTAACGTCCCTCGAACGCCGCACACGTTCTTCTCGCCCACCAGTGTACTCTTCCGTAGCTCTCTCGTCATTCGGACGCACCGAGCCCGTTGGCTCCCTTCCCGTGCCGCCCTTCTCGCTAGCTGCGTCTTCCGCTCGACTTCCTGCGCTCCTAAGTTCCTGCACACTCAGACACAGAGATCAAATACAAAGCAGGACCTAACCAACTTGGCTGATCATATCAAAACATCCACGGAGTCCAACAATTATCTTGAGGCATATATCTGGCGTGATATTGATCTTATTTATAGAGGTAAATCAGGTAAATCGAGCATAAAAGGAAGAAAAAAACTAACAAAGATTACAAATACACTGGTACAAACCAAAAGCAGTAAAATGAGGAACCAGAAGGGAATTAAGAAAAAAACATATACAGAGTCATCACAAGGAATTAAAAATATAATCAGAACGCTCTTTTCCCGAAACAACTACAACTTCTTACTACGCTAGGGATTAACATAAAAAATTTCAGGAAGCTTATGGTGCTAGAAGTAGACAAGAAGATAAGTCAGCTGCCACAAAATAAATAAATAAATAATTAATTAAAAAAATAGAATACTGAAACAACACTTGAATAATTTTCTTCAAAGGCACGATTCAAGTTAAAGGTGGTACTAATCCCATGGATTGGTGAATAAATGAGCCAATAAACTAAAATGAGGCTATGATTGATAAAGTTTTACAATATTGGTCCAAATAAAAATAATGATTTGATAGACTAATTAAATTTTATGTGATGAAAGGTGCAAATGTATTCTATACATGGAGGAAAATAATTAATATATATTGCAAAAGAGGATGAAGGGTAAAATAGGAGAAAATTTTAACTTTGTTTATAAATATACCATAATCAAGTGTTAATATATCAATGCAATATATTCACTATAAATTATATATAAAAAGTTAAGATTTAACCATTATTGCATTCAATAATTATATATTATATATTGATTGAAATGCTAAAAGAACTCGTTTTTAAAATTATAGGATAAATATTTTCGTAAAACTTAAGCATAAGTATATAAGTTAACATGCACTAACCAATCAATTCAGTTTTAAACATGTTTATCTATAATTATATTATTATGAAGATGGAATTTCTGTAAAATGATTAAATTTCATTAATATATAATTATTAAATTTTATAGAACTTTCATATTTTTTTTCTTCAATGTGGTCGAACCCGACCTGGAATCATAGCCATGTGCTAGGCGTGGCACGGTTGATGGGCCAGGCTAAGCACGGCCCATACTAAACAGCAACTAACGGGCTTGATCGGGAGTCTCTGCGAAACCCTAATTCGCTCATCCTCTCCCTTTTTATATCGACGCACCACATCCACACCGATCAACCGCCGCACTTGTTTTCTTTCTTCTTCTTCTTTCAATATTTTGGTTTCTTTGATCTTCCATCTTCTATTTGATTCATTGGCTCATGTTGGGGATTCTAAATGATGAGCAAATCTTTAGAAAGGAGCCCATCCAATTGGATTGGCTGCGATGATGCTTTCTTGTAAATGAATAGGAAGAGCTGATAGATTTCCCATGGTTTGTTCTTTTTCTTTCTGTTCATGTTTGTTTTTTTTCCCTTTTGGTTTGTTCTTGGATTTGCTGAGCTTTACATTTTTTTTATATCAATTTTCAGAAGTTTGTTTGTTCCATCTTGTGGATGATGAGAATATTCGTAAAATACAGTTATCCCTGTCTGATAAATTCATATGGTGCTGTCAATGTTCAATCTGACACATTTTCTGCTAGTTTTCTTTGTTTTTTTAAATCTTCTGATTGATCCGTCTTCTCTTGGAATCAATCAGCCATCTCTGTTGCCCATGATGACTATTTACATGGCTGAAAGCAAGTTATAGCACTTGTTTTATGCTGAAATAATTGAGAACTAGGACGGTCTGAGGCAGCAACATGAGATTACTGGATTGTTAGATTCAATTAATTTTATTTCGCTTGATCCAACTAGTTTATTAATCAAGTAGTTTATTTTATCTCAAAATAGGGTTTTACAGTTTATGGTTGGTAAAATACCTTTTAACACCTTATTACTTTTATTAATTATTTTTATCAGTAGCATTTTATCTCTCTATATTTAAAAATAAAATTTTATAAAAGATAATTATATTTTTTATATTTTTTATATTTTTTAATAGTAATTTTAAAAAGGGGGAAAACAATTGATCATTATATTTTTAGATAAAATTTTCATAAAATTCATATATATTAACATAAATAACAAAAAAGAATAATTTTAAAAAGAATAATAAATCAAAAATTCATTTCATTATTCTTATCAAATTAAGAAAAGTTAAAATTTTAAATTGATGAATTAAGATTAAATAAATATTTTCTTATCTTTAGAGATAAAGAAGGGTGTGAGCTTATTTTAGTTGAATGTTTATTTTTTTGAAATATTTCTGATGATTTTAATTAATGGATAGAGAGCCAATGTTTTTTTTTTTTTTTTTTTTTTTTGGCATATGTTAAGTTTTCATTTACCTCAACTAGTACTCTTTCAAGGCACTTATGTTAAGGCTATTATGTCTTGGACAATCAATGAATACAATTTGTATATGTACTTTGGTAAAAAAGGAATAAAGTTTATCATGGTGAAGATGGAATAAAGTTCATTATTATTAGATGATGGTGAAGATGAGGAGATTTTTAATAATAATTTTTTTTATTTTTTGTCTAAAAAAAGGGTAGTATATCAAATAATTTGAAGTGTACATTTAAAGTTGATTTCTAAAATATTGCTTCGATTTGAACTATGATTTTTTAATTGTTTTTCTCATTATTATATTGCCCTATATTGCCCTATCACACCTCGTGGGGGCGTTGGACGTGGGGGCGTGAAGATAATTGATGTATTTAATTTTTACAATCGGAATAATTTTACAGATGAACGGTTTGATTTGATTCTATTGAAGTTTTTATTTATCGTGTGATAATTTTTCCGTGCAATGGAGAATTTGATATACGATCTGATTGAGATATCGGTAAATTTGAGAAAAATTCTCAATCACTATATTAACTTTGCATATAATTTTCATGTCCAAAAAATTTTATTTCCATTCCTTGCATGCAAATTTCAACTCCCTCATATAAATATTGATACCTAAATTGTCCCTTAAATTTTTTAGGTACAAAAATTTTAAAATTGAGTACAAAAAATTTAAAAATGAGTATAATTCTTATTAAAGTCAGTATATGTTAAATTCAGTACTTTACACTTAGGGCTGTAAATGAATCAAGCGTTCGTGAACAAGCTTGGTGTTCGGCTTGGTAAGAGCTTGTTTATGTTCGTTCAATATACATAAGATTAATTAAACAAACAAGCTTGAACAGCTCGTTAAGCTAAACAAACAAGCTTGAACACATATGTGTTCAGCTCGTTAACGTTCGTGAACAACGTTCGTGAACAATGTTCACGAACCATATTTATTAATAAAACTCTTTTAATATGCTAAATAAATAATAAAATAAAATAAATAAATTTAAATTATCAATCTTAATAACTAATCAAACAATTAAAAGTTTCAAACAATCAAACAAGCTTGAATTGAGAGCTTGATAACATCTAAACGAACCAAGCTCAAGCCAAGCTTGAATTGAGAGCTTGATAACATCTAAACGAACCAAGCTCAAGCCAAGCTCAAGCCAAGCTTGAATTGAGAGCTTGATAACATCTAAACGAACCAAGCTCAAGCCAAGCTTCAAACAAGCTCAAGCTCATAAAAAATAAACCAAGCCAAGCTTGAACACTCATTTCAAAAGCTTGGTTCATTTTAAGATCGGCTCGGCTCGATTATCTTATCAAACAAGCTTGAACACCCCAAAGCTCGGCTCGGCTCGTTTACAGCCCTAATTACACTATAATCTAGTACTCTATATTATGATCGAGCATATTTTTTATCGAAATTAATCCTCATATTTTTCGGTACAAATAGTCTAAAAATGAGTATAATTTCTATTAAATTCAGCATATTAAACTAAAATCGAGTATATTTTGAGGTGAAAAAAGAATTGTACTCAATTTGATAGAAAGTATACTAGATTCTAAGTTAATATACTCAATTTAAGAGAATTTATAATGATTTTTATACTTTTTGTACCTAAAAATATCATAGGCAATTAGGTAAAGATGTTTGACTAGGACGTAAAAATAAAGATTTTCATGGATGGGGACTATATGTAAAAATTTATTTGCCAATAGAGACTGCATGTAAAATTACACTTGAGAATATGTGAGATTATAATTATTTATTTATAGTTTTTAAGATGATTTTATCTTTTATTTTTTTAATTTATGATTTTTTGTACTTTTTATTTTTAAAATATATTTTTAGATTTATTAAGATGATTTTTATATCATTAATTTCTACATTATAACAGAGCTTTCATCTTTATAATTTTTGATAGTTTGATTGAAGAATTGTTAATTCAACCTATAATTTTCACACATTTATACTATTTTGATTAGGTTTTTTTTGTTGTTATATCAATTTGATTTTTTTACTATTTGTAAATTTGTGAGTACAATTCGTTGAGTAATCATACCAATGAATCATTTAAATAGATAAGAGACCACATAAAAAATAATATTCATCAAAATTTAAATAGATAGTTCAAAAGTGTAAGATTATTTACTAAAAAGATTACAATCAATTTTATCAATAGTTGATTGTAATATTACTATGGTTGAAATACCAAATTTCAAAATACCTCTCTCTCTCTCCTTAAAACTTACTAATTATTTTTGTCTAAATTAATTTATTTTTTTAATATGATGTTCATTCTATTAGATATGGAATGGAATTCGATTTGAATCGGATTCATTATCATCCCTGGTGTGATTTGATAATTGAATCTTGGTTTGAAAATTCTCTTACCATACCACCAAGTTATGGGATTGATAATAAAGAAGTATTCGTGATGAGTGATGTCACACTTTTTGCTTTCAGGTATTGGTTCGCAATAGAGAGAAGCAGTTCATGAAATTTTCTACATTTTCTCTTAACTATTTATTTTATTATGATATTTAAAAGCAAAAGAATTAGTAATAGTAAATAGTATCTTCATTTAATGAGGTTTTAAAATGATAATAAAGGTATTTACCATTTGAATCTATTCATTAGATGTCAACGCAAGTATAAAATTGAGTGGAAATCATTTAGCAATGCTTAACAAACAAAAATTAGAGTAAGATTTAAGAAGGTAAACCAAGTTATGCTGTGTAAAATCAACAACAGAGAAGACATGATATTGGGCAACATCTTTTGTTGCTTTTTTAAAATGGATTTTTCATGCATTAAAATTAATAGATTTCAATGCAAATGAGAGGAGATAGTACGACATTTTTACGCTCATTGAATGGAGAAGCATACTAAGACAATGACATACTCGTGACGTGGAGCCTAAAATTAAGATAACAGGGTGTCAAAATTAAGGATGATGTGACAGTCATCTTTGATGAAAGATAACATGCCCTTGCCTGGTTCTGGTTAATCGTTCAGTGATAGGGTTCTTCAATTTAAATAAACCAAGTTATAATTTGGTCAAGGGGGGTATAATCATGCCTTAGGTTGAGTGAATTGAGAAGTTTGGTACTTACGAGCGGCCAAGTCTTAAGGTCGATCGAGGCTCAATCCGGTCGGCCAAAATAACTAACTCACTCTACAATAAACCAGCCGCAAGGAATAGTTTGTAGTTGTACACGTCCGACCATAAAAGTTGATTAAGTTTGTACGCCCTGATTGTACGAAAGTCTGACCGGGTACAATTCAGCTTAGCATACTGGCATAACCTCTCGGAACATTGCGATGTTTGTCTGGGTAGCTTGCCATATGCCTTGTCGGGTAAAAGGACTACCGGATCTAAAGCACTTAGACCCATAAGTTTATATGTGTGCCTAGTCGGATAAAATATCTGCCGGGCCTAAACCACTTAAACTCATAAATTTATATATGTGCCCGACTAGATGAAATATCGGTTGGGCCTAAAGCACTTAGTCTCATGAATCTAAGTGTGCCCGGACAGATGAAATAACTGGCCGGTCTATAACACTAGGTCTCTCTGAGAACGCTGAGCCATAGAGAGGCCGGCTAGATTTGAGACAGTCAATTTCATAAAACTCTTCTGCACGGTTGGCCACAAGGTTGGCCAAAATTTAAAAACCTAGTGACATATTTTTTTTCACATGGATCTTTAGTGTATACATATTAGAGGGTTGCTTAAACAAATTTCTAGCATGCTTAGGGCATCTCCAATTGGGAAAATTTGGAGGAGATATTTCTCCCATTGTGGGGGATATTTTGAGAGGTAAATATAAATCACCGGGCATAACTTTATGCCCGGTGATTTCATGATAGGTGGCATGCAAGTGGGCCCCAAAAGGGGTAATGATTACTTTATTAAGATATTTTATTATATAATTTGAGATATTTGAGAGTAAGATATTTGGCAGGTGGGATCCATAAATATTTGGTTGAGGGGATATTTGATTGTGAGATTTCGGATATTTGAGGAATGAGATATTTGATTATTGATGTGGACGTAAGGACCACAAATATTTGATAAAAATATTTAGTGTTATTATGGATGCTCTTAATGTATTCAATGCACAATAAAGCAACTTAATAATAGAGCGGGCAACATTCTAAGCAAACAACCCAATTTAACAACAAGGCGAGATATACCTAGCAGGCAACATTCTAAATAGACAACCTAGCTTAACGACTAGGTGAGATATATCTAGCAGGCGATAGTCTAAGTAGACAGCTCGGTTTAACGACCGGGCGAGATATACCTAGCAGGCGACATTCTAAGTAGACAACCCAGCTCAATGATCGGGCGAGATATACCCAGCAAGTGACATTCTAAGCAAACAGCCTGGTTTAACGACCGGATAAGATATACCTAGCAGGCAATATTCTAAGCAGCTAGCCCGACTTAACGACTGGTCAAGAGACGTTCAGCAGACAAGCAATAGATAACATTTTAACAGCCTGTTAGAATTGTAGGAGAATATTATTTGGAAATCTCCTGTGGAAGTTATCTTGTTTCCCAGCAGTCAACCATTTATGACCGCATATTTTTGTAGCCCCGTTTCATTGAAGGTGTAAGCCATAAATAATAAAAGAGGTACATTTATGGGTGGATAAAAGATTCCTTAGAAATTTGTTACAGAATAAGCTAACAAACTCTCACACACACTATCATCTCATGATCATGGAGGTTATGAAAGGTGGTACATAAAGGGGATCCTCTCTATATCGGCAAGGTATGCAATTGTATCTCATTCAAACCTTATTCACGCGGGGATATTTTTCACTATTGTTCTTGATCCATTCGTCCAGTGGATACTAACTTAAGCGTCGGAGGGTCTTGCCAAGAATCTCCTTCCTTAGCTTTTGGTCTTTAACTTTCTGTTGGATCGTTGGTGTGTATACAGGATCTCGCCAAAGAAGTCTTTCTAAGAAGAGAAAAGTCTTACTCCGTTCAACTACTCGACCATCGTCACCAGTCCATCATCTCTACCACTTTAAGACATAATTAACATGGATCAATTATTACAAGCATGTGTTTATAATTACATAGATAGTATAAAAATTCTCTATAAATAAAATAATATTGCTTAATAAATAATATGATGCCATTTATGTTGTTTTATTAACATTTAGCCTTTAATTTTTGTCGTGGATGAAGTCCTCTTCGTCTTGGAGGGTGACCAAATGGAGGGATGCATCGTGACAACGGAGAAGAACCGCAAGAAATTAGCATAGTCGAAAATGTTATATATCAACATTTTTTTAATTAAAATATAACCTAGAGTTTTTCATTAATTGAATAATATAATTGTGTTAAAGTAATTATAACTCAAAAAGTTGCCACTTACAAAAGCGTCGGAAATATTTATAAATACTTTGACGCTTTTAAAAGCGTCAACAACAAACTTTAGCTTTAATCCATTTTTTTAATATAATTTAGGTATTTAAATTTTGTTCGATCTGATTTGCCTATCTGATAAAATTAATTTTTAAAATATTATTCCTATTGAACTTATTAATATTATAGATGCTTATCAAAATTTGATCATGCAAATGTTATAAAATCCCCTTGTTTACTGATAGTAAAGAGTAAATAATTTGTTCATACTAGCAATTCTGTTTATCTTCTGATTATATATAATTTTCGCCACAATATAATTCGTCATGATAATTGAAACAGCTAAATTACTTGTCAAACTATGTTTAATTCATATATTGATAATTTACTTTAAGAAATATAATGACTGTAGTCAGCTGTTGAATTGTTTAGCTCAAACACACATCATCTCGTTGTAGTGGAAACTCTGCACTACGAGTCTTGTTTGAAACCTGCACCAATAAAAGCATCATGCTGATTAGTTCATTTCTACCTACAAGCTTCTGAACATGTCTTGTCCTTGTCAGTAGGGGTGAGCAGTCAATCTGTTAAATCGATTAACCCGTTTATACCGATCCGAATCGAATCGAAAAAATAAAATCCGCCGGATATAGGGCCGGATGTAGGGTCATGATATTACATTATCCGATCTAGTAGGGCTGGATAGTTTTTTATCCCAATAACCAAACCAACCCGATCCGCGATCACCCCTACTTGTAGCAACTACTGCCGATAAGTTGTTACACGTTATAGTAGCTACTACGGATAAGCTGCTACACATTGTAGTAGCTACTGCCGATAAGTTGTTACACGTTGTAGCAGCTATTGACGATTAGCTACTACAACGTATAATGAGTAATGTCTATTATCATTTTAAAATATTTTATTTTTTATTATTTTATATTTCATTGGATATAGGGTCGGATATCCAAATAATTGACAATCCGTCAGGTATTTAATACATAATAACCGCCGAATATAGGATCGGATATAGGATCATGATACTACATTATCCAATTTAATAGGGCTGAAAAGTATTTTATTCTAATAATCGAACCAACAGAGTATCCGAGTGTCAGTTTTGACAGGACTAAGTTTTTAGTGGCGATATCGTTGGCAGGCTTCCACATTCACATCTGGTATTTTTCACCTGTTTGCTCTTGTTTATGTGAAGTCTCGGGAAAGAACAGACTGACCTTGATTGACTGGATAGCTCACTCGTCATCCTAGCCAACAAAGTACTGATTATTGTAAAATGTACATGCATGTTTTGTCTGTCAAGTTGCTACCATACTTGTGACACTTGTGAAAGTTTCAGAGAGGTAGTGATGAACAGACGAAAGGTGAACTGAGGTGTTGCCCAATTCTAAGTCTAACTTCAACTAACAATTCCTTATCTAAATCAGCATCCAATAAAAAATGTGATCTGAAACACGCCAAAACAAGTGTCAGATACGTGCATCAATAGGACAGTGAAGCTTTATGACACACTACCATTCATAGAGAACTCTCCTTAAAAAATCACGCTCCTCTCCCCTCAAAAAAATACGATAATTTATCAAAAGATATATCTAAATTTATCAAAAAAAACACATATACTTCTTTGACATTTACCAAAAAATACACCATTTTAAATGAATTTCCTATTTTATCTTCCTGATAAATCTATTTTTTTTTCTTTTTACTATCGTTTCTCACTCTCTCTTCTATTTACTTTTTCCTATGCATGCAACTAATCTAATTTTTCTTTTCCGTTCTTCTCTTTCCTCTTTTTTTTTCCATGGGTGCATGCATAACATAAGATATCAGACCCACAACGTTTAGAGTTTAATTGATTTTTTGATAACATTAGAATCATATCAGGCCTAATATATAAATCTCTCTTTTTTTTTTTTCTTTTTCTGTTATTAGGTCTGATATCTCCCCATATCAGGCTCACATTGGGCCTGATATAAAGAGATATTAGGCTTACATTGGGCCTGATATCTTTTCATATTAGGTCTAATAACAAAAAAAAAGAAAAAAAGGGATATTTAAGTTTTTCAAAACCTCTGGTCTACCACTAGGAATGCCGAAAATAACAATGGAGAGCATATTTGGACTCTTTGAAATTTTAGAAATCCACAGGACCTGAAATGACTGCAATCTGAGGTCTCTAGGTTGATAAGTGAGTTTCGGTCAAAACCCACTGATGGACCTAGAGAGCTCTGATTGCACTCATTTCAGTTCCTGTGGATTTTTAATATTGCATGGAGTTCAAATATGCTCTCCATTATTATTTTTGGCATTCCTAGTGGTGGACCAGAGGTTTTGAAAAACCTAAAACGTATGGGGCTTGGTTTGTTGATTTTTTCTTATTATATTTTAACATATTTTAGAAGTTGAAATAAATAATAGATAGCATATTTAAACTCTTTGCAACATCAGAAATCTACAGAAACTGAAATGGGTGCAATCAGAGCTTTCTAGGTCCATTAGTGGGTTTTGACTGAAACCCACTGATCGACCTAGAGACCTCAGATTGCAGTCATTTCAGGTCATGTGGATTTCTAAAATTGTAATGAATCCAAATATGCTCTCCATTGTTATTTTTTTTTTTTGCATTCCTAGTAGTGGACCAGAGATTTTGAAAAACTTAAATCTCTCTCCCTCTTTCTTTCTTAAATCAAATAGAGTAAAAAATTCTTTAAAATTATTTCATGCTTACATAAAAGGTTATCTACTTCTCAAGACCTAATAAATGAACTTAGCAAAGAAAATGTAGAACTCAAAGAACAACTTAAATCAAACTCAACAACTAAACTAAGTTAATATGAAAATTCAACTCAAGTTGCTAAACTTGAAGAAGAAAACTCAACCATAAAATCTGAAGTTGTAAACCTTAAAACCTTACTTGAAAATTTTATAACAAGATCCAAAAACCTAGACCTTATATTTGGATCACAAAGAGTTATCTATAACAAATCTGGATTCGAATATAAAAATATCTCAAATAAAATATTTAAATCATTTTTCAGTCAAAATAAAAAATAAACCAAAGCCAAGGTTCCAAAAACTTGTCTAACCAAGCAAGTAGGACTAAACTAATATTTTATATCTAAAAATGAAATTCACTACCTGTAACAAAACAAATTAATCTAAAGTCAAACCTAAAAACAAAATTTAAACTTGCTAATCCTAATCTAAATCCAAACCTAAAATCTAAACCAAATAAATCAAATTCAAATAAAACCCCTAAATTTAAATCAAATAACTACAAATTTAACCTAAACCCAAGCTATACTCAAGTTTATTTCAATTATAAAATAAATTGACATAAACCTAAAACTTAAACCTTTATAAACCTTGAAGACGCCCTCCATAAGGCATAGAAGGTGCCTTCCATTTGCTTGAAGGCACATTCCAAGCCTGATTTTAGCAGTGAATAAAGGATCCTCTATTTACAAAAATCGATGCTTTCCAACCTATTCCTACCAATTTTCCACCTTTTTTCTCCACCCTTCACCTGTAAAACTCCAAATATGCCTCCTAGGTACCCTCTAACTCGATCTATATAATTATGTCTTTATATTTGTGTGTTTTTCTTGAATAATTGCATGTAAATATTACTTTAGGAAATGACGGAACATTAATCCATCCCAAGCTAGTTCTAGTGGGGAAGTAGTATCCCCTCTGCCGATGTCAAATTCCCTATTGAGCTTCTTAGGCTAGATTTTTTGAATCGTACATATGTTGCATTAAAATTTAGATACCTAAGTAGGATATTTTTTTCTCGTTATTGTAACCCTATTATAGAAGTTATGGACTACTATAGGTTAGATAGATTGGTTTAGTGTAGTTATTCAGTCAACTTAGACTTATGTGCCCAATTTTATAACAACTTAGTTAAAATAGATGGCTTGACATACTCTACCAGAGTATGTGGTAAGGACTTTAGGTTCTCACCCACTCTACCGTATGATAGTTTGGGATTTAGGCAGTCTGCATGCCCGTTTTTGTATTACCCTAGTAGGAAATTACCATTTGGCAAATCCTACTCCCATATTACATTGAATACCGTCCATATGTATTTTTTTAGGGATGAGAGAGTACTTATTGTGACTAACTTCATATTTCTCTTTTAGGGTTTAGGACTATATCTTGTATAGAGTTCTTACCACTTGTTTTTTACCGATCACATCTTGCGATATTGCAATGATGCGACCCTCACATTCTTTCTTCTTTTATGCACTATGTCAGCAACTAGACATCGACATTGTATTACATATATTTCAGAATGGCATTCATGCATCCAGTCTCATCACTAGGGGACGAGTTCATATGTCCTACTGTCACATTTTGACTTTTATATTTTCAACTATAGAGGTAGACATGACCCAGGATACACTTACTTCCCTTAGCTTGTATAATGAGATTGGTCAATGTTAGCTTGCATTAGTGCATATAGAGGTTATAGCTCAAGGGAGACTGACTTAGAGAGGGGTCCTCAGACAGTCGTTCTGGATGAGGCCGGTGAGGGCATCCCACCAGTCATTCCAGCCGAGGTCGATGAGGCAACAGTGGCTAAGGAGGAAGAGATGCCATAGTTTACATTTGATAAGTACTTTGCACCTCTTCCAACCATGACCCAACCTTTGACCTCACTTTCCATAGACGATCGTCTTGCTAGACTTGAGAAGTCTTTCGCACAGATCTGACAGTCAGTCTCAGACGAATTCACCTCTTTCTGGGGTGAGATGACCACTGGATTTAGGTAGTTAGACCTACATATGTATGTCATATCTCAGGCTTTACCAGTGACTGATCAACCCCCACCTCTACCTGCCGATGATGACTACGCATCATTTTGTTCAGTGCACTTGTATATATTGTTTATTTGCTTAACTTAATCTATCTATTCAGTTACTTATTGACTACTTTATTTAGATAATCTAGTAAATTTATTTTTAAAAATCTAATTTAAGGGTAGGATGTGTCTCTCCTCAAACAACTTTCAAATTCTAGAAAATTCATTAATTATATTTTCTCGGAATTCCTATTTCTCTAGTATTTTAAAATTTGTTTTGGCCTTAGTGTAAGATGAACCCCTAGAAAACATGATCCTATAGATCCAGGCAATGATCATCTTATAAATACACTAGGTCTACCTTAATTATGTATTCAAAAACTTAGAATGACGTGAGATGCGTAAGCATTTTACTTGGACTTCAGATGCTTATATCAATATAAGTTTGGGTAAAAAATATAAAAAAAAATAGTGATCAAGTTAAATAGTCATTCTTAGTAGATAACTAACTGGATACATGTACTTAACTTGACTAACCAAGTAAACGTTATTATCGTTTGGTTGTCAGTTAGAAACTAAAGGTTAGACATTTAAGGATAATTTTTAGATGAAAATTATTTTTAAAATAATATCAGATTAAGGGAGAGGATCTAAAATTTGTGTTAAAAATACTTTGAAAATAACTTGTAAAAAGTCCTTAAACATATTCGAAAAGCTTATTCAAAAACTTGCTTTAAAATTGCTTTGAAAAATCCTTGAAAAATGCTTACAAATATTTACAAAACACTTTGAAAAATGCTTTCTAATTTGCTTAATTTCTTTAAAATTGTTTTACAAAATACTTACAAAATTTCAAAAAATTGTTTTTGAAAAGCACTTTATTTTTAACGTGATCACTTTTAAAAATATTTTTTACATGGAAATATTTTACAAAATTATTTTTAAAAATTCTTAAAAATGAGTTTTGAAAATTACTTCGAAAACTTGAAAATCTCTTAATTATCTTCAAAATTATTTTGAAAAATACTTTGAAAAATTTTGAAGTCTTTCACCCTTCCCTGAAATAGACCTACAAAAATTTATTGTTTTATAAATTTACTTGTTTATTTACACATTTCATACTTTTGGTATACTTATCTACATTTTTTTTTATGAATGTCAAAAGGGAAGGGTAAGGATTTAAGTAAGAAAAAGTAAGAAAACTAAGAGAGTGTTTGGTTTGTATTTTCCACGTTGTTTTCTATTTTCACTTTTTAAGAAAATGGAAAATATGGAAAAGTTATTTTTCAAAAAATTGGAAAATATAGTTTTCTGAAAATGAAAATAAAAATGCAAATAAACCAAACGCTCCCTAAGAAATTCTAAAAGAGTTAACCCTGAAAATGATTTCTATTAAATCAATTTTTACTATTTCTTGATGCATTATTTTTCTAACTTTAACCAATGTTGTCATTGCATCAAAGAGGGGGAGATTGTTGGTGCAGTTGGCACCAATGGTCAAACCTAAGTTTTGATGAATGACAAGTCGATTAAAGTTAAATGTGTTGTGATCTAACATTTTTACCAAGTGTGCAGGACTTGACTGGTCTGACACCAAGCTGAAATCTAGCTAGATTTGGAGGACCTGATAGCTAATGTAGAAGTTCATATAGGTCAAGAAGTGACCCAATATCTGACAGAAAGTCTGGATGGATCCACGGGACATGACAGCTGGCCGAAGTTCAGTTGAGTCTGTGGACTTGACAACTGGCTGGTAGACCTGATGGACCATAAGGAACTCAAGTGATTCTACAAGGTAAGTAAGATAAGTTATTAGAGGAGAGAGTTCTAGTGAGGATGAGTCCCAATAGGCCCAGGTCTAATTTAGGCTCATTTTGAAAATCTAAATTGAGAGAGTGACTAGATCCTAGTCTTAGGAAGACAGAGTCTAGTTAATACTGTTGTTTTATAATTGTACTAACTCTGTTTTGCAGGTTAGATATTTTCTGGTTGAACTAACATGTTTTGCAGGAGCAAAAATAATAAGAAACCTCGAGTGAACATTGCTAGAGGCGCCTCCTATGCTGTTGGAGGTGTCTCGGAGGCTTGGTCGCAGACTCCATGCGGGAGGGCGCGGAGGCACCTTCAACACATTTGAAGGCGCCTTAAGCTTGGAGCTGGAAGGCGCCTTGGAGAGCTTTGAAGGTGTCTTCCAGAGGATAAAAATCGAATGTCATGGAGGTTATCATTTCTAAATATAAGGCGATCAAATTTGTTGATGGAGGTGCCTTGAAGGATGCTGAAGGCGCCTTCCACAACCTATATATGCCTTATTTGAGCAACACACAAGACACAACGCCTCTACGAACTGCAAAGGCACTTCTGCTACTTAGAACACGTCCGACTGTTGTTGTGCTGCTACTCCGCGACTTCCAACTGCTGGCAGTAGACCAACACCAACTCCTGAGCACTTCCAGATCATCTTTCTACTAGTTGGTAACAAGTTAATTACTGCATTTTGTTACTATTTGCAAAAAGGGAGTGTAGGCTATTACACTTCCCCTTCTTCGATATATTATATTCGATTCTTTTATCCGGCTGTTCTGGAAGAGGTTCTTAATGGATTACTCGTCAATACGATCCGAAGGATCATGAGTCTTGGAGTAGGAATTGTCGAAGGCTTTGAACCAAGTAACTCCTCGTGTACTGTGTTTTTCTTATTCAATAATCAAAGGTTGTAAAAAAGCATCTATTTATCCTTTTGGATTTTGAGGACCTAGAATAAACATAGAAAAAATATGAATTCATCTTTTGTGCATATCCTTGAAGGTAAGTTATATGATCTTAATATAATTAACCAAGATGAAAATTGTTGTCCATAACTTTTAAATGATTTAAATTCATCTACAGAAAGTCCAAGTCTCACATTACGCAGTTCTAATACAAAGGAGAAAAGTATTGTATCAAGATATTTCCACGCTGGTGAGTTACAAGGATGACACATTATTTCTCCTTTGTGTACATGGTTTTGATGTCGTCATATGTGGTTTGCTGTTGCGGCAGATGCATACAAGCGTTGAAGCCTAGCATTTAACATAAAGTAATATATGACTTTCAAGGAAATATTTTTCTTCTTCTCCCCATACATGCGACTACTCTACTTATAACAAGGGTGATTACACATTCTGCATTCCATGTCACGCCCCAGAGGAGTCCCTGTCCGAGAAAATTTCGGCAGCATCTCCCCTGTACGGTGGACAATATGAAACTTTCTACAAGCACTAAATACCTCAGCCACATGCGGCTGGAATAATAACAACAAAATAAACCATCACCACGCAGTTTATATAAGTAAACAGAAAGATAATACCCTGACTCGAAATCCACCCTACTCCACTACACTCGTAAAGCTCAAATCCGACGAACTCACCTCTTCTGCTGTCCAGGCAGGCATGTAGTAGAATAAAATCCAAATCATACCAAAAATCCATCAACATCTCAAAATCCATACAAAGTCCAAGTATCCAAACAAACCAAGTCTATAACATAGTCAAAAAGAAAACAAACAAAACCAGTAGATCCATAAGTCTTCGGGTCTTCAGGGGACCAGCAACTAGAACTCTCTCCTGACAGCATCATCCTGAAATATAACAACAATGGAGGCGGGGTGAGTCCAACACTCAGCAGGTACAATTGATATGCAAAATAAAGAAACAACACCTAGCACTAATCATGCGTACAGTCTCCTGATAAGAAAGATAAAAATGCATCTGAAGTAAACAGGAGAATGCTGTACTAACCAGGTCCTGAGTATAAGGTCAAACAGTCCGAGTGGTATAGGAATCCTGTATGCATGTCAAACATAGGTATCCAAACAATATGCAGCATACACAAACACAAGCAATAAATGCATCATGCATATGATGCCAATGATGCGTCCTGGTCACCCCTGACGCCAGTCGATCATCTCATACAAAAGTGAGGCCGAGTGGGTAGGGCTGTGACAACCGTGCACTCTGTCGTCACTACTCCTGATGAGTGACCGAGTGGACGGGATGCTGTCGGAGTACACCTATCCTCCTACCCCAAATCATAAATGGGGGAGCGCAATGCTCTCATCTCCCGGTACTCAAAGACGGGGAGGAATCCCTGCCGGATAACACGTTGTGTCACACTACCCATGAGCGGACCAACGGTGCCTAACAGAGTCCCTGCTGCAACACACTCAGCCTGAATCGACCACTAACCCATGAGTGGTGGTGTGTGCAGATCCATGTAACTGGCGATGTGCTCAACAATAATGGAGCGGACTATCGCACAGCATGCAATCATGCAAATGGTGCATGGCACTAACCACAAGAATATCCTGACCTAATCCACATATATATAAAAATGCATCATAGGTCAACGAATCCAAAACAATCCAAAGGTATACAGAAGGTATAAAACCTAGGTCCTGAACATGGTCAAGCATGGCATATCACTACCCCTATAAGCATGTATAAACAGGTAAAATATACCCGAGATGCAAAACCAATCAATCAATCAAGCATGTAAGATTTGGGTAGTGATTAACCGAAACAGATAAGAAACACAATTAATGCAACATGTTAATTTAATTACTAAGCATATCAAATGACATAAGTCAAAAGTACCCGCCTCCAATAAGAAAAGTCCAATCTGGTACGAACACGACGTCGAGATACTCGTCTCGCGTCAAGGTCCTGTAATACCAATACACAGATATTTTATTTAGCTAAAAATTCAAATGAATTGCTAAATAAAATTCCCAATACAACTTAGGACAAAACCCTAAGTCATAATCATTACCCTACCTAATTAAACACATAAAATTTAGTTACTCAACCTGTATCAAATAACTAAATCAAACTCTTAACTCAATTAAGAAAACCCTAATTATTAATCAACCTACTACAGCATGCATAATCATCTAAAATAATCAAATCCAGTCATGATCTACATCCAAGATCAAATCCTACATTAAACTAATCAATCACACTAATCATGTATCAACTAGTGATATACTAATCATCTAGAAATCCATATCATCTCCAATTCTACACATCTCTAATTCATCAATAATACAAACCAACTACCTTACTTCTTACCTTAATCCACGGCCCAATATCGTTGCTGCCGGAAAGGAAACGCTGCCGGAATCTACTTCTCGGCTCTTATCGAAAAATGTTGTCCACCAAACCAAATATCCCTAAGTTAGCAGCAAATCCTAGATCAATCACAACAAATCAAATTTAGTTACGATTTACCCTAATCAACAATAACATAAACATAATCCACAATCCAACTCATACCAAATTCAACCCAACTTCGATCAGGGTATTGCTGTCGAGGAACCAATGGCTGCTAAATTCGAAGCCTCAGCAGTGTTCCACTGTCGGACAATTTGCCTTTCCCGGAGATGGAAAAACCTCGCTGTGGGAAAAAGGCAGTGGCGTCGGGTGGTGGATCTGTGGTCACCGAGTGCTGGTCTCGGATTGCTCTATCAGAGATCAGTGTGGCAAAGCCCTTACCAGCGTAGGAAACAGAGGCTAGGCAAGCTTGGACACACGGTGCCGGAAAGATCAGTGAAAGGGGCAACTGCCGAACAGAACTCAACAAATTGGACTGGTGGCGCCGAGGAGATGGGTGTCGTCGGAAACCCTAGATCGGGAAATACCTTAGGGAAACCACCAGTGTGTCCCCGTCGCCGGCTCGGGTGCTCGATGCTAAGTTCCCTGTGGCTGGCGGCACTTGGCAGAGGCGAAGAGAGCGACCGTCGGCACTAAGACAGAGAGGAACAGGAGGTTCCTCGGCGGCAGAGGAGAGGGAAGAAGAGGAGAAGATCGTGTTCGGGAGAGGAAACCGGCGCGAGGAAGAAGGAGAAAAAGAACGGCGGAGAAGGAGGTTAGGGATTCTGTGTCGCGAGTGGGTGGGGGGGGGGGAATCGGGAAGAGAATGAAAATAAAGAGAAAAAGAAAAAGGAAAAGAAATAAAACTTTTCCTCGCTTAAATGGGGTAGCCTAAACAGGCTTTTCCCCGGGCTCTGTTTTCATCCTCGTTAACTCGTCCATACGAGCTCCGAAAAATTCCCGAAAAATTTCCAAAAATTCCGGAAAATTCGCTTATTAATATTTGCTTATTTTCCGGTATTTTACATTCTCCCCCACTAATAAAAATTTTGTCCCCAAATTTCGTTATCTACCATCAGCTAGTACTAACAACAGATATATAGTATAAATGCTGAACGGTAAATAAACCACATACCTCAAGTGAAAAGATGGGGATATCGAGCTCGGATCGTATCCTCGAGCTCCCAAGTAGCCTCCTTATCCGAATGATGCTGTCATCCGACTTTAACCAGCCGGATAGTCTTGTTCCGCAACTGACGCTCCTTCCGGTCCAAAATCCCTACCGGAATCTCCTCATATGTGATGTCAGGCTGAACTAGAACTGGAATATCTGCCAGCACATGTGTCGGATCAGGCACATATCTCCTCAGCACGGATACATGAAACACATCGTGCACACCTGATAGGGACAGTGGTAGTGCCAATCTGTAAGCTACCGCTCCGATTCTCTCTAATATCTCGAAAGGACCAATATACCGCGGAGCTAACTTACCCCTGAGGCCAAATCTCTTCACCCCTTTCGTGGGTGAAACTCGTAGAAATACATGGTCGCCAACAGAGAACTCTAGTGGTCTACGTCTCCGATCTGCATAACTCTTCTGGCGGTCCTGTGCCTCTAACATCCTCCGTCTGATAGTACGGACTAACTCTGCGTCCTGCTGAACTCTATGAGGTCCCAACAACTGAGCCTCTCCAACCTCATCCCAAAGGACGGGTGTCCGACAAGGTCTACCATACAACGCCTCAAACGGTGCCATCTGGATAGCCGAATGGAAGCTGTTGTTGTAAGCAAACTCTACTAACGGCAGATGGTCCTCCCAACTGCCTCCAAAATCCATAACACATGATCTCAGCAAGTCCTCAAGAGTCTGAATAGTCCGCTCTGACTGTCCATCTGTCTGTGGATGGAAAGCTGTACTGAAACGGAGCTGTGTGCCCAAGGCCTGCTGCAGACTCTGCCAGAAACGAGACGTGAACCGTGGATCTCTATCCGAAATGATACTCAATGGAACACCATGTAGTCTGATAATCTCTCGGCAATACAAATCTGCCAATCGATCCAGGGAATCAGTCCTCCGAATCGCTAAGAAGTGCGCTGATTTGGTTAATCGATCAACGATTACCCAAATCGCGTCATGGCCTCGTCGTGTCCTAGGCAACCCTACCACAAAGTCCATGGTAATATGATCCCACTTCCACTCAGGAATAGGAATCCGCTGAAGTAATCCTGCAGGTCTCTGGTGCTCAGCCTTCACCTGCTGACAGACAAGACATCTAGCTACGAAATCCGCGATGTCTTTCTTCATGCCGTTTCACCAGTAGGAACGTCTCAAGTCTCGATAAATACGGGTCCCACCTGGATGAATCGCAAATCGAGAGCAATGAGCCTCCTGAAGTAGCTCCTGTAGGACCGGAGGAGACTGAGGTACGCATAATCTGCCTCGGTAGTGTATAACACCCTCCTCGTCTCGTGTGAACTCGGTCTGTTGCCCGGAAGCTATCTGGCTGCAAATAAATTGCAAATACTGATCAGCAGCCTAGGGCTCTCGTATCCTCGTCCTGATCAACGACTGAGCACCCATGGTAACCAGAGTACCCTAATCTGTCTGTCCTTACCCCTCAAGGCCCAAATCGGAGGAGCCTTAAATTAAGTCTGTGACCACAACTCGGTGGCAAGCTAAAGTCCCTCCGGACTTCCTGTTAAGCGCATCGACAACCACATTAGCTCTCCCCGGTGATAGCTAATGGTACAATCATAATCCTTCAAGAACTCCATCCATCTTCTCCGTCGGAGATTAAGTTCCTTCCAAGTAAACAGATATTTGAGACTCTTATGGTCAGTGAGAATCTCAAATGTAACGCCATATAAATAATACCGCCAAATCTTCATGGCAAAAATAATGACGACTTGCTCCAGATCATGTACAGGGTAGTTCTTCTCATGTTCCTTCAATCGACGAGAAGGATAGGAGACTACCATATCGTGCTGCATCAGAACAGCGCTCAAACCCTAAATAGATGCGTCGGTGCAGAGGACATATCCGTCCTCTCCAGAAGATAAAACCAAAAATCGGAGCCGACACTAGTCTCCGCTTCAACTCCTAGAAGTTGGTCTTGTCATCCTTAGTCCAAGTGAACTTCACGCCTTTCCAGGTCAGACGTGTCAGTGACATGGCTATCCAAGAGAAACCCTCAACGTATCTCCGGAAATATCGAGCCAAACAAAGGAAGTTGCGAGCCTCTTCTATAGACTCCGTCTACTTCCAAACGGTAACAACCTCAATCACCTGTGAAACCACGGTATACTCCTACTGGTGACCGTGTGTCTCAAACATCTCACAGAAGACAACCAAAATACGTACTACTAATCTTTACATCTAGACGTTTCAGTCGAAACATCTCTAGAACTATGCAAAGATAGTGTACGTGATACACCTCATATCAGGAATAAAACATCACATCATCAATAACGATAACGAATTCTGATCCAATATCCTAGGGATACCCAAATCATCTAGTCCATGAAAACATCTAAGGCTCCGTAAGCCCTAATGGTAAAACCAATACACATAATATCCGTATCACAGACATTCCCAATCCATAAGATCCTCGACAATAAATCTGAAATATGATCACCAACGATATAAAACATCTAAGCATATATCCTCCAGTGTGAGAGCAACGCTCCATCACAGAAAATACCACATATGTGGGAGCAACGCTCTACCACAAGAAATCCTCATTATGTGGGAGTAACACTCCACTACAAATAATCTGAAATATGTATCGCAATAAATATAGGGGCAATGCTTCGCTACAAGCAATCCGTAATATGTGGGAGCAACTCTCCACCACAAAAAAAATACATAAGTACCCCAAGGAACCTAACTATCCAGCTAGAGAATGTACAAGATCTCTCTACCACAAATCACTGTGATTAGCCTAGGCTATAACAACCTAGTAAACTAATCAAATCCATCATCAACTCTATCAGCATCCTAGTGGGTCATCCACTGATAGGAGAATTAGTTGATGAGTTAATCCAACAAATGATATAATGTAGACACTCTACATCCTGCATTCAACATAAGTAAAATCATGCTGCTACCAACAATACACCTGACACACTTGCTCACACAACATATGTGTGATCGACATAATCCTCTCATTTGTACACACCAAACACACTCATAGTACAGGTATAAATCAATATGATACCTCCAACAATACCCACCGAACCCATGTGTATATATCAACATAGGTATAATCGACATTACACCTCAAACAACCTCACATGGCATATATACACCTATGCCAAGAGTATAATCAACGTAATACTTCCAACAAAACCTAATAGACACAAGTGCATCCACAAATCAAATATAATCAATAAAATACCTCGAATATTACACCGAACACATCTGCACATATCACAACTCACATTAAAACAATAAGATACATCCAATAAAACACTCAAACATATGTGCATATTTCACAACATAGTTTTTAATTGACAAATACCTCCAATAAACAATCAGACATGTATGTCTAACCACTCGGGTATAATCTACTAGAAACCCACAAAAATCATATGTATAAATGTGTACGACCCAAAAGACAAAGTCCGAATTCAAGAGCATCAAGACACTCTCATTTTTATCCTCAAAAATATCAGCCCATATAATATCAGATGAATCAGTTTCTACTCCCCATGAGAGCAAGTTAACATTCAAAACATCAAATCACTATTTATCAACATAGTCCAATATCAGAGGAAGTAAACATCAATTTTATCATCCTGTTAACTAACCACAACTAACCAGATTTATTAAAATCTCATAGGCACTCTAAACCATAAACTCTCTAGCACCCAATTTATAATCTGATCACCAACTATAAACATCAAACCTGTGAATATCATACATGACACTCACTATGTCACCATCAACAACAACCCAAATAATAGATCATCAAAATAGTCATCCACATAATATTTACTCTCATAATTCATTAAAAATCAACACATCACAATATCTGATCTCCCAATATCCCTCAACCTCAAATCATTCTCAACAATGATCAAACATGATAACTCTCCAATGACCAATTTTTCATCGTATCGGATACCCTAATATCCAAAAGATACGAGTATAAAAACTCTACTGGCTAAGTCCACAGGAATATATAGGTATCATCCATTAACCAGCTAACAATAGCAGAGGCTGGTATGTGCCTCCATCTCCTACTAGTAGTAACAGAAGCTAAAACTACTGATGGTATGATCTGAAAAATCACTAGAGACTATAATCCTTGATCTCTATTAGGTCAATCATGCTCAATGGCTAACCCATCACATGTAATATGTGTTACAACAACCAAACAGGTATTACATAAAGAATGCTAATACATGTCATAAACTATAAAATTAAACATCATACCTATATGCCGTCTGGAGATGTTCTGTCGCTGTCCAGTCCCCAACTTCTGACCTCAAAATTCCGAACGTGAAAATCGTCGGAAATCCAAACAAATCCGAAACGGAAATCCGAATATAACCACAACAGAAATCCGTATAAATCCAGAATAAATGCCCAGTTTGACTCGCAAACCTGGCTAACCAAATACCTAGAATACCAACAACAGGTATCCGATAAATCTCCAGAACACCAAAAGCAGGTATCCATAACCTGCTCTGATACCAACAAATTGGTATCAGATAAATCTCGAAAATCCAAAATACAAAAATCCAACAAGTATCGCCAAACTTGGCGTTCTGATACCAAGTAAATAAATTGGTATCAGGTTATCCCAAACATCCAACATACGAAAACAAAAGATCGTATACCTGTGCACTGATACCACTAAATTGTCACGCCCCAGAGGAGTCCCTGTCCGAGAAAATTTCGGCAGCATCTCCCCTGTACGATGGACAATCTGAAACTTTCTACAAGCACTAAATACCTCAGCCACATGCGGCTGGAATAATAACAACAAAATAAACCATCACCACGCAGTTTATATAAGTAAACAGAAAGATAATACCCTGACTCGAAATCCACCCTACTCCACTACACTCGTAAAGCTCAAATCCGACGAACTCACCTCTTCTGCTGTCCAGGCAGGCATGTAGTAGAATAAAATCCAAATCATACCAAAAATCCATCAACATCTCAAAATCCATACAAAGTCCAAGTATCCAAACAAACCAAGTCTATAACATAGTCAAAAAGAAAACAAACAAAACCAGTAGATCCGTAAGTCTTCGGGTCTTCAGGGGACCAGCAACTAGAACTCTCTCCTGACAGCATCATCCTGAAATATAACAACAATGGAGGCGGGGTGAGTCCAACACTCAGCAGGTACAATTGATATGCAAAGTAAAGAAACAACACCTAGCACTAATCATGCGTACAGTCTCCTGATAAGAAAGATAAAAATGAATCTGAAGTAAACAGGAGAATGCTGTACTAACCAGGTTCTGAGTATAAGGTCAAACAGTCCGAGTGGTATAGGAATCCTGTATGCATGTCAAACATAGGTATCCAAACAATATGCAGCATATAAATGCAGCAACCACAAACACAAGCAATAAATGCATCATGCATATGATGCCAATGATGCGCCTGGTCACCCCGACGCATCGATCATCTCATACAAAGTGAGGCCGAGTGGGTAGGGGTGTGACAACTGCACTCTGTCGTCACTACTCCCGATGAGTGACCGAGTGGACGGGATGTTGTCGAGTACACCTATCCTCCTACCCCAAATCATAAATGGGGGCGCGCAATGCTACTCAAAGACGGGAGGAATCCCTGCCGGATAACACGTTGTGTCACACTACCCATGAGCGGACCAACGGTGCCTAACAGAGTCCCTAACACACTCAGCCTAAATCGACCACTAACCCATGAGTGGTGGTGTGTGCAGATCCATGTAGCCAGCGATGTGCTCAACAATAATGGAGCGGACTATCGCACGATGCAATCATGCAAATGGTGCATGGCACTAACCACAAGAATATCCTGACCTAATCCACATATATATAAAAATGCATCATAGGTCAACGAATCCAAAACAATCCAAAGGTATACAGAAGGTATAAAACCTAGGTCCTGAACATGGTCAAGCATGGCATATCATTACCCCTATAAACATGTATAAACAGGTAAAATATACCTGAGATGCAAAACCAATCAATCAATCAAGCATGTAAGATTTGGGTAGTGATTAACCGAAACAGATAAGAAACACAATTAATGCAACATGTTAATTTAATTACTAAGCATATCAAATGACATAAGTCAAAAGTACCCGCCTCCAATAAGAAAAGTCCAATCTGGTATGAACACGACGTCGAGATACTCGTCTCGCGTCAAGGTCCTGTAATACCAATACACAGATATTTTATTTAGCTAAAAATTCAAATGAATTGCTAAATAAAATTCCCAATACAACTTAGGACAAAACCCTAAGTCATAATCATTACCCTACCTAATTAAACACATAAAAATTTAGTTACTCAACCTGTATCAAATAACTAAATCAAACTCTTAACTCAATTAAGAAAACCCTAATTATTAATCAACCTACTACAGCATGCATAATCATCTAAAATAATCAAATCCAATCATGATCTACATCCAAGATCAAATCCTACATTAAACTAATCAATCACACTAATCATGTATCAACTAGTGATATACTAATCATCTAGAAATCCATATCATCTCCAATTCTACACATCTCTAATTCATCAATAATACAAACCAACTACCTTACTTCTTACCTTAATCCACGGCCCAATATCGTTGCTGCCGGAAAGGAAACGCTGCCGGAATCTACTTCTCGGCTCTTATCGAAAAATGTTGTCCACCAAACCAAATATCCCTAAGTTAGCAGCAAATCCTAGATCAATCACAACAAATCAAATTTAGTTACGATTTACCCTAATCAACAATAACATAAACATAATCCACAATCCAACTCATACCAAATTCAACCCAACTTCGATCAGGGTATTGCTGTCGAGGAACCAATGGCTGCTAAATCCGAAGCCTCAGCAGTGTTCCACTGTCGGACAATTTGCCTTTCCCGGAGATGGAAAAACCTCGCTGTGGGAAAAAGGCAGTGGCGTCGGGTGGTGGATCTGTGGTCACCGAGTGCTGGTCTCGGATTGCTCTATCAGAGATCAGTGTGGCAAAGCCCTTACCAGCGTAGGAAACAGAGGCTAGGCAAGCTTGGACACACGGTGCCGGAAAGATCAGTGAAAGGGGCAACTGCCGAACAGAACTCAACAAATTGGACTGGTGGCGCCGAGGAGATGGGTGTCGTCGGAAACCCTAGATCGGGAAATACCTTAGGGAAACCACCAGTGTGTCCCCGTCGCCGGCTCGGGTGCTCGATGCTAAGTTCCCTGTGGCTAGCGGCACTTGGCAGAGGCGAAGAGAGCGACCGTCGGCACTAAGACAGAGAGGAACAGGAGGTTCCTCGGCGGCAGAGGAGAGGGAAGAAGAGGAGAAGATCGGGTTCGGGAGAGGAAACCGGCGCGAGGAAGAAGGAGAAAAAGAACGGCGGAGAAGGAGGTTAGGGATTCTGTGTCGCGAGTGGGGGGGGGGGGGAATCGGGAAGAGAATGAAAATAAAGAGAAAAAGAAAAAGGAAAAGAAATAAAACTTTTCCTCGCTTAAATGGGGTAGCCTAAACAGGCTTTTCCCCGGGCTCTGTTTTCATCCCCGTTAACTCGTCCATACGAGCTCCGAAAAATTCCCGAAAAATTTCCAAAAATTCCGGAAAATTCGCTTATTAATATTTGCTTATTTTCCGGTATTTTACATTCCATCAATTCACTATCTTCATTCCAAAAGATCATGCAATTATTGATACAACAATGAATCTTCTCTACTAACAAACCTAAATCTCTAATTATTTTTTTTTATATTATAGAAGCTATCAGTCATGCAATTATCATTAGGGAGTAACTCCGACATCAATTGACGCATTTCATCTTAATACCGTTCAGAAAAATGATATTCTACCTTCATGTTCACTAATCTTGTAATAGCTGATAGGTGAGAATGGCCAAAAGGAATGTCTTCCTACAATTCTCTCTCACTATCCTTCAATATGTCATACATTTTCTGAATTTTAGAAGTAGGTTTTTACTCTATATTTGATTGATCATATATATTCATCGCATCATTAACTATTGATTGCATTGCATTCACATGCCTTGATGATTCCTCTAAAGCAATCAGACAAAATGACAATGTAAGGAACTATAGCACTAAACACGCAAAAAGTGCAGTGGAAAAACACTAGTTCCTTTCCAAAAGATCTATGCGAAGGAAAATCATATACTAAGTTTTGTTAAAGGGAGTTACCTTTGTTGCGTAAACAGAAACTACCCATAGCAGGGATCTTAGCACAATCAAGTGTTCGCGCCTCTAATGGTATCTATACGAACAAGCCTTCTGTTCACCTCACGAACTCATGAAGTGGAGAAGAAACCAACCAAGGTTGTGCTAGCAACCCCAATGAAGGTTTCGGCCAAATGAAGAGAGCATAGAAGAAGGAGAACAAGAACACAAATCTTATCATGAAAATGAATCAAAACCCCTTTTGTACTCATTCATGAAATTGCCTTAATATCAATTACTAATTGACATTAATATTTGTTTTTATCCATGATCAATTCACAATTGATCACATTTTTGCTCTTCATTTCAATACATGATCAATTCTAAATTGAATACTCCTCTTCCTTAATAAATTCAAATTCATCAAGTCACTTAATGAGTTTAACTTATTAATCATCATAAATATGAATTGACTCAATGAATCCCATTCGAATTGGACTTATTCCAATAGTTGGATCCAATTGAATCTAACTCAATGAGTCTAATTCTAATTAGACTTAATCCAATGATCCAACAAATGAACTCATCTTCAAATCAACTTGTTCTTTGTATGTGACCTAATAGGTTCTTGTAACGTAATGTCTCTAAAACTATTTTAGATACATAAACAATGAGTGACATCTAGCAAGACATCATTACTACTCAAGTGACGAGAATGTTGAGATCTGACTTAACATTTCTGTGTCTATTATCTTGTATGACTCAATGCTTCTATCCTTGATATCTAGATTGATCAATAAGGCATAGACCGTGTCATTTTCTTATCAATCTTTATATTTCTTGATCTCTAAGTAGACATATTCAATCAAATAAGCTCAATATCGCATATTGACTCATTTGAGTATGGTCACACATTCTTATGTCTTACTAATTAAGGGGTCTACAGATATTGCTTCCATTATATAGAAGAGATAGATCTCATTTACATCACTCGCATCCCTCCGCATAACTTATTGCATACCCAGTGATCGACTTTATAGTCTACCCTGTTACAAGTGACGTTTGTTGATACCAAAGTATACAACTCCTTATGTAGGGAACCGTAGTGACTTCAGGTATAAGGACTATTTATACTAATAGTCACTATGAGAATATTTATAACACTCATATAACGATCCATGAAACATTCTCATGGCGGGTCATTTAGTACATATTCTCTAATATATACTCATGTGTTAACTTGATATCTCATATCCATGACTTGTGAGATTAAGTCATCCGTTAAACTACATGATAGTCTCAACGCATTAATATTGTCCTTGAATATTAATGCTTGACTAGGAATAATTTAGAGAAGTGTTCTATATATCCACAATATCCTACTATCAATTCAACCAATTGATATGTTGTGTTGGTGCAATATTCCCTAGGTCAAGGTTGGCCTGGTTGACTGAGCTTGAATTGGTTCAAGCTCGAGTCTTGATGTTTGGGTTTCGATGTTTGACAATACGTGTAGACAACACATGGAGATTGCAAGTGCGATTGTTCATGTGGGGAGATTGTGAAGGAGAGTCAAGTAGGTCAAGGTTGACTGGATACTTGACTGAAAAATCCTGGTGAGTGAAGCTAGGTGAAAGTCCTAGTGAGTGAAGCCTGGCAGGTGTGTAAAAGACCTAGTGAGTGAAGCTAGGCAGTAAGAAAAATCCTAATGAGTGAAGCCAGGTGAAAGTCCTAACTAGGAGGTTAGGCAGACTAGAAAGTCCTGGTGAGTAAAGCCAGGTGAAAGATCTAGTAAGTGAAGCTAGGCAGTTGGGAAATCTTGGTGATTGAAGCCAGGTGAAAGACCTAGTGAGTGAAGCTAGGCAGTTGGGAAATCCTGGTGAGTGAAGGCAGGTGAAAGACCTGGTGAGTGAAGTCAGACAGTTGGGAAGTCCAAGTAGGTCAAAGGGATTGATCGGATACTTGGCACGAGGAAATCCAGATGGGTCAAGGTTTGACCAGACATCTGGTGAAGGTCCAAGTGGGTGATGGAGGACCGGACACTTGCCACGAGAAGAAAAGTCCAAGTGGGTCAAAAGGATTGACCAAACACTTGGTGAGGGAGTCCTGGCAGGTCAGGAGTGACCGGATGCTACACATGATGTACCAGCAGGTCATGGTTGACCAGATGTCGGTTTAGGGGACTTTAGACTTGGTTTTGGGCAAAAACCTTGAGCTGGATCGATCAGCCGATCGATTGGCTCATGCACAATCGATCGGCTGATCGATTGGATGAGTCCCCGCGACAAGCCTCCTCCCAATCGATCAGTGGATCGATTGGGAGAAGCTCGCGATCACACAGAATGGCTCTGGATCGATCGGCCTATCAATTCAAAGCCTCCAATCGATTGGCCGATCGATTGGGAGTCGCGAGTCTATGCGATAAGCCCTGGATCGATCGACCGATTGATCCAGGCAATTTCCGAGAGCACAAAGGCACTCTGGATCGATCAGCCGATCGATCCAAAGCCTCCCCAATCGATTGGGAGCAATCCAATCGATTGGGATTTGACCGTTGGCATCATATTTAGCTGTTGGCGAGCATTTCTCTCAGTAGTGTTGGAGTGTATACTGAAAGCCTAAGCTTTGTAAACATTCATTATGAATAAAGAATCACATTTGGTCAAATTGTCTACATTTAGTTGTAGTTGTTCAATTAATTTATACTGTAGATAACATAGTATGTGGTGTCACATGCAGAAGATGATGTTATCAGTACCTTATAAATTATAAACAGTAGCTCATGACCAAAATGGAAAGGAACAAACCATTAGAAAGTCGTAGTGTAATTAGGTATCAGTTTATCTTGACTGTATAATTACACTAGTACACTTAGAGTGTATTGAGTAGGACTATTTGAGGTCGTTTCTTTTATACTGATTTTATAAAGAAACAAAGACCTCGGTTATTATGGAAGTGTGTGCTCTTAATCCTGATATAATAACAAGCACATATATTTGATATTTATTTCTTTAATTTATCAATGGGTGAGATTTAGTTCGATGAATCAATAAGCCCGATAAGTTGGGAAATGATATCACTTATAGTGTGTGTTGTTGATTATAGAAGGAAACTGTGTCCTAGAGATACTAGGTTGATAATGTCCCCAAGAGGAGCTCATAAGGATTGTCGTGTTAAACCCTGCAGGTGGACTTAGTCCGATATGACGATAAGGTTGAGTGGTACTACTCTTGGACTAAGATATTAATTAAATGAGTTGTCAGTAACTCACTTAATTAGTGGGCATTCGATATCTTAAACACAGGGAGACTAACACACTCATAATAAGAAGGAGCCCAAAAATGTAATTTGGGATTGGTGCGGTAGTTCAATAATAGTTCTCTAGTGGAATGAATTATTATTGATAAAATTAAGTTGTGTGTTCGGGGCGAATACGGGATGCTTAATTTTATCGGGAGACCAAAACCAATTCCTCCTCTCGGTCCCTATCGTAGCCTCTTATTTATAGAGTATTATACCCACTTATACCCACCTTCTATACCCACCAATAGGGGGCCGACCAAGCTAGCTTGGGAACCAAGCTAGGGCCGGCATATTGGGTGGTCGGCCCTAGCTTGAACCCAAGCTAGTGGGGGCCGGCCAAATTAAATTAAAAAAGAAATTTAATTTTAATTTTTATTATGTGGAAGATATAATTTATTAAAGAGAATTAAAATTAAAATATCTCTCTTGTAAAAGATCTACAATAGATTAAAGAAAGAGATTAGATCTCTTTCCTTATTTGTAGATTGGTGAGATATTTTATTTTCTCTTTAAAAATTATTCACATGTTGTAAAATTAAAATTATGAAAATTTCTTTTTATCAACCATGAAGAGATTTTTGAAGAGAAATTTTAATTTTAAAATTTCCGGAAACAAATTAGGAAGTTTTAATTGTTGATTGAAACTTGTCCAATTTGTTCTTCATGATGTGGCCGACCACTTGAATTTAATTGGGGAAATTTTATTTTATTTTTCTCAATTAAATCATGTCAAGGAAATTAAGGAAATTTTATTGTAATTAAATTTCCTAATTTGCCTAGGCCAAGGAATATAAAAGAAGGGGTGAGGGTGCCTTCATGAGACACAACCTCTATTATTTCTCTCCCTCTTTTGTTCCTTGGTGTGGCCGGCCATCCTTTCCCTCTCTTCCTCTTGTGGTGGCCGAACCCCTCTCTTTTCTTGGAGCTCTTGTGGTGGCCGGATACTACTTGGAGAAGAAGAAGAAGAAGGAGAGGAAGCGAGCATCTCTTGGAGCTTGGTTAGTGTTTTGATTTTCTTCCTTGGTGAAGCTTCTTTCTTTGTGGCCGAACCTAGCTAGGAGGAGAAGAAGGTGGTTGGTGGTTTCTCATCTCGGAAGATCATTGCCCACACAACGTCCGAGGTTAGAAGAGGAATACGATAGAAGATCAAGAGGTCTTTTAGAAGGTATAACTAGTAGTTTTTCTTTTTCCGCATCATACTAGTTATTTATGGAAATAATACCAAATACAAGATGCTTAAGTTCTAGTATTTCGAATATGTTTTTCGATGTTGTGTTCTTTTGTTTTATTTATCCTTGTGATTTGATTGTTCTTTTCGGTTAACTTAAAGTTATTTTAGGAAATTAAATATTAGCTTTCTATAAAAGGTTTTGTCTAGTCGGTGGTGGTTGCTCCCATATCCAAGAAGGTCATGTGCCTCGCCACGTCAGTACTGGGAACCAATTATGGAAATTAATATTTAATGGAATTAATAACTTAAGGTGATTTGGGTCAAACGTGTTAAGTTCCGCAGGAGATCCAAGTCAAAACCTAAAAGAACGAATAGATTAAGTTTTGGATCAAACGTGTTAAGTTCCGCAGGCGATCCAAAATTTAATTTAAAAGAACACATGGTAGCTAGGAAAAGGTTGAGACCTTTGTACAAAATCTTGTACAGTGGAACCTCTAGGTTTTCCGAGTAGCAACCAACAATTGGTATCAGAGCTAGGGTTTTTCCTCTGTGTATTTGGTATTAGTTTAATTATGCACATGTCATACATAATTTAGGCAGGTTAATAGTAGGATGTGCTAACTTTGTGGATGCAGGATCCAACTATTATGGCTTTTAGTTATTATGTGCGTGATTGGACCCTTGGACATGTCAAGGGCATTTATCTGTGTGTGCATGATTGTATTAAAATACAGCAGGAGCTGTATTTAGTTTTATTAGGATTTTATTTTTGATCTAGATACATGTACATTCCTTTTATGGAATATAGGATCAAAAATGTAAAATTCTATTTATGTTGCGGATCGAATCTTGCAAAGCGTGGAACCTTCTAAGGACCAGAGGCGCAGCGGAACTAGGAGCAAGATGGATGCGACAGCTAGACCCGGTGGCGTTGTAGCAGCTTGGGATGACAACACACAGAGGACAACTAGAGATAAAAGCCATAATAGTTGAAAATTAGATTTTCTATTTATTATTTTTATATTGTGTTGTGTGTGCATATTAGTTTACAAGTTTAGTAGGCTAGCATAGTTAAAATTCCTCATTTATAAATAACTAAGTGGGAGAGGGTTTTTTAAGTAAATCCCATGGTCTCCATTACTGGTTTGTAAGTGATGCAAACAAGCTTGCGCGTTGGCTCTGAGTGCCTTCCTCCATAACGGATGAGCTTGTTTGTGGATCACTAGAACAAACTTCGATTTTTGGATGACTATAGGAAGTTAATTAAGAGCGTGTGATCTTCCCCAACGGAAGGGGCATAATCTTATTAATGGACTTAGTGTCAAGTAATGGTATACACTTAGACACATCTAATAGTATCCTCCCATCGGAGTCACTGCTATTATTTGTGTGACCAAAAGACACCAACTATTAATTTTATTTGTCAAAAAGTTAGGTTGACAAGATAATAAAATTAATGGGTTAAAACCCTCCTTTTACAAATGTTGAATTTGTATACGTCCACACTAACGTGGCATACAAAATTCACGGTGTTTTGAGGTGTTGGTTAATTTAAAATAGTATTGTTTGAGGAATCAATATTATTCTAAATTTAGAGTTCTGACCAAAAGTTATTTGTGATTCTTAGGATGACTTTCAACCCACTGTCCATCATACTTCAACAGAATAGACTTACTGGACCAAACTACATAGATTGGAAAAGAAACCTGGACATTGTTCTTACTGTTGAAAGTTATAAATTTGTACTGACTGAGCCTTGCCCTGAAGCACCTACTGGTGAATCTACTCAAGAGGAGATTGAATATCATATGAAATGGGTAAAAGCTGATGAGATGGCGCGGTGTTATATTTTGGCTTCAATGTCAAATGTATTGCAACATCAGCATCAAGATTTACCAACAGCTTATGATATTATGAACAATCTCAAGGAACTCTTTGGTCATCAGGATAGGGCTTCTAGGCAAGAAGCCATGAGAAAGATAATGACAGCCACCATGCAAGAGGGTACTCCTGTGAGGGATCATATCCTAAAGATGATGGCTTATCTAAACGAAATACAGATCCTTGGAGGAGAAATTGATGGGGAAACCCAGATCGATATGATCCTCCAAACGCTACCGAGAAGTTTTGAGCAGTTTCGCCTGAACTATAATATGAATAAAAGGATTTATTCATTAGCGGAACTTTTGATTCAAGCAGCAAAAGGATTATTTCATCACAATGCTCAAATTCACTATGTTGAAAATGGTTCTACTTCTAAATCGAGAGGAAAGAAGAAGAAGAAACAAGTCGGTTCGAATGAAAGTGAATAAATCTCGAGTACGGATTTAAAGTCGAGTGAAGAAGTCAAGGGCAAGTGCTTCATCCGTGTGCAGACATCGAAGGCTGTCCTCGTAGGAACCAAAACAAAGGTATATCTCATACTCTAGTTGTTGAAACATGTTTAGCGGTGTTATCTACCAGCACCTGGTGTGTAGATACGGGAGCCACTGATCATGTCTGTAATTCCTTGCAAGGGTTCCAGGAAACCCGACGACTATCTGAAGGAGAGATTACCGTCTACATGGGCAATGCTACTAAGGTGGCAGCTGTTGCAGTGGGAGACGTCTACTTATCTTTTAGTAGAAATAGAAATTTGATTTTAAGAAATTGTCTTTATGTACCCAGTTTTAGGAAGAATTTAATTTCAGTTTCTAAACTGTTTTTAGATGGATATTCAGTTTCTTTCAGTAACGATGTAGTTATTAAAAGAAATAAAGTGATTATCTGTTCTGGTGCATTAGTTGGCAATTTGTATACTTTAAATTCAATTTCTTCCACAAAACAAAACATGGAAATTTATAACTCATCTTCTAACTCTAATAAGAGAAAAGAACCTTCGGAGATGAACCAAGCATATCTTTGGCATCTAAGGCTTGGTCATATTAACTTAAGTAGGATTCAGAGGCTTATAGCCGATGGACTTTTGAGTTCATTAGAGTTGGAAAATTTTCCAACTTGTGAATCTTGCTTGGAAGGAAAAATGACCAAAAGGCCGTTCAAGGCCAAGGGGTATAGAGCCAAAGAAGTATTAGAATTGGTTCATTCTGATTTGTGTGATCCTATGTCTGTCCAAGCAAGAGGTGGTTTTGAATATTTTGTCTCTTTTATAGATGATTATTCAAGATACGGATATATTTACCCAATGCGCCGCAAGTCCGAGTGCTTTGATAAATTCAAAGAATACAAGGCTGATGTGGAGAAACGATTAGGTAAAAGTATCAAGACACTACGATCTGATCGTGGTGGCGAATACCTCTTAGGAGAGTTTAGGAATTACTTATCAGAGGCCGGGATTCAATCCCAATTGTCTGCACCTGGAACACCCCAACAAAATGGTGTAGCAGAACGAAGGAATAGAACTCTTATGGAGATGGTTAGATCGATGATGAGTTATTCAGAATTACCAAATTCGTTTTGGGGATATGCTCTGGAAACAGCAGTATACGTTCTGAACTTAGTACCTTCTAAATCAGTTTCTTCTACTCCCATAGAATTGTGGAATGGGCGAAAACCCAGTCTAAGACATATTCGATTTAGTAGTCCAAGACATGTCAAACCAGATCGATAAGTTAGAATCCGTCATGAAGTTCGTGTGTTTGTAGGATATCCCAAAGGAAAGGTGGTTTATTTTATAGTCCTAAAGACCGTAAGGTCATTGTTAGCACCAATGCCCGCTTTTAGAAGAAGACTATATAATGGATCACAAGCCCAGAGTAAAGTTGTTTTAGAAGAACTTAGAGAGGACACGTCTACTTCAGTATCAACAAGACAAGATGAAGTACCACAAGAGACGCAACACGTGTCAGACATGATACACAACAGATAATGACTCGTCGTAGTGGGAGGGTTGTAAGGCGACTGAAGATTCATGTTTTGGGAGAGTCTTCGACTTGATCCCTAAACATAAACCTGATCCACGAACATATGAAAGCACTCCAAGATATAGATGCAACATCAAAAAGCAATGAATTCTGAAATAGAGTCTATGTACTCTAATAAGGTCTGGGAGCTTGTAGAACCACCTGATGGTGTAAAAGCCGTTGGATGCAAGTGGATCTACAAAAGGAAAAGAGGGACAGACGGGAAGGTAGAAACCTTCAAAGCTAGGCTTGTTGCGAAAGGGTACACTCAGAAAGAGGGAATCGATTATGAGGAAACCTTTTCACTGGTAGCCATGCTTAAGTCTATCCGGATACTCTTATCCATTGCTGCTCATATGGATTATGAGATTTGGCAAATGGATGTCAAGACAGCTTTCCTTGATGGAAGTCTTGAAGAGAACATCCATATGAAGCAACCAGAAGGGTTCATTGAAAAAGGCAAAGAGCATCTAGTGTGCAAGCTCAATCGGTCCATTTATGGACTGAAGCAAGCTTCAAGGTCTTGGAACATCCGATTTAATGAAGTAATCCAGTCGTATGGATTTATTCAGTGTCCAGATGAGTCTTATGTATACAAGAAGTGTAACGGAAACGTGGTGGTATTTCTTGTACTATACGTAGATAATATTTTGTTAATTGGCAACAATGTCAAGGTATTATCAGACGTAAGGGTATGGTTGTCCAAATAATTTGATATGAAGGACTTAGGAGAGTGTGCACACATTCTTGGGATCAAAGTGATAAGGGATCGCAAGAAAAGAATGTTGTGTCTATCTCAAGCTTCATATATAGATACAATCCTTGCTCGTTTTAGTATGCAGGATTCCAAGAAAGGTTTCTTACCTTTTAGGCATGGAATAGCTCTATCTAAAGAGATGTCTCCTAAGACATCAAAGGAGATAGAAGACATGAAAGCAGTTCCTTATCGGTCGTAGGAAGCCTTATGTATGCAATGCTATGTACGAGACCGATATTTGTTTTAGGGCATGATCGTGAGATATCGAGTAACCTGGATAAGGACATTGGTGCGGTAAAGCATATATTAAAGTACCGAGAAGGACTGGAGATTATATGCTAGTTTACCAAGCGGACGATTTGCTCCCTGTGGGTTACACGGTTTTTCCAATCGATAGGGACAACATGAAGTCTACATCGGGCTATGTGTTTACTTTAGGAGGTGGAGCCATTTCATGGAGGAGTATTAAGCAAAGCGTTTTGGACTCAACCATGGAAGTAGAGTATGTCGCAGGAGCTAAAGAAGCAGTATGGCTCAGGAACTTTCTAATGGGCTTAGATGTGATTCCTGGTTTGCCCAAAATCATCACAATTTATTGTAATAATAGTGGTGCAGTTGCAAACTCGAAGGAACCACGAGCTCATAAGGCAAGTAAACATATAGAGCGCAAGTACCACCTGATACGAGATATCGTGAAGCGAGGAGAAGTTGTCATCGCCAAGATTGCATCAGCAGATAACCTGGCAGATCCTTTCACTAAGGCCCTTCCGGCGAAAGCTTTCGATCGGCATGTGGAGGGAATGGGAATCAGATGTATGGTAGAAGATATGGCGGCTTAGTCATTAGTATAAGTGGGAGATTGTTGGAGTGTATACTGAAAGCCTAAGCTTTGTAAACATTCATTATGAATAAAGAATCACATTTGGTCAAATTGTCTATATTTAGTTGTAGTTGTTCAATTAATTTATACTGTAGATAACATAGTATGTGGTGTCACATGCAGAAGATGATGTTATCAGTACCTTATAAATTATAAATAGTAGCTCATGACCAAAATGGAAAGGAACAAACCATTAGAAGGTCGTAGTGTAATTAGGTATCAGTTTATCTTGACTTTATAATTACACTAATACACTTAGAGTGTATTGAGTAGGACCATATGAGGTCGTTTCTTTTATACTGATTTTATAAAGAAACAAAGACCTCGGTTATTATGGAAGTGTGTGCTCTTAATCCTGATATAATAACAAGCACATATATTTGATATTTATTTCTTTAATTTATCAATGGGTGAGATTTAGTTCGATGAATCAATAAGCCCGATAAGTTGGGAAATGATATCACTTATAGTGTGTGTTGTTGATTATAGAAGAAAACTGTGTCCTAGAGATACTAGGTTGATAATGTCCCCAAGAGGAGCTCATAAGGATTGTCATGTTAAACCCTGCAGGTGGACTTAGTCCGACATGACGATAAGGTTGAGTGGTACTACTCTTGGACTAAGATATTAATTAAATGAGTTATCAGTAACTCACTTAATTAGTGGACATTCGATATCTTAAACACAGGGAGACTAACACACTCATAATAAGAAGGAGCCCAAAAATATAATTTGGGATTGGTGCGGTAGTTCAATAATAGTTCTCTAGTGGAATGAATTATTATTGATAAAATTAAGTTGTGTGTTCGGGGCGAATACGGGATGCTTAATTTTATCGGGAGACCAAAACCAATTCCTCCTCTCGGTCCCTATCGTAGCCTCTTATTTATAGAGTATTATACCCACTTATACCCACCTTCTATACCCACCAATAGGGGGCCGGCCAAGCTAGCTTGGGAACCAAGCTAGGGCCGGCCTAGGTATAAGATTGGGTGGCCGTACCTAACCCAAGCTAGTGGGGGCCGGCTAAATTAAATTAAAAAGAAATTTAATTTTAATTTTTATTATGTGGAAGATATAATTTATTAAAGAGAATTAAAATTAAAATATCTCTCTTGTAAAAGATCTACAATAGATTAAAGAAAGAGATTAGATCTCTTTCCTTATTTGTAGATTGGTGAGATATTTTATTTTCTCTTTAAAAATTATTCACATGTTGTAAAATTAAAATTATGGAAATTTCTTTTTATCAACCATGAAGAGATTTTTGAAGAGAAATTTTAATTTTAAAATTTCCGAAAACAAATTAGGAAGTTTTAATTGTTGATTGAAACTTGTCCAATTTGTTCTTCATGATGTGGCCGGCCACTTGAATTTAATTGGGGAAATTTTATTTTATTTTTCTCAATTAAATCATGTCAAGGAAATTAAGAAAATTTTATTGTAATTAAATTTCCTAATTTGCCTAGGCCAAGGAATATAAAAGAAGGGGTGAGGGTGCCTTCATGAGAAACAACCTCTATTATTTCTCTCCCTCTTTTGTTCCTTGGTGTGGCCGGCCATCCTTTCCCTCTCTTCCTCTTGTGGTGGCCGAACCCCTCTCTTTTCTTGGAGCTCTTGTGGTGGCCGGATACTACTTGGAGAAGAAGAAGAAGAAGGAGAGGAAGCGAGCATCTCTTGGAGCTTGGTTAGTGTTTTGATTTTCTTCCTTGGTGAAGCTTCTTTCTTTGTGGCCGAACCTAGCTAGGAGGAGAAGAAGGTGGTTGGTGGTTTCTCATCTCGGAAGATCATTGCCCACACAACGTCCGAGGTTAGAAGAGGAATACGATAGAAGATCAAGAGGTCTTTCTAGAAGGTATAACTAGTAGTTTTTCCTTTTCCGCATCATACTAGTTATTTATGGAAATAATACTAAATACAAGAGGCTTACATTCTAATATTTCGAATATGTTTTTCGATGTTGTGTTCTTTTGTTTTATTTATCCTTGTGATTTGATTGTTCTTTTCGGTTAACCTAAAGTTATTTTAGGAAATTAAATATTAGCTTTCTATAAAAGGTTTTGTCTAGTCGGTGGTGGTTGCTCCCATATCCAAGAAGGCCATGTGCCTCGCCACGTCAGTACTGGGAACCAATTATGAAAATTAATATTTAATGGAATTAATAACTTAAGGTGATTTGGGTCGAACGTGTTAAGTTCCGCAGGAGACCCAAGTCAAAACCTAAAAGAACGAATAGATTAAGTTTTGGATCAAACGTGTTAAGTTCCGCAGGCGATCCAAAATTTAATTTAAAAGAACACATGGTAGCTAGGAAAAGGTTCAGACCTTTGTACAAAATCTTTGTACAGTGGAACCTCTAGGTTTTTCGAGTAGCAACCAACAAATAGTTCTTCCACGACTTCGATTCTTCCTCCACAACGACTTCACAACCACTTCTCTACAGCTCTCACCGCTAGTTCTTGAAGATTCTTGGAGGCTTGTGCTGGTGCACGTCCAAGTCAAGAAGCAAGGAGGAAGTTAGGATTAGGGTTTCTTGTGCAAACTTGTAAGATATCATCGTATTTTGTTTCTCTTTCCTTTCTTCTTGTACTGAGAGCTTGTAAGGCTTCTCCGCCTTCGGTAGTTACCGTAAAGGAATGTTTTTCATAGTGGAGGGTTCGTGAGTGTGTGGATCCTTGGATTAGTCACCTCTTCTTGAGGTGGATACCAAGTAAATCCCTTGTGTTAGCGTTGTGTGTTTGTTTTCTTGTATTTCCACTGCACATCATCGAAGAAACAAAGCAACGACGAGCACGAGATCGCGCCGAGCTATTCACCCCCCTCTAGCTACATTTTCGGTCCCAACAAGTGGTATCTGAGCAAGGTTGCTCTTCACCAGAATCATCGCCGGAAGGGGCAAAAAGCTAGAGGGTGAAGAAGTTGGAGCAATTCTACAAGTCGAAGACTTCATTCAAGAAGCTCAACTTCAAATGGAATTCCAAGATGAACTTGGATTCGATACAAGGATGCCTCCACCATTTACAATGATGAGCTTCGATCTTTGAAAATCAAGGATCGAAAATTTCTTGATGGTGGAGATAGAGCAATGGTTTGTGTTGGTGCAACATCCCTCAGGTCAAGGTTGACCTGGTTGACCAAGCTTGAGTCTTGGTTAGGGTTTCGATGTTTGACAATACAAGGTTGATTGAAGAAGAGTCAAGTAGGTCAAGGATGACAGGATACTTGACTGGAAAGTCCTAACTGGAATGTTAGGCAGATTGAAAGTCCTGGTGAGTGAAGTCAGGCAGAAGAAAATCCTGGTGAGTGAAGCCAGAAGAAAATCCTGGTGAGTGAAGCCAGGTGAAAATCCTAGTGAGTGAAGCTAGGTGAAAGACCTGGTGAGTGAAGTCAGGCAGAAGAGAAGTCCTGGTGAGTGAAGCCAGGCAGAAGAAAGTCCTGGTGAGTGAAGCCAGGCAGAAGAAAATCCTGGTGAGTGAAGCCAGAAGAAAATCCTGGTGAGTGAAGCCAGGTGAAAATCCTAGTGAGTGAAGGTAGGTGAAAGACTTGGTGAGTGAAGCCAGGTAGAAGAGAAGTCCTAGTGAGTGAAGCTAGGCAGATTGGAAGTCCTGGTGAGTGAAGTCAGGCACAGGGAAAATCCAGATGGATCAACGATGATCGGACATCTGGTGTTGGGAAGTCCAAGTAGGTCAAAGGATTGACTGGATACTTGGCATGAGGAAATTCAGATGGATCAAGGATGATCGGACATCTGGTGTTGGGTAGTCCAAGTAGGTCAAAGGATTGACTGGATACTTGACATGAGGAAATCCAGATCGGTCAAGATTGACCAGACTGTTGGGGTTGCAAGGTTGCAAACATAGTCCCATATTGAAAACACATAGAAAAAATCATGGGTTTATAAGAGAAAGATATCTCCATTGGCATGAGGCCTTTTGGGGAGAGCCCAAGAGCAAAACCATGAGGGCTTAGGCCCAAAGTGGACAATATCATGTCATTGTGGAGATATCTAAATTCTTTTTGATCCTACAATTGGTATCAGAGCCCGGACTGCCAGAAGGTTTAACCGCCGACTGTGCACAAGAGCTATGGTCTGATTGAACCATGTGAGTACAATATTGACCTCGAACAAAGAAAGTGGGGGCTCCTATGTTCGGATCAAGAGGACCAGACACCAGGCAGGAAGTCCTAGTTGCGGCTAGGTAAGGAAGTCCTAGTAGGTCGGGTGGACCGAGGGGCAGGAAGTCCTAGTAGGTCGGGTAGACCGAGGGGCAGGAAGTCCTAGTAGATCGGGTAGACCGAGGGGCAGGAAGACCTGGTGGGTCAAGGATCGGACGTGGGAAGCCCATGGTCCTTTGTTTGAGGGGGGGATTGTTGGGGTTGCAAGGTTGCAAACATAGTCCCATATTGAAAACACATGGAAAAAATCATGGGTTTATAAGAGAAAGATATCTCCATTGGCATAAGGCCTTTTGGGGAGAGCCCAAGAGCAAAACCATGAGGGCTTAGGCCCAAAGTGGACAATATCATGTCATTGTGGAGATATCTAAATTCTTTTCGATCCTACACAGACATCTGGTGGGAGTCCAAATAGGTCAAGGGAGTGATCGGATACTTGGCACGAAGAGAAAAGTCCAAGTGGGTCAAAGGGATTGACCAGACACTTGGTGGGGAGACCTGGCAGGTCAAGAGAGTGACCAGATGCTAGGCATGATGTACCAACATGTCAAGGTTGACCGAATATTGGTTTGAGAGGCTTGGGACTTGATTTTGGGCAAAAACCAAGAGCTGGATAGATCAGTGGATCGATCCAGGCTTTTCCCCAGCGAACAGAAAGCCTCTGGATCGATCAGTGGATCGATCTAGGCCTTTCCCAGCGAACAGAGAGCCTCTGGATCGATCAGTGGATCGATCCAGAGGTCCAAATCGATCAGCCGATCGATTGGGACGCTGTTGGTTCGCACGATAAGCGCTGGATCGATCCGTGGATCAATCCAGGCGTTTTCCCATAGCACAGAGGTGCTCTGGATCAATCCGTGGATCGATCCAAAGCCTCCCCGATCGATTGGGAGCTTTCGAATCGATCGGGATCCGACCATTGCGTCGTATTTGAGTTGCAGGCGTGCGATGGCTGCACAGAACTTTACGATTTCATCTCAGATCAACACAGCGACTTCTCCATACTTCTCTCAAGCTCAGATCGCCAGTTCTTGAAGGTTCTTGGAGGTTTCCCAAGTCAAGAGGCGGATCAAAAGCAAGAAGAAGAAAGCTAGGGTTAGGGTTTTCATTCCATATCTTGTAAGATATCTATTGTATTTGTTTCCCTTGCTTTCTTCTTGTATTGTGAGAGTTGTAGGGCTTCTCCGCTTTCGGTAGTTACCGAAAAGGAGTGTTTCATAGTGGAGGTGTGTGTGTGTGTGCGTGGATCCTTGGACTAGTTACCTCTTGTGAGGTGGATACCAAGTAAAATCCTCTTGTTAGCGTGTTTGTTTTTGTTTCTTTGTATTCCGCTGCACATCTCTTGAAGAAACAAGCAATGCCAAGCACACTAGCACGCGAAGAGCTATTCACCCCCCTCTAGCTACTTTTCGGTCCCAACAAGTGGTATCAGAGCGAGACCGCTCTTCACCGGAATCATCGCCGGAAGGGGCAAAGAAAACAAGCAAAGCTAGAGGGTGAAGAAGTTGAAGAAATCCTACAAGTCGAAGACTTCATCAAAAGGCTCAACTTCAAGATGCAATTCCAAGATGGACTTGGATTTGACACGAGGGTGGCTCCACCATACACATCTACAAGCTTCGATTCTTGGAGATCAAGAATAGAAAACTTCTTGATGATGGAGATAGAGCAATGGTTTGCTCTTATGGAAGGCTTCGAAGCTCCAACAAACTCCAAGGGCAAGCCTCTTAAGAAAAGCAAATGGAGTCAAAAGCAAGTTCAAAGGAGCAAGGCAAATGATAAAGTGACCAAGCTTTTGGTCAACTTATTGCCTAGTCACATTTTGGCTCAAATCGGAGAATTCAACGATGCCAAGGAGTTATGGAGCAAATTGGCATCAATTCATGAGATCCCCTCCACTGTACCGAATCAAGAGGAATCCAAAGAGGGCGACTCATTGGAGAAAGTTCAGGAAGAGGACTCCGAAGTTGAGAGATGCTCAACTTCCGAAGAAGAAGTCCAAGAAGAAGCTTCATCCTCAAAGGAGAGCAATCTAAAGAGCAAGGAAGGAGTATATTCCTTGTTTCATGTACAAGAGGATGAAGATGAAGGTGAAGCCTCCACCTCTAGGATTGAGGGGGAGCAATCTTCATTGACACCGGATCAAGAGCAAGAAGAATCCTCCACATCTGGGTCAAGAGAAGAAGAGGATGAAGAAGCTTCCACCTCTACGAATCAAGTCAAATCTATTGGAGGAGTATCATCTTCGGATCAAGAGGAAGCTTCTACCTCCGGATCAAAAGGAGAATATACCACCCCTACAAGCAAAGGTATAACAATTTCAATTACTAATAAAAATCATATTATATGGTTTGAATGTAGGGAAAAAGGGCATTACAAAAGTAAATGCCCTAAATTGGCCAAGAAGAAGGGCCAAGTGGCACAAAAGGGCAAGGAGAAGCCCAAAGAGACCATCCCCAAGACAAAGAAAAGCAAGGAGCACATTGTGTGTTTCTCTTGCAATCAAAAGGGGCATTACCGAAGTCAATGCCCTAAGGGGAAGAAGAAGGTGGTCAAGGCTCTTGGAGGAAGCTCAACTCAAGGGGGAGCCTCCAAGGTAAAAAAGAAGGTATCTTTTATTGAGCCTACCCCTTTAAATTATGGTAAAGAGCATGCTAGTTCTAATCTATATCATTTTAATGCTATTTACCATGAAAATAGAAGGCATGATAAAGTTAAGGAAAATCATGTAGCTTTTCATGCTAAAACCTCTCAACCTAGGGCTAGGAATGTAGATAAAAATCTAGGCAAGAACACCAAGATCAATAACTATATACCTAGAAATAAAAACGCTCAAGGATTAAATAGAAAACCAAAATCTAGGGATTTATGGGAAGAAAATCAAGTCTTGAGGTCAAGACTTAATAAAATGGAAAAGACCCTAAAAAGGATGGAAAATATCCTAAAAGGGCAAAATGAGCAAAACCTAGGTTTAGGAGTACTACAAGGGTCATCCAAGGGTCATAGAGGTTTGGGATACAAACCTAAAATCAAAAAGGATGTACCTACTTACCATAGGGTTCCATATTGTTGGTTGCTACTCGGAAAACCTAGAGGTTCCACTGTACAAAATTTTGTACAAAGGTCTGAACCTTTTCCTAGCTACCATGTGTTCTTTTAAATTAAATTTTGGATCGCCTGCGGAACTTAACACGTTTGATCCAAAACTTAATCTATTCGTTCTTTTAGGTTTTGACTTGGGTCTCCTGCGGAACTTAACACGTTCGACCCAAATCACCTTAAGTTATTAATTCCATTAAATATTAATTTCCATAATTGGTTCCCAGTACTGACGTGGCGAGGCACATGGCCTTCTTGGATATGGGAGCAACCACCACCGACTAGACAAAACCTTTTATGGAAAGCTAATATTTAATTTCCTAAAATAACTTTAGGTTAACCGAAAAGAACAATCAAATCACAAGAAAAAAAAAAAAACAAAAGAACACAACATCGAAAACATATTCGAAATACTAGAATCACATGCCTCTTGTATTTGGTATTATTTCCAAAAATAACTAGTATGATGCGGAAAGAAAAATTACTAGTTATACCTTTTAGAAAGACCTCTTGATCTTCTACCGTATTCCTCTTCTAACCTCGGACGTTGTGTGGGCAACGATCTTCCGAGATGAGAAACCACCAAAGCACCTTCTCCTTTCTTCAAATTTCGGCCAAGCACAAAGCTTCCAAAAGATGAAGATCTTTTCCACCAACCAAGCTCCTAGGGATATAAGCTTTTCTCTCCTTCTTCCTCAAGCTAGATCCGGCCACCAATTAAAACTCCATGAGGATGAAGAGGTTCGGCCACAAAGAGAAGAAGAAGAGAAGAAGGAAGGGCCGGCCACACCACCAAGGAAAAGAGGGAGAAAATAGAATAGAGTCATTAGCCTTGAAGCCTCCTCTACCCCCTCTTTTATAATCCTTGGTCTTGGCAAATAAGGAAATTTAATTAAAAACTTCCTTAATTCTTTTGCCATGAAAAAGAAAAATTAATTAATTAAAAATTAATTTCCTTTTTACAACTTATTTGGCCGGCCACCTTCAATCCACAAATCAAGGAAAGTTTTAATTAAAACAAAAATTAAAACTTCCTAATTTGTTTCTAGAAATTTATAAAAATTTCTCCAATAATTTTATCCCTTCATGATTGGTTAATAAAAAGGAAATTTTATAAATTAAAATTTTTCTTTTAAACATGTGGATAAAAAGAAAGTTATCTCTAAAAATTAAAATCTCTTTTAATCTACAAATAAGGAAAGATATCAAATCTTTTCTTAATCTTTTGTAGAAACTTATAAAAGAGAATATTTAATTTTAAACTCTCTTTTAAATCATGAACATGATTAAAAAGGAAAGTTTTCTTAAAATTTAAAATCCACCTTTAATCAACAAATAAGGAAAGATTTCAAATTTTAAACTCTCTTTTAAACATGTAGATGATTTACAAATAAGGAAAGTTTTTACCAAAAATTAAAACCATCCTTTTAAACTACAAATAAGGAAAGAGATTAATCTCTTCTCTTAATCTTTTGTAGAAAGTTATAAAAGGAAATTTTTAATTTTTAAACTTTCTTTTAAAAACATGATATCCACATAAGAAATAATTTTAATAAAATTCTTTTTTAATATTCTAGTGGTCGGCCACCTAAGCTTGGGACCCAAGCTTTGGCCGGCCACCTACATGGCTCATCCATTTGGTCTTGGCCGGCCCTAGCTTGGGTTCCAAGCTAGCTTGGCCGGCCCCATTGGATGGGTAAGAAGGTGGGTATGCGGTGGGTATAAATCTCTATATACTAGAGGCTACGATAGGGACCGAGAGGAGGAATTGGTTTTGATCTCCCGATAAAATTAAGCATCCCGTGTTCGCCCCGAACACACAACTTAATTTTATCAATAATAATTCATTCCACTAGAGAACTATTATTGAACTACCGCACCAATCCCAAATTACATTTTGGGCTCCTTCTTATTATGAGTGTGTTAGTCTCCCTGTGTTTAAGATAACAAATGTCCACTAATTAAGTAAGTTACTGACAACTCACTTAATTAATATCTTAGTCCAAGAGTAGTACCACTCAACCTTATCATCATGTCGGACTAGGTCCACCTGCAGGGTTTAACATGACAATCCTTATGAGCTCCTCTTGAGGACATTATCAACCTAGTATCTCTAGGACACAGTTTCCTTCTATAATCAACAACACACACTATAAGTGATACCATTTCCCAACTTATCGGGCTTATTGATTCATCGAACTAAATCTCACCCATTGATAAATTAAAGAAATAAATATCAAATATATGTGCTTGTTATTATATTAGGATTAAGAGCACACACTTCCATAATAACCGAGGTCTTTGTTTCTTTATAAAATCAGTATAAAAGAAACGACCTCAAATGGTCCTACTTAATACACTCTAAGTGTACTAGTGTAATTATACAGTCAAGATAAACTGATACCTAATTACACTACGACCTTCTAATGGTTTGTTCCTTTCCATTTTGGTCGTGAGCTACTGTTTATAATTTATAAGGTACTGATAACATGATCCTCTGTGTGTGACACCACACACCATGTTATCTACAATATAAATTAATTGAACAACTACATTTATCACAAATGTAGACATTTGACCAATGTGATTCTTATTTCTAGATAAATGTTTATACCAAAAGCTAGGCTTTTAGTATACACTCTAACACATATAGCTATGGAACCAACCCTAAGTCTAGAGGTCAAGACAAGGATACAAGGGAAGTTATCCCTAGAAGTATCTTTGCAACGACAAATGTGACTAAGACCTCTAGGAAGGCTAAGAAAGTCACTAACAAGGTCACAAGGGAAGCAATCCCTAGGGTCGACCTAGCAAAAGTGACCAAGGCTTCTAAGAAGCCAAACAAGGTCACTAGGAAGGTATGTAGGGAAGTTATCCCTAGTGAATACCTAGAGCATCCAAGGAGCACCAATAGGTGTTGGGTTCCTAGGAGTATTTTCTCTGCCCCATAGATGGGTTAGAGAGTGTCAACTCTAAGAAGAAGGGTAGTTAACCCAACTTTGAAGAAATTGACACTCAAGGAGTATTTTCAAGGTTTTTGTTAACCTTTGAAAATGAAATGGATTTTTATTTACTCCTTGAAAGAGTAAAATGTGCCTAATGATGGAAAATTGATTTTACCTTAAAATGACATAAATTGGGAAAACCTAGAGAAATACCAAGTTGGGATTTTGGTATTCTCTTAGAAATTTAAGGTCAATCTAAGCCTTAATTTAAAGTGCTACCCTTGTGGAAAAATTAAATTTGCCAATATTTGAGGAATACACTTAATTTCAATTGGCAAAAATTAATCAAGAGAATTAAAAATGCCAATATAGGTTTTGGCATTTTCTTGAAGCACTTTTGGGCAATCTAGGTATATTTTGAGTTAGCTAAGTGGTTAAGGATACTTAGATAGGTAATCTAGGTATATTTTATTTATGCTAAACCTTGCCATGATTATTTGCCCATCATATGCCATGACATCATGTCTATTTTTGCATTCATGTTTTATTATGAAAAATCCAAAAATACCATGTCATGACATTCATACATCATGTAGTTATAGGATATTTTCTTTTGAAAATTATTTCCTTTTGATGTATGCCATAACAAAATCATGCATTAAGTTTAAATTCCTTGTAATTAAGGACAAATGGCATTTAACAACAATTATTAACAAGTGACATCCTAGGTGGATGTCTAATATCTCTAAAATGCCTAGATAGATATGCATGATCCCTAGAATAGGGCAAAACCAAAATCTCACATCTCACAAGGACCATAAGGTGACTTGTATGTGTTTTAGTGCACATTAGATACAAGTGAGATGTTAGGAAGATGAACAAAACTCAAGATGTTGATTTAGTACATTTTTTTTGAGTTTTAGGTTCATCAAAACACATAGTTATGTGTTTTCCCATCATTGGGAAAGCTAATGTACAAGTCATGTGCATTAAGCCCAAGGAACATGGTGGAATATTGGTTTTGAAAATGTTTTTAAAATAATTTTGGAAAACCTTGGTGAAGGCTATCTTTTGATAGTAATCACCATTGAATAGTTAGACACAAACTTGAAGAAAACACTAAAGTTTTAGCAAGTTCTCAAGTTTGTGTCAATCTTTGAAAAGATGATGTATTTTCATAGAAAATTATTTTTCCATGATAAATTATACCCTAAATAATGTCTACACAAATTTTTACGATTTTTGGAATTTTGTAGAATTTTCTAGGGGTTTCTGAAATTGGCTGAAATTGAATTTCAGCAATTTCAGACCTTCAATTGATCAGTGGATCGATTGGAGTGCCTCAATCGATCAGCCGATCGATTGAGAAGGCATTTCTCGCGAGCAGAAGCTCGCTATATCGATCAGCTGATCGATCCCAAAAGACTGAATCGATCAGTGTATCGATTCAGCAGGGTTCAATCGATTGGAACCCAACTCCAATCGATCGAAGATGCTGATTTTGGCTGGGAAGTTCTGATTTCAGCATATTTGAACCTATTTTAGTCTAGGTAATCATTCCAAACCCCTGAAAATACATTTGTATACATAAAAAGGGTGTTTTCGTGTGGAAAACAAGGATGGATTGGTTAAGGAAGGCTAAGTTGAAGTTTAGGTTGAGGTTTGTTTCAAATATTTGAATATTTGAACCTCAAAACTTCTAAAATTGGGTTTCCTAAAGTTTTAGGGATTCCAAGTCATTGTTGGTGCAATGACAGAAGTTACCACCATGTCTTTAGGGGGAGGGACTCTTTAAAGACATGAAAATTATTTTTCATGAACTTTGGAAGGTGGTTAACCTTCCGTTAAGAACATGCTCAAGGTTGAGCGTTTGAACTTTAATGGGGAGTGGATATTGTTGGGGTTGCAAGGTTGCAAACATAGTCCCATATTGGAAACACATGGGAAAAGATCATGGGTTTATAAGAGAAAAGATATCTCCATTGGCATGAGGCCTTTTGGGGAGAGCCCAAGAGTAAAACCATGAGGGTCTAGGCCCAAAGTGGACAATATCATGCTATTGTGGAGATATCTAAATTCTTTTCGATCCTACAATTGGTATCAGAGCCCTGACTGCCAGAAGGTTTAACCGCCGACTGTGCACAAGAGCTATGGTCTGATTGAACCATGTGGGTACAATATTGACCTCAAACAAAGAAAGTGGGGGCTCTTATGTTCGGATCAAGAGGACCAGACACCAGGCAGGAAGTCCTAGTTGCGGCTAGGCAAGGAAGTCCTTGTAGGTCGGGTGGACCGAGGGGCAGGAAGACCTGGTGGGTGCACCAGGCAGGAAGTCCTAGTTGCGGCTAGGCAAGGAAGTCCTAGTAGGTCGGGTGGACCGAGGGGCAGGAAGACCTGGTGGGTCGAGGATCAGACGTGGGGAGCCTATGGTCCTTTGTTTGAGGGGGGGATTGTTGGGGTTGCAAGGTTGCAAACATAGTCCCATATTGGAAACACATGGGAAAAGATCATGGGTTTATAAGAGAAAAGATATCTCCATTGGCATGAGGCCTTTTGGGGAGAGCCCAAGAGTAAAACCATGAGGGTCTAGGCCCAAAGTGGACAATATCATGCTATTGTGGAGATATCTAAATTCTTTTCGATCCTACAGATATCCTCATTGTTCAAGTGGTTTCAAGTGGATAATGCTCAAGGATGGGCATTTGCTTACATTGGGGGAGAATGTAGGGTTAAGGATAATGAAGGGTATGGGATCTTCATTATTTTGTTGATCACAACGAGTGAAGTTGTGAACAACGATGAGCAACTCTTCAGGGGGAGAGTTTTCAAAAAGTGAATTTGTTGATGTGTGCCCAAAAATAGGGCATGGTTTGATGTGTGCCAATAGGGGGAGAATGAAAGGGAGTAAGTTAGGATTTCATTACCTAGAGGGAGTTTACCCTCTTAGGGGGAGAATGAAGGGCTTAACTTATGGATTCATATATTGGCATGAAGGGAGTTGAGGCTATGGGAGTAGCCTAATTTCCTAACTTAACAAGAGGTATTGTCAAACATCAAAAAGGGGGAGATTGTTGGTGCAACATCCCTCATGTCAAGGTTGACCTGGTTGACCAAGCTTGAGTCTTGGTTAGGGTTTCGATGTTTGACAATACAAGGTTGATTGAAGAAGAGTCAAGTAGGTCAAGGATGACCGGATACTTGACTGGGAAGTCCTAACTGGGATGTTAGGCAGATTGAAAGTCCTGGTGAGTGAAGCCAGGCAGAAGAAAATCCTGGTGAGTGAAGCCAGAAGAAAATCCTGGTGAGTGAAGCCAGGTGAAAATCCTAGTGAATGAAGCTAGGTGAAAGACCTGGTGAGTGAAGCCAGACAGAAGAGAAGTCTTGGTGAGTGAAGCCAGGCAGAAGAAAGTCCTGGTGAGTGAAGCCAGGCAGAAGAAAATCCTGGTGAGTGAAGCCAGAAGAAAATCCTGGTGAGTGAAGCCAGGTGAAAATCCTAGTGAGTGAAGTTAGGTGAAAGACCTGGTGAGTGAAGGCAGGCAGAAGAGAAGTCCTAGTGAGTGAAGCTAGGCAGATTGGAAGTCCTGGTGAGTGAAGCCAGGCACAGGGAAAATTCAGATGGATCAACGATGATCGGACATCTGGTGTTGGGAAGTCCAAGTAGGTCAAAGGATTGACTGGATACTTGGCATGAGGAAATCCAGATGGATCAAGGATGATCGGACATCTGGTGTTGGGTAGTCCAAGTAGGTCAAAGTATTGACTGGATACTTGGCATGAGGAAATCCAGATCGGTCAAGATTGACCAGACATCTGATGGGAGTCCAAGTAGGTCAAGGGAGTGACCGGATACTTGGCACGAAGAGAAAATTCCAAGTGGGTCAAAGGGATTGACCGGACACTTGGTGGGGAGACCTGGCAGGTCAAGGGAGTGACCAGATGCTAGGCATGATGTACCAACAGGTCAAGGTTGACCGAATATTGGTTTGAGAGGCTTGGGACTTGGTTTTGAGCAAAAACCAAGAGCTGGATCGATTAGTAGATCGATCCAGGCTTTTCCCCAGCGAACAGAAAGCCTCTGGATCGATCAGTGGATCGATCCAGGCCTTTGCCAGCGAACAGAGAGCCTCTGGATCGATCAGTGGATCGATCCAGAGGTCCAAATTGATCAGCCGATCGATTGGGACGCTGCTGGTTCGCGCGATAAGAGATGGATCGATCCGTGGATCGATCCAGGTGTTTTCCCAGAGCATAGAGGCGCTCTGGATCGATCCGTGGATCGATCCAAAGCCTCCCCGATCGATTGGGAGCTTTCGAATCGATCGGGATCCGACCGTTGCGTCGTATTTGAGCTGCAGGCGTGCGATGGCTGCACAGAACTTTACGATTTCATCTCAGATCAACACAGCGACTTCTCCACACTTCTCTCAAGCTCAGATTGCCAGTTCTTGGAGGTTTCCCAAGTCAAGAGGCGGATCAAAAGCAAGAAGAAGAAAGCTAGGGTTAGGGTTTTCATTCCATATCTTGTAAGATATCTATTGTATTTGTTTCCCTTGCTTTCTTCTTGTATTGTGAGAGTTGTAGGGCTTCTCCGCCTTCGGTAGTTACCGAAAAGGAGTGTTTCATAGTGGAGGTGTGTGTGTGTGCGTGGATCCTTGGACTAGTCACCTCTTGTGAGGTGGATACCAAGTAAAATCCTCTTGTTAGCGTGTTTGTTTTTGTTTCTTTGTATTCCGCTGCACATCTCTTGAAGAAACAAGCAACGCCAAGCACACTAGCACGCGAAGAGCTATTCACCCCCCCTCTAGCTACTTTTCGGTCCCAACAGTTTGCTCTAATGGAAGGCTTCGAAGCTCCAAAGAATTCAAAAGGCAAGATCTTAAAGAAGAGCAAATTGAGCCAAGAGCAAATTCAATGGAGCGAGGCAAATGACAAAGTGACCAAGCTATTGATCAATTTATTGCCAAGCAATATTTTGGATCAAGTCAGAGAATTCAAAGATTCCAAGGAGCTTTGGAGCAAATTGGAAACGATTCATGAGATCCCCTCCACTGTACAAAATAATGAAGAATCTAAAGAAGGCGACTCGGTGGATCAAGACCAAGAGGAGGAGAATTCCGAGGTTGAGAGATGCTCAACACCGGAGGAAGAAGAAGAAGATCCATCCTCTATGGAGAACGAAGATACAAGCAAAGGAGTATACTTCTTATTTCATGAGCATGGGGATTCGGAAGTTGAGAGATACTCAACGTCCGAGGATGAAGAGGTAGAAGCCTTCACCTCTAGGATTGAGGGGGAGCGTGGATCACCATTGCCGGATCAAGAAGAAGCCTCTACATCCGGATCAAAAGGAGAAGAAGTCATCCCTATAAGCAAAGGTATACCAATTTCAATTGTTAATAATAAAAATCATATTATTTGCTTTGAGTGTAGGGAAAAAGGGCATTACAAGAGCAAGTGCCCTAAATTGATCAAGAAGAAGGGCCAAGTGACACCAAAGGACAAGGAGAAGCCCAAAGAGACCGCTCCCGGAACAAATAAGAGCAAGGAGCACATTGTGTTCTTTTCTTGTAATCAAAAGGGATACTATCGGAGTCAATGTCCTAAGGGGAAGAAAGCGGTCAAGGCTCAAGGAGGAAGCACAACTCAAGGGAGAGCCTCCAAGGTAAAACGCAAGGTATCATTTGTTAAGCCTATCCCTTTAAATAATGGTAAAAAAACATGTTAGTTCTAATTTATATCAGTTTAATGTTATTTACCATAGAAATAGGAAGCATGATAGCATTAAGGAAAAACATGTAGCTTTTCATGCTAAAACGACCATACCTAGGTCTAGGAAGATAGATAAAAATTTAGGCAAGAATTCTAAGGATTTTAGTTACAAGCCTAAAAATAAAATTGCTCAAGGATTAAATGAAAAACCAAAAACTAAGGATTTAATGAGTGAAAATCAAGTCTTGAGATCAAGACTTGATGAATTAGAAAATACCCTAAAAAGGATGGAAAATATCCTAAAAGGGTAAAATGAGCAAAATCTAGGTTTAGGACAACAAGGGTCATCCAAGGGTCATAAAGGTTTGAGATACAAACCTAAAACCACAAAGGATGTGTCTTCTTTCCATAGAGTTCCATATAGTTATGAAACTAACCCTGGGCCTAGTGGTCAATTCAAAAATACAAGGGAAGTTATCCCTAGAAGTATTTTTGCAACAACAAACGTGACTAAGACTTCTAAGAAGTCTAAGAAAGTCACTAAGAAGGTCACAAGGGAAGCAATCCCTAGAGTTGACCTAGAAAAGATTACCAAGGACTTTAAGAAGCCTAACAAGGTCACTAGGAAGGTATCTAGGGAAGTTATGCCTAATGAATACTTAGAGCATCCAAGGAGCACCAATAGGTTTTGAGTTCCTAGGAGCATTTTCTCTACTCCTTAGATGGGATAGAGAGTGTCAACTCCGATTAGAAGGGTAATTAACCCAACTTTGATAAAGTTGACACTCGGAGAGCATTTTCAAGGTTATTATTAACCTTTGAAAATGAAATGGATAACTAAGTTACTCTTGGAAAGGGTAAGATGTGCCATAATGTGAGAAATTTGATTTTAAAATTAAATTGGCACAAAATTAGGAAAATCAAAAGAAATGTCAAAATTGAATTTTGGCATTTTCTTGGGAAATAATGGGCAATCTAGGGTTTAAATTTTAATTTAGCTAAGGATTAAGGATACCTAGATAGATAATCTAGGTATTTCATTTATGCTAATTTACCATATGTTGTTTGCCCATCATATGCCATGACATCATATTCTTGCACTCATGACTTATTATGAAAAACACAAAAATATCATGTCATGTCATACATACATCATGTAGTTCTAGGAAATTTTCTTTTGAAAATTATTTATCTTTTATGTATGTCATATCGCATCATGTATTGTTTTTAATTCCTTGCAAACTAAGGATAAATGACATTCATTAACAAGTAACATCCTTGGTGGATGTTCCTAACCTCAAAATGCCTAGATAGATATGCATGATCCCTAGATTAGGGTGAAACCAAAGTTTACATCTCACTAAGAACTATAAGGTGACTTGTATGTGGTTTCGTACACATTAAACACAAGTGAGATGTTAGGATGATGAACACAACTCAAGATGTCGATTTAGTGCATTTTTATGAGTTTTAGGTTCATCAAAACACATAGTTATGTGTTTTCCAATCTTTAGGAAAGCTAATGTATAAGTCATGTGCATTGAGCCCAAAGTGTTAGGATCTTAGATGGCTAGAGGGGGGGTGAATAGCCTCTTAAAAACTTAAATACTAATTTCTACAAATAAACTTGTTAGCACAGCGGAATTAGGAAACTAAAACAAGGAGGAAACAAGCACACTAACACAAGAATTTACGAGGTTCGGGGATAACTTGCCCCTACTCCTCGGCGTGTCCGTAAGGTGGACGACCCCTCGATCTTCGGTAGATCGCACCCCGGAAAATTTCCGGCTAAAGATCCTCCTTCTCGGTGGAGTAACCTCTCCACAAAGTCTCAAGAAATATATATGTTAAAGCACAAGACTTACAGAGCTCGGTGGCAAAGAAGAATGAACTATCGCTTACAACCACGCGAGGATCAGTGGAAACAGAGAACTCACAAACCAGCAGTTTCTCACCCGAGAGCTCAAGAACTTAGCACACCTCAACGAGCAACAGAACTTTCTTTCACTTTCTTGCTTGTTGTTCTTTTCTCTCGCTTTTTACTGCTTCTTAAGCCCCTATTTTCTGCTATCGCGGATCGTGGTCAATCTACACCGAATCATCGCTCCAGCCAATCCCTCTTCCTCCTTACCTGGTTCCCTGAACTCACACCAATGAAATCACAGTCTTCACTGGTGTCTTCTGAGCTCGAACCAATCACCAGGAGTCAAGCAGATCGCAGCCAGATCACACCAGTAGCCGTTGATGCTTCAAATGCACCATGCGCCGCGAATCACAGCAGAAAGGCCATTTGTCGTATTCCTCTTATGGACTTAATTTGAAATTAAGCTTGGAATGATACCTGTGATCCTGCAAACTCAAAAGCTAACAACACAGAGGTTATATCACATGAATCAGGCAGATCAAATGCAGTGGAGGAATCGCAGAAACAACAAACAATATGGATCGTGTGTGGATCGGTCACCAGACCGATCCATGGACCGATCAGGACATATCCTGATCGGTCCACTGCTTGTCTGATCGGTCGTGGAGACCGATCAGACAGCACTGGATCGGTCTCCACGACCGATCCCCGCCTTTTTCTCTTCGTAGTAGCATCTCCGATCGGTCTCCAAGACCGATCAGATTGCACTCAGTGCGCTACAGATTGATCAGAGTACACTCAGTGTGCTACTGAGTGTTTCCTGATCGGTCACCAGACCGATCAGAAAATTGAGTTTCACTAGATCGGTTTGTGGACCGATCAGTCATCCAAAGTATCACTGGATCGGTCTGTTGACCGATCCAACGCCTATGTGATACTAGGATTGGTCTGAGAACGAGCTCCCGAGCCCTCTCTGACCTAATCCGGTCCAGAGAACGAGCTCCCGAGCCCTCTCTGACCTAGTCCGGAGAACGAGCTGTTGGACCCCGTGGTAGTTTTGATGTGATCAACCAAGTTGGTTAGGTCCTGCTGTGTTTGATCCCTGTGTCTGAGTGTGCAGGAACTTAGGAACACAGGAAGTCGAGCGGAAGACGCAGCTAGCGAGAAGGACGGCACGGGAAGGGAGCCGACGGGCTCGGTGCGTCCGAAGGACGAGAGAGCTGCGGAAGAGTACTCCGGTGGGCGTGAAGAGCGTGCGCGGCGTTCGAGGGACGTTAAGCCGGGACGGAAGGCTGCTCGAGGAGAAGGCCGGGAATTGGGTTCGGGTGAGCCCTATTCCGGTTGGTCGCAATCACCCAAAAGAACGGAGCTTCGGAAGCTAAAGAGGAGAAGAAAAGAAGACAAAAGAGGCTGAAATTACTGTAGCAGAAATTACTGTAGCAGTAACCTTGAAGGCGCCTTGAACACATTGAAGGCGCCTTGAATGATTGTTTAAGGCGCCTTGAGCAGTCCAGTTTGACCGTTTGCACTGCGGATAAAGTTTTATCCGCAGATCGAGTTGGAGGCGCCTTGGACCCTCGAGATAGACTTTCCAGGAGCAATAAAAAGGCCCCTGGAGCTAGGAATTCAACAATAACTCAAGCAATCATTGTATAGTCATTCCTAGCAATAGTTCTAAGCTTCCAAAGTGTAAAAGGCTTCTCCGCCTTCAGCAAAGGAGATTTTTCTACTGAGCTTTTTCTTACTGCCCTGGATTAACAACCTCCTTGGTTGTAACCAGGTTAAATCCTGTTTTCTACTTAATTTCTATTTCCTTGCTTAGTTTAATTTTATTTCTGCCTTTACTTATTTACTATTGCACTAATTGAGTTGAAATCCGAGGAGGGTATTTTTATTTTGTGTTTTCAGCAATTCACCCCCCTCTTGCCTGCCCCACTGCGCTATCAGAAGTGCTCGACCCGTAGGACTAACCGCCAACCAAGCACTACGATCAAGACGATGGTCGAGCGAACATCCATCCCCCAAGTTCGACGGAGACTTCGCCACATGGAAGCGCAAAATGGAGGTATTTTTAAAACAGACTTTGATATTTTAATTACTATGAAATATGGTTTTGCATCCTAAAGACAAAGAAGAAAACACGTGGAGCAAAAGGAGCAAGCGATTTTGTCACCAATTGCTCAGCGTTCTGCCGCCGCAGGAGGTAAACCGGATCGGAAGCTACAACTCCGCGAAAGATCTCTGGGAAAAATTCTTGGAACTTCACGAAGGTACCTCCGAAGCGAAGCTAGCAAAGCGCGACATCCTCCGGAACCAGTTGACGAACCTCCGGATGAACCAAGGCGAGAAGGTAGCGCAACTCCAAGCGAGAATCAAGGAGCTAATAACGCAACTAACGAACCTTGGAGAAGAGGTAACCAACCGGGACTCCATTCGATACGCGCTCAATGCCTTCCCGAGAACTCCAGAGTGGGCCTCCTTAGTAGATGCGTACTACATCTCTAAGGACCTCGAGGTAAGTACGTTAGAACAATTATTTTCAACTTTTGAACTTCACGAATCTCGAGTTTCAGAACCCAACGGAGCAGAGAAGACAAGTCAGAACATTGCCCTAAAGGCAAAGATAAACAGTTCTGACTCCGAAGCCTCAGTCAATGAATCCGAAGCAGCACTACTGGTAAAACGGTTCAATAAGTTTTTTAATTCTAATAAATTTAGACCGCAGAAAAAGAGGCATCAACAAAGAAAAAGGACGGTTCGCTGCTACAACTGCAACGAAGAAGGGCACATCAAGGATGACTGCCCGAAATTAAAGAGAAAGGAGAAAGAAAGGGAAAAATCAAAAAGCAAGAAACCAGAATCCTCCAAGCACAAGAACCTGAAGGCTACTTGGTCAGATTCATCATCCTCCGAGTCAGACATCGAAGAATTCTCGGGACTAGCACTGATGGCCAACCATCAGCTAGAAGAAACGTCTAGCTCAGAAATGAGCATAGATGAAGGGGGAGGAACATCAGAAGGAGAAAGCAATGATGAAGGGGGAGCATCGCAAGATGAGGTAAGTAAGGTACGTGCCCTAAACTCTAAACAGTCTTTTGAGTTTATTAAAGCTTTGTCTAAAGAATTAGATCAATTAGAAAAAGAAAATAAAAATTTGAAATCTGAAAATAAAAATCTAAAATTAGAAATTGAGAAATTAAGAAATAGTACATGTTTAAATAGATTTCCAAATTCAAAAATTAAAGTTTATGGAAAATTGAATCGTATATTAGAAACCATCGTAGCTTTAGAAGGATACCCAAAATTATGTACTTCTAAGTATCCGAATAACTGTAGGTAGGAACCTCTATTGGGTTCCAAAATCATGGCTTAATTAATTTTTCAAAAATTAAAAGCTTACAGTGAGAAAATTAAATATTGAAATTCTTTATGAAAGCTTTGTCTAAGGAAGTGGTTGTTGCTCCAATAACCAAGAAGGCCTAGTGCCTCGCCACGACCTGGAAGCTAAAATATTGAAAAAAAAATGTTTAATTAACTTTCTGAAAAAGCATTAAACTAGAATTAAATAATGCTTTAAAAGTTCTTAAATCTTTTTAAAATTCTAAAAAGTCAGATTGTGAAAATTCAAAAATTTAAATTTGACTTAGAAATTTTTTTTATTGACTTAGAATTTTTTTAAAATTCAAAAATTTGACTTAGAAATTTTTTTTGGAAAAATTCATATTGACTTAGAAATTTTTTTTTGAAAATTCAAAAATTTGACTTAGAATTTTTTTGTTTGGAAAAATTCGTTTTTTGAATTAGAATTTTTTTTTTTTAAATTCTATACATTTCACTTAACTTAGGTTATTTTTTTAACCCCATTTTTGCTGTGATCAAAGGGGGAGAGAAAAATACAAGTTAGGGGGAGTTAGAAAATTTTGAAATTTCTGTTATTATAAAAAGTATTGTAATTTTACTAATTGCAAAAAAAAATTATGCTTAACTTGTTAGTTTAGTAATTTTTTCTTTAAAATTACTTTTTATGTCTATTTTAACCCTAACTTGAACTTGGGTTGATGCACATCAAAAAGGGGGAGATTGTTGGACCCCGTGGTAGTTTTGATGTGATCAACCAAGTTGGTTAGGTCCTGCTGTGTTTGATCCCTGTGTCTGAGTGTGCAGGAGCTTAGGAACACAGGAAGTCGAGCGGAAGACGCAATGACGAGAAGGACGGCACGGAAGGGAGCCGACGGGCTCGGTGCGTCCGGGGACGAGAGCTGCGAAGAGTACTGGGCGTGAAGAGCGCGGCGGTCGAGGGACGTTAAGCCGGGACGGAAGGTTCTCGAGGAGAAGGCCGGAATTGGGTTCGGGTGAGCCATTCCGGTTGATCGCAATCACCCAAAAGAACGGAGCTCGAAGCTAAAGAGGAGAAGAAAAGAAGACAAAAGAGGCTGAAATTATTGAACAGCCCTCAAGGCGCCTTGAACATTGAAGGCGCCTTGAATGATTGTTTAAGGCGCCTTGAGCAGGATCAGGCACGCGGATAAAGTTTTATCCGCAGATCGAGTTGGAGGCGCCTTAAACCTTGTTGGAGGCGCCTTGGACCCTCGAGATAGACTTTCCAGGAGCTATAAAAAGGCCCCTGGAGCTAGGAATTCAACAATAACTCAAGCAATCATTGTGTAGCCATTCCTAGCAATAGTTCTAAGCTTCCAAAGTGTAAAAGGCTTCTCCGCCTTCAGCAAAGGAGATTTTTCTACTGAGTTTTTTCTTACTGCCCTGGATTAACAACCTCCTTGGTTGTAACCAGGTTAAATCTTGTTTTCTACTTAATTTCTATTTCCTTGCTTAGTTTAATTTTATTTCTGCCTTTACTTATTTACTATTGCATTAATTGAGTTGAAATCCGAGGAGGGTATTTTTATTTTGTGTTTTCAGCAATTCACCCCCCTCTTGCCGGCCTCCGCTGCACCAACACGAGCTGCCGAGCCCTCTCCGACTTCGTCTGGTCCAGAGAACGAGCTACCGAGCCCTCTCCGACTTCGTCCGGTCCAGAGAACGAGCTACCGAGCCCTCTCTGACCTAGTCCGGAGAACGAGCTACCGAGCCCTCTCTGACCTAGTCCGGAGAACGAGCTACCGAGCCCTCTCCGACTTCGTCAGGTCCAGAGAACGAGCTACCGAGCCCTCTCTGACCTAGTCCGGAGAATGAGCTCTCTCCGACTTCGCGTGCCAAGTTTCCAACTTGGACTTTTCCCTTCCACTTGATCAACCTTGATCATTGATTAAACCGAGTTTAATTAACATCTGATACAAACTTAAATTAGTGTCAACATCAAAACAACAGTCAGGTCAGACTGTATCAACACAAAGAACATGGTTGGATATTGGTTTTGAAAATGATTTTAAATATATTTTGGAAAACCTTGATGAAGGCTATCTTTTGATAGTAATCATCATTGAATAGTTGAGCACAAACTTGGAAGAAAATACTAAAGTTTTTACAAGTTTTGAAGTTTGTGTCAATCTTTGAAAATAGGGAGTATTCTCATAGAAAGTTATTTTTCCTTGATAGTATATGCCCTAAGGAATGTCTACATGAATTTCCATGATTTTTTGAATTTTGTAGAATTTTAGGGGAGTTTCTGAAATTTACTAAAATAAATTTTCAATTTTTCAGAGCTCCAATCGATCACCCGATCGATTGGAGTGCCTCAATTGATCGGGCGATCGATTGAGAGGAGTTTTCCCGTGAGCAGAAGCTCGCTGGATCGATCAGCCGATCGATCCACGCAGTCTGAATCGATCAATGGATCGATTCAGCAGGGTTCAATCGATTGGGACCCAACTCCAATCGATTGGGGATGCTGATTTTAGCTGGGAAAGCTTATTTTCAGCATCTTGAATCATTTTTAGTCTATAAAATCATTTCTAACCCCTCAAAACACATTGTATACATTTAGGGGGAGTTTTCATGATGAAAATAAGGATGGATTGGTCAAGGAAGACTAAGTAGAGGTTTAGGTTAAGGTTTGGTTTCAATATTGAATTTTTGAACTTCAAAACTTCAAAATTTGGGTTTCCTAAAGGTTTAGGGATTCCAAGTTATTGTTGGTGTAATGACAGAAGTGACGTGCATATCTTTAGGGAGAGTTACTCTTTAAGGACATGAAAATCTATTTTTCATACACCTTGGAAGGTGGTTAACCTTCTTCAGCGAAAATGCTCAAGGTTGGGCATTTGAATATAATGGAGAGTGGATATCTTCATTATTCAAGTGGTGTATGCTCATGGATGAGCATTTGATGACAATGAAGGGTATGAGACCTTCATTTGAATCGTGTGTGAATATACCAAGTGGTATATGCTTAAGGATGAGCGTTAAAAATAATGAAAGGTATGGGACCTTCGTTATTGTGTTGTGACCAAGGAGTGAAGTTGTAAACAACGTTGGGTAACTCTTCAGGGGGAGAGTTTTTGATGTATGCCAATAGGGGAAGAATGTGTGGTTAAGTTAGACTTTCATTACCTAAAGAGGGAGTTTGCCCTCTAGGAAAGGGGGAGAATGAAGGAAATCCTCATTCATACATTGGCATGAAGGAAGTTGAGGCTATGGGATTAGCCTAACTTAAAGGAGGTATTGTCAAACATCAAAAAAGGGGATATTGTTGGTGCAATATTCCCTAAGTCAAGTTGACCTGGTTGACTGAGCTTGAATTGGTTCAAGCTCGAGTCTTGATGTTTGGGTTTCGATGTTTGACAATACATGTAGACAACACATGGAGATTGCAGGTGCGATTGTTCATGTGGGGAGATTGTGAAGGAGAGTCAAGTAGGTCAAGGTTGACTGGATACTTGACTGGAAAATTTTGGTGAGTGAAACCAGGTGAAAGTCCTGGTGAGTGAAGCCTGACAGGTGTGTAAAAGACCTAGTGAGTGAAGCTAGGCAGTAAGGAAAATCCTGGTGAGTGAAGCCAGGTGAAAGTCCTAACTAGGAGGTTAGGCAGACTAGAAAGTCCTGGTGAGTGAAGTCAGGTGAAAGACCTAGTAAGTGAAGCTAGGCAGTTGGGAAATCCTGGTGATTGAAGCCAGGTGAAAGACCTAGTGAGTGAAGCTAGGCAGTTGGGAAATCCTGGTGAGTGAAGGCAGGTGAAAGACCTGGTGAGTGAAGTCAGACAGTTAGGAAGTCCAAGTAGGTCAAAGGGATTGATCGGATACTTGGCACGAGGAAATCCAGATGGGTCAAGGTTTGACCAGACATCTGGTGAAGGTCAAAGTGGGTCATGGAGGACCGGACACTTGGCACGAGAAGAAAAGTCCAAGTGGGTCAAAGGGATTGACCAGACACTTGGTGAGGGAGTCCTGGCAGGTCAGGAGTGACCGGATGCTACACATGATGTACCAGCAGGTCATGGTTGACCGGATGTCGGTTTAGGGGACTTTGGACTTGGTTTTGGGCAAAAACCTTGAGCTGGATCGATCAGCCGATCGATTGGCTCATGCCCAATCGATGAGCCAATCGATCGACTGATCGATTAGGTGAGTCCCCGCGACAAGCCTCCTCCCAATCGATCAGTGGATCGATTGGGAGAAGCTCACGATCGTACAGAATGGCTATGGATCGATCGCTCGATCGATTCAGAGCCTCCAATCGATCGACCGATCGATTGGGAGTCGCGAGTCTATGCAATAAGCCCTGGATCGATCCGTCGATCGATCCAGGCAATTCCCGATAGCACAGAGGCGCTCTGGATCGATCAGCCGATCGATCCAAAGCCTCCCCAATCGATTGGGAGCAATCCAATCGATTAGGATTTGACTGTTGGCGTCGCATTTAGCTGTTGGCGAGCGTTTCTCTGAGCAGTTCTTCCACGGCTTTGATTCTTTCTCCACAGCGACTTCACAGCCACTTCTCCACAGCTCTCACCGTCAGTTCTTGAAGATTCTTGGAGGCTTGTGCTGGTGCACGTTCAAGTCAAGAGGCAAGGAGGAAGTTAGGGTTAGGGTTTCTTGTGCAAACTTGTAAGATATCATTGTATTTTGTTTCCCTTTCCTTTCTTCTTGTACTGAGAGCTTGTAAGGCTTCTCCGCCTTCGGTAGTTACCGTAAAAGAGTGTTTTTCATAGTGGAGGGTGCGTGAGTGTGTGGATTCTTGGATTAGTCACCTTTTCTTGAGGTGGATACCAAGTAAATCCCTTGTGTTAGCGTTGTGTGTTTGTTTTCTTGTATTTCCGCTGCACATCATCGAAGAAACAAAGCAACGACGAGCACGAGATCGCGCCGAGCTATTCACCCCCCCCCCCCCTCCCTCTAGCTACATTTTCAGTCCCAACATGTTGTAGATTAAAATCTCCTACTCTAGGACATTATTATATTTATTCATTCGACACTGAATTGAAGTAAATATAATAACCAACTTTACATTTTATTAATAAGTGAAATATAATACAAAAAGTGCTCTTGTCAATTATCTCATAACTAGTGCTAGGGCTTAATACTAACAGATGAAGCAACAAAAGGTCCAATTTGTTCAAATACATATGACTCTCCATGACAATACAGTTGTAATAATTTGGAACAAACTCATACCTACATATATAGGTTTTCACTATATCATTATCACGAAAAGTTATAATTCTACATCTGCGCTGATTACATGGATACTTTAATTCGGCATCATTCAAGCATTCTGGATGAGACTTAACGAAGTTCACAAATTCTTCAACCCTAACAAAAAATTCATGACTGATAAATCCAGTCTAACCTATTGTACATCCAAGTCTTGTTCATGTACATTACATCATAACGGGAATAAAATTTTCAACATGATTAATTATGTCAAACTAAGCATAATCATATTTTTAAATATGGTTAATCATGCAAATGATATCAATATGGCTAATCATGCTAGTAATATCAATATGGACAAATATTAATAATAGTCTAAATCTGATAATTATATTTTTGAACTATGCAAGCATAATTATATTTTTGCCCTATCAATACCAAATAAGGTCGAGCAGTGCCAACGACAATCGAGCAATGTCGGTCATGACCAATCAGTTGGTCGCGGCCTGGCACTGCCAACCGCGGCCTGGGACTATGATTGGCGGTGGTCTGGCACTACCAGCCGAGGGTAGTGGTCGCGACCTGGCACTACCGGCCACACTTAGCATTGTGGGACACTGCTGGCCACGACAGTACTGCTTGGCCAGAGCAGGCCGGAGGAGGAGAAAAAGGAGGAGAAGAAAGTACCTGAATGTCGAAGGAGGAAAAGCCGGAGGAGGAAAAGTCGATTGCCAGATTAGGGAGGAATCCGTCGGAGAATGAAGGAAAGCACAAGCGTAGTTTGTGTAGGGAAGAGATTGGGCGCAAGATCCTTAATATCCCAAATTTAGCAACGTAAAAATCTGTTGCTAAATCAGTCACAAATTGCTTTTCCCGTCGACAACATACATGGATTGGCAATGGATAAATAAAAAATTCGTCGCTATTAGCGATGGATAAATAAAAATTCCGTTGTTATTTGAGACGAATTATTAAATAATCTGTCGTTATTTGAGACGGATTATTAAATAATTCGTCGCTATGGTTTGAACGTCAAATTTGGAAATGTCGGGCTATTAGCGATAAATTTTTATATAATCCGTCGCTAATAGCAATAGATTATTAAATAATCTGTCATTATTAGAGACCGATTATATAAAAAACCATCTATTAGTGGATTATTAAATAAGTCGTAGCTATTAGCAACAGTTATCAATCCGTCGCTAATTGTGTTCCAACAGCTAAATATACATGGAATAGCGATGGATACATTTAGTCCATCACTAATTACGATGACCAGTAACATATTGATCGCTATATAGCTATGAAAATTTAATTGTCGTCATCAATTTCATCGCTATTAGCTGCTTTTTTATAGTATATTTCCGCTACTTAACTTGTGACTTCAAAATCACACAACAATGATTTTATAGTTTCATATATATACATTTCATATAAAAAGCACAAAGATTAGAAACTATATAATCTTTTCATCATTAGCACTAACATGATCCTGCAGTTTTCAGTTGTCTTAGCAACTCTGATGTCAAACTGATAAAGAGCTTACAACTTCTTGAAAGTGAAGAAAAAAGCTCAGGTTCGTAGATTAGCATTTGTTTTCTCAGTAATTGCGTTCCTATTAGTTTTCACATGGTTAATTTTCTTAATAATTTTGCACAGATGAGCAAAGGAAACCACACTCGGTGGAATGATACTTGACAATCCTCGTCTAACTTCTAAGCTCAACTACTATCATTTACAAGAACATGTAAATGATTCTTAATCGACAAAGTTCTCGATAAGATAATAAAAATATTTATTAATATAAAATGTTTTTTTTTTCCTTTCACAAGATAAACATTGATGTGTTTATTCTCCATCTACAATGTCTCTTATCTGCTGCAGATCTGTTCAAAAATTTACATCCCGCAACGCAAGAGGCAAATTAACAGAAGAGAATTAATGACCAAAATCCGAGATCGATCAACCTGCAAGAACAAACGCGCAGAAGATTAATCAGTAAAAGCTGAAAAAAAATTACATCAATCAATCGAACTAAAAGAAAGTGATGAATTAGTAAAGACGATCACCCGAAAGAAAATCATGTGAACAGGAAATTGATATTAAAATGTCTATTGATGATCAAAGACAAAGGCTTCGAATGGAAGATCAATCGAGATTTAATCAATTTTTTCTAACGATTGTGCCATTTCAATCTTTCAATTTCTTCAAGTTTTCTTGTGATGACATATAAATATAGGGAGGTGTATAGTTCTCTATCTCTCGTGGTTACAACTTACAATTCCATAAGGTTCCTAGAGAGTAGAGAGTGACTTTTTTCCTTGTCTTTTTACCTTGAACTGTTCACTAGTGCCAGTGTCCCAAAGGATGCACGAGATCGTTGCAGGGTTTTGTGGCTCCATGGCCAAGAAGGTGGTAGTGGCCATGGAGGCGAAGCTTCCTGGCCGCGGCGGATGATGCCGTGGGCTTCTCGTACCGATCACAAAACCTAGCAGGCACAGAGTACTGACGGTTGCAGCGATCGGGGGCGGCGATCAAAGGGCGAGAGACGAAGGGCAAAGGGATGGCCGGAGTTGTGGCAGAAGAATTGGAGGAGGGGAAGGATTGCGGGAGGAAGAGGAAGGCTCGGATCTTTAGAGGCGTCGTCCGTTCTCGGCCCGCGTACTCCTCCACGAGGTTGGCGAGGTCGTCGTCGGAGGTAACTGACACAAGGGCGTCCATGTCCTCCGTCGGAAGTTGGCACCGGAGGCTCGCCGTCTTCCACCCGCACAACTGGCTCAGCTTCACCTGCAGCTCTGCAGAGCACCGAAACAGAGCGCGCGCGCACACACCACAGCCCAAATTATACACCATGCACAAATTTCCAACGCTCTTTTCCTTCTTTTGATCGATCCGTCGAGCAGATCGCGGACGCAACAAAAACAAACAATGTTTGAAAGATAAATTAATACCGACCTGTGAAAGAGATAGATCTGGGGACGGAAAGGACGCGGGTGTGGCCGCCGACGTAGCGGAGTTGGCCGTCGGGGCGACGAGGAAGGATCTTTCCGCCGTAGCTACAGAGAAACTTGATCGACGGCGTCGTCTTGGCGGAGATGTCATCGACGCGGCCAAGCGAAGCAGAGGAGGAGACCACCATGATTGGTCGTTCGATTTGTAGGAGAGGCGACGAAACTGAAGAGAAGAGAAGAGAAGAGAAGAGGCGGCTGACCATTCGACTCGATTTGGGAAGTCGGCTGAACCATATATTTATATTGTATAGAAGGTTGTGAAAGAAATCTCAGTATTATTTATTATTCATTAATATTTTGAAAAATAAAAAACGGTTTCTTTGGTTAACTGATGTGAATACTACGTTGGTAACGTATGAGTGACGTGGCAATCATCCCGGCACACGTATGAGTTACGTGGCAATCATCATTTGAGGACGGACGGATTATTGTTCTCATTTTTTTAAAAGTTGGATCATGTATGTTCTCCACGTGTAGATGACATCTTATTTTAATAAATTTTAAAATAAAGGCATCCTTTAATCAAACCCTTTCAATTTTTTATTTTTATTTTTATGTTATAAATTAATAATAATATTACAAATATTATTTAATAAAATTATTTTCAATAGCATTAATTTTAAGATTAAAAAATATAAATTTTAATATCAAGCTTTTAGTTAATTGTTTTATCTTGATTTTTTTCAAAATTTTATTTTAGTTTTCAGATAATAATTTTTATTATTAGGCATGCAAACTCAGATTCGCACAGGTCGCTCTAATCATGACATATACTAAGTGGAGTTTAGGGTTTACCTACTTATTAGAAAAAATTATAATTGAAGTTCGAACTAATTCTTTAATAAATCAAATATGTTATACATCAACATTTTAATCAGTTAAAAACATTTAACTTTTATTTATCTAAAACATTTAAGTAAACTAATAAAATGATAGAATATCACATGGCACAATTTTTCCATGGAGTTAAAGGATGTGCAACAAGGTGGGGATGACGCTGCAGTGTGGCTCTTTTATCCAGCCGAGTTTGCAGATAAGTATCTCCGCTTAATTAATAATTATCTACTAATGGCTGATGCTGGCATCCGATCCATGTAGCAGTTGCATCCATGTGCAAGATAATGAAGTGCGATAGATATGGTTAAAAATTCTTTGGAGGAACAACAGTCCTAGAGCAACATTGATGCTCGGAGGAAACCAAGGGGATGCAGCCAATTCAGCTGTTGAGCTCGAGAATCCCCAACCCCAAGCAGTTCAGAAATGTTCCTGTAGAGTGTGGCCATTTAGCTATTAGTGCCAATAAGAGTAGCCATGCTGAAGCAGTGGGAAGAGGTAGGAAACACAAACAATGATGGGGAAGATAATACAAGTGACAGAGAAGAAGTCACCTAAGAAAATTTAGTAGTTGCACTTTTCCTTTGACTATGTGATTCACCATTTTTCTTCAGTGTCCTCGCTCCATCAAGAACACATTTGGAATCCCATATGACTTCTCCGTTTCTGTAGAAAAGTTGCAAAGCAAAGCAAAGCAGCAATAGTAAGATTATCCAACTGTATTTGGGTAGATGAGCATCTAATACATTTTCCGAAATGCCCTAATGGCTGTTTCTAAGGTTCTGAATTATTACAAAGGCAAAATATAAACACACCTTTTTTTGTCACCGAGACTTTCTATTAGTACACCTTAACAAAGAGGGAGAAAATATGCAGATCCATGATTTATCGGTACAAGGTTCATGATTTCAAACTGAAGGGACAAGACAGAAGCAAGCAAAATGTGGTGCCAAGCAAAGTTACACTCTTACACAACACAAATAATCCCGAGACTGGAACTGGACTTGCTGGAGCTGCTTAACTCCGGAAAGGACAATGTGCCAAAGGAATATTAAAATTCATTTAGGAATTTGTGACGGAGGTTTGTTCGATAATAAGTAGAAACTACACAGGATATACTACAATTAAAATGTTATACTGAAATCTGTAATAAGTTGAACTATCTGGCATATACTCAGCATTGCTTTGTGAGCTCTTATATATTTATTAACAAAATACTTTCCCAGTCTGAGATCCTCTAAAACATTATAAAAGTAGCAAAATACTCTGCTCAGTCTTTAAAGAAAAAGCAAATCCTCTAAAGAAAAAGCATGTATCAAATTGAAATTCAGAGAATGATAAGTAATCAATCCATATTAAACAAAGCTGTCGATGCCAAAATGAAGTTTTCCACTGGAAAAACAACACATCAAATTCATTAATTACCAAAGGAAGTTGAAAAGCCGAGCTTGTGTAGCAAGTAGATAAGGATGGATAATATTAACCTCAGGATAAGAAACATGAATGGAAATTAAATGAAACTTGATAGCATACATCAAAATGAACCATTCTGTAACTCATCACCATATGACAAATAGATTATAATTGTGCTCCTTTCCACTCTGCCAATTGTACCCGAAATCAAAACTAGAAGGCGCAGGCAATGATTACATGTTTTACTACTTCCAGAGAGCTGCCCACGGTGCAGGTAAGGATAAATTAAAAAGTTTTTAAAAACTAAAAATTCAATGAAATTACCAAGAAATGAATTAGAAACAACTAGAAAATTGATGAAAGCACTTAAACTTTGGTCAAATTGAGAGTGGAGATGGATAAAATAGGTTGAAAATTTGTCAAATTAGGTTGATTTAGAACTCAAAGATTTAGCAAACTTTTTGCATCTCCACTTGAATTATAGTAAATGCATACGAGAGGGCGAGAGGATCTTTTTTAGCCACATGAATTTCAATTTCAATTTCTTGACCTCGCCATCGCACGATATTGTCATGAGATCGATAGATCAACTTTGTTATTGCTTGTAAACATCTACTAAACCAAACATGTCATCTATCTCTTTTAGATTTGGCTGTGAGAAATCCACAATGCCATTGTGATTTAAATCCCAAATACGCCATAGAACATGAAGAATTAAATAATAAACTAATTTTATAGAAATAATAATAATACAAAATTCGATACTAACATTTATTAAAATACTGTTTGATTTTACTATTTATTATAATAGATTTTTGTTATTTATTGCTTTCATATTATAGATATTACTTATTAATTTATCAAAGACCCAGTAGATATAGTTTTCCATTTCCTAACAATTCTAAAATATAATTTTGTTATATTACAATAGTAATATCATACCATTAACTTGATAATGGAAATAATATGACATTACTAATATTGTGACAATATACTGTGTATTACTAATCTAATATTCATTATTTATAATATATGATGTTAATTATAATATTTGATAAGACACAATATACCTCTTTGATATGATTTAACACAATATGTCATCACATGTATGAATTCGTTTGAGTTATTTTTTTTAGTGTTTCTGATTCGTCAATCCTACTAATCCAATACAACTAATATTTATGTTCCCTGACCATTTGATCTTGACACCAATACCAATTTTGACAATACATGTGCTTACACAAGTTTTTGTGTTGTGCATGTAAGTTAAATCTAATTACTAAGACAGTGATGCAGTCTGCCCATTGGGAAATTTAGGTACACTTGATCGGGGACTAGCTAGCACCAACCTACTTAAGTCAAAGCTGGGTACTTGGTTGGAATACATTTAGTTATATAGGTGAGTAGAGGAAGTTATTTTCAAGATTTGGATAGATATTTAGTGTGTTGAATCCAAGTTCAGATATTAATAAAATTTTCATGTATTTGATCCATTGTCATCCCTACTCGAGAAGTTTTATTGCACTTTTTGAGTAATTTCTAAATAACTTTAATTCATTTCACTATGAAGTTGTTATATTCTTGTTTTTGGAAGTAAACATACCAAATAGAAGAGGACCAAGAAGGTGAGTTCGGTCTAAAAACATGTGGACACAGTTTGGAGTGTTGTCATGGATTGGTACCAAGATTGTACCACTTAGGATTGATAACAAAAACTGTTACTGATGCCAAAATATTAATTCTCCCAAGAATGCCCTAGCTTATAATTAACACACAACAAAATGTTACAATGATAAAACACTTAAGTATTCCATCAAAAATATAAACAACAAAGTAGACTAAAATATGAAAATATATGAAAAAAAACATACCTGAACCATTTACCTCCGTGTTACTTGTGATTTTATCTTAGATTCATGACCAAAAAACTTCCAGCTAGAGATCACCAAGGCTGCGGTAGCCTTCTTTAGGTGTTCCTTAAGTAACTCCTCATAAACTATAAAGTCTGCCTCTTTGAGGAACTTTCTATCTCTCATTGCTGTTAATACTTTTCTTGCCTCTTCCAAACTAGCATATTTGCAGAAACCATAAATGACAGAACAGTAAATAATATCTTCTAATTGGCAGTTTTGATCAATTATCTCATGCAAAATTTTTATCACTTTCTCTGGACTCTTCATTCTGCAAGTGTTTATAATGGTCAATGAATACTTGAACTCCATAGGACCATTAGTTACATTTCCTAAACAATCTTTGACAAAAGTGATAGCTGTATTGATCTCTCCAATTTTGCATAGCCCTTTCACGAGCAAACAGTAAGCCTCAATACTAGGTGTCCAAGAATTTTCCTTCATTAGGTTGTAACAAGAGCATGCCTCTCTAATATGTCCTTCCTCTATGAAACATGAGATTATTAGAGAATAGGTATTGGAATCTGGTTGAAAAACTTCAGAATGCCTTATTTCATCAAACAGGGCCAATGCATGTTTCACATCTTTGATACTTTGAAGACGTTCAATAAGAATATTATAAATGACAATACTGCAGTGCCCTCTTGCTTTCAATTCTTCAAACACCTCCAGTGCTTTCATTTCTCTATCTGCATTAGTTACGAAGGATGAAAAGAAGTCTGCGATATGATTCAAAATTGACAATTTCAATGCTGCTAACTGATCAACCAATTGAAAAAAGTTTCCCTTGTCACTTGAATCAGCATAAACAGATAGCATAGGGATCACAGTTTCAGAGCTAGGAATGATCCCCTCTTGGATGAGAACTTGAAAAAGCTTATGAGCCTTATCAACTCTACCAACAAGACATAAACCTCTTATCAGGGAATTGTAAATACACAGATCTCCACAGTACCCATCATTGATCATCTCATTCAACAGCTTGCAACCATCCCCAACTCTCCCCTCAGCTACAAACCCCTCGACCAGTGACCCATACACAGCACGGTCAATCACAAACCCCTCTCTCTTTATCTCCAAAAACAGTTCATAGCCTTTCTCAACCCTCCCTGCCTTGGACAAACCTGAAACCATCGTTGAATATGCCATTGCATCAGCCTTGACTCCATCTTTCACCATTTCCTCCCACACCCTCAAACAACCATCCATGTTCCTCTCTGAAACTAGGGCCTTTAGCATTGCAGTGTATGCAAAAACATCCGGCTTGCACAGTTCTGTTCTCATTCGTTCCAGCAGTTGAAAAAGGTCATCCATCCTTCCAGCACGACAAAGTCCCTTAGCAAGGATTGTGAAAGTGATGGCTTCCTCCTGACAGCCATCGACCTTGAGGTCATCGTACACAGAAAGAGCAAGATCAAGATGTCCAGTTGCAACTAAAGCATCCAAGATGCGGTTGTATAGGTGGATACGAGGCTTGACACCAAATTTGCCCCGCATTTTCCGGAATATGCGGAAGATCCGAAGGCCACGACCAGCATCAGCGTGCATTCGTATGAGGATCTCGAGCTGCTTCTCAGATGGTTGTTTCCCCTGGGCGTGCATCAGATCCGGGAGTTGGTCAGCCGCTGCAGGACGTGCGGCGGCATTAAGGGCATAGGCGAGAGCATTATATGAAGCGAAGGAGTGACGGAAACCCTTCTGCTTGCCAGCCCAATGAAAGAATTGGGTGGAGAGGGAGGGATCGATAAGGGGGCGAGAGCGGAGGACTTCGGCGACGAGGTCAGGAGGGAAACGACGAAGCTTTCGCAAATCGGACAAGACTTCGGGGCACCAGCGACGGTGGCGACGGAAGGAGTCGAGAACGTAACGAGCGAGAGGCGAGAGCCGACGGTCGATCGCAGGGACAGAAGGAGAGGGCGGCTTCGGTTGGGTAGGGCAATCGAAGTCCCATTCGCGGAAGTCCGTGGTGGGGAGGACGGCAGTGTCGATGGGGGCGGAAGCGACAACCTTTCGATTCGAGAAGAGGCCGCCGCGGACAACTGGGCGATTCTGTGAGGGCTTACGGTGGCCATAGAAGAAGTACTTCCGGCTGCCAGCGGAGACGGCCATGGTTAATAACCTCCCGCTCAGCGGAGGAAGGCAATGGAGAGGCGTAACCCTCTACGGTGGTGGTTTTTCACCGCATTGCGCCCCCTTCTCACACGATCAACTTATAACCGCGTTCGCTGAAATCTCTGATCATCCAACGGGCATGGTCACTGGATCGAAGGAATTCGAGTCCAAATAATGTGTTTTTAATTGGAGGAATGAATCTAAAATATTTTTTATATATATTATTTAATTTATTTCATCTTATTTTGTTTAAGTTTGCTTGATATTCAAAGCCTTTTGTAATCCATCTTTTTCATGCCAATCTTCAATTTTTATTTTTATTTTTATATAATTGATGTGTTCTATTTTTATTTTTATTTTATATATATTTTTTTATTTTTGCCCATATTTTTTTTTACTTACGTCGATTGAACAATACTTTCGAGGATCATAATTCTCCAGCAATATTTGTGCTATTGACTCTCTGCTTAGAGAGAGAGGATGTCATTAATTCAAGAGGGCGATTGATTCTTTCCTAGGAATAGGAATCGGAATAAAAATTATTGTATTGTGGAATGGGAATATGTATGAATATTGATATCATTCTTAAAAGTAATGTTTAGTTAGTTGCATATTTTCTATCGGAATAAATCAAAATTTTCTTTTTTACCCTTAAAAGAAAATAAGAGAAAAAATTAGATATGAGAGAAAGATGAATGTGAGAGAAAAATATGATGAAAGAGAATGATGAGAGAGAAAATATGATGAAAGAGAAAGTGTGATGAGAAAGTGTGATGAGAGAGAAAATGAGAAAAGAGAGTGTGATAGGAGAGAGCATGATGAAAGAAGATGAGAGAGAAAAGTATGATGGGAGAGGATGAAGAGAGAGAAACTGTAATGAGGAAGAAAAAAGAGGAGAGAGAGTGTGATGGAGAGAGATTGAGGAGAGAGAAAGTATGGTGAGAGATAAAGTATGATGAGAGAGAAAGTGTGACAAGAAAAAAAGAGAATAGTGAGTGTGATGGGAGAAGTTGAGGAAAGAGAAAGTATGATGAGAAAGAAAGTATGATGAGAGAGAAAGTGTGTCGAGGAAAAAAAAGAAGGGAGTGTGACAAGAGAGATTGAGAGAGAAAGTGTAATGAGAGCGAAAATGTGATGAGAAAAAAAGAGAAAAGAGAGTGTGATGGGAGAGATTGAGGAGCGAGAAAGTACGATGAGAGAGGAAATATGATGAGAGAGAAAGTGTAATGAGAAAAAAGAAGAAAGAGGGTGTGATAGGAGAGATTAAGGAGAGAGAAAGTATGATAAAATGATGAGGGAGAAAATATGATGAGAGAGAACAGAGAGAGAAGTGATACGAAAGAAAAAATAAATAAATATATTTTGATATTTGATATTAAGAGAGAAAATTTTAGTTTTAGGTCAAGGGTATTTTTGGAATAAGGAAATATTTTGATTGATGAAAATAGAGTAATGACTCATTGAAGGGGAGGTACATGGGAATGAGTTATTACCCAATTTCAGGGATTCATTCTCTTATTTGTATTCATATTCCTATAATCGAAATATTAACAATGACAATCAATGATTCACATTCCCATTCCCCATTCCTATTCTCCTAAACCAAACACCCAGTTGTCAATCTCATCCTGCTTGCCAGTAAGTTGAAAGCAAAAATGTTGATGGCACGATGACCATTTGTTGAGCTACAACAGAAACAAATGGGGTAATGACGTCGATGCAAGGGAAGTGAGTCCCAACCGGAGTAGCATCTAGGCACATAGGGAGGTGGAATCACGAGCAATGATGGAGAGGAGAATGCAGAAGGAGAAAATTTATCCTCTTAGACAAAATCTAGCATCCAAATCCAACTTTGTAGCAGTTGTACAATGACAAGTGATCTGGTGGTAAGGGGGGCCCGCCCGGTAGGAGGTCAAAGTGATCAACACTCGATAGCCATTTAACCGGAGCGGATTACCTTCCTGATCAGCAGGAGGAATAGCCGACCCAGCATTTCTACAGCTCGGCCTGACGCCGAGTTTCCGACGCTCACGAGGCAAAGCGGGAAGAAATGGAAGCTGAGCGGCCATCCCGCTCAGCTAACAGTAGACACGGCATTCGGCCGAGCGGGCATCCGCCTGGAGGCCGTTAGCAGACAGCCTCCGCCAAGCTCGGGAAAGGTATTAGCCGAGCGGTTCCTTCGCTCGGCCCGGGAAAGGTGCTAGCCAAGCGGTTCCTACGCTCGACCCGGAAAAGGATAAAGGGAGCAGTTGGCGGTATCTTCCTAGAAACTAGTGTCGCCGGCAAGAGTCATGGTCGGCGGCACGGTCAGATAGAGAATCGTACGGGAGAAACTTCCACTGTCATGTCAGAGATATGCTCGTGCTATTAAAGTATGATGTCCAGCATGTTTTTCTGACACATCCATTCCAGGCATGCTTTGAGGAGCGTGCACGCCTCGAGGAGTATGCACGTGCCTCTGGGGAGCCCTATATAAGGACCCCCAGACGTCGATGGAGGTATGCTCACTATTCTACTGTAGCTACATTTCTCATTTCTTCTTCGCTTTACTTCTTTCTGCCGGAGATTTGACTTGAGCGTCGGAGGGTCATCGCCGGGGAACCCCTCCCCGGCTCGACACTGTGTTTGCAGGTTCACGGCGGCAACGGATCTACGTCTTTGGAGTCTTCAACCAGTCAACAGGAGCGCCACGTCCCCAGCGTCCATCGACTCAGCTCTCGGACAGGATCAAATTGGCGCCGTCTGTGGGAACGCACTTGAATCCGAGTCAAGGAGATGGAAAAAGCTGAACGCCCGCACACTGTGACGCTCTCTCAAGAGGAGCTTGACGCGCTCGTACTGGCGCAAGCGGCCAAAATAATATAGTAGCAACAGAAGGTGCAAGCCGAGCGGCTAGCGCAACAAGCAACTTCAGCGTCTGGAGGTCGAGTGGTGCACGAAGACCGGGCAGAACAGCTGTCCATATGGGGTCAAAACAAGGGTCTGACTGGTACCCAGGCTGAGGTGCCGCCCGCCGCAATCTCATTCCATCAGGCATTGTTCCAAACGCCCTCTGAGATCGCGCAAGCAAATCGAGACCGGTCTTCCTCAGACGAAGCCCCTGCTCGGGATGCCAGAAATGGCAAGGCACCCCAATCTAACTCATCTCCCGAGCGGATCAACCGCCAATTCTTCGAGACAATTCTACAGGATCCACTACCATGGCACTACGCACCCTTGGCTATTGGCGAATACAATGGGTCAACTGACTCGAATGACCACCTCGGCAAGTTCGACAATGCTGCAACCCTTCATCAATACATGGAGGGAGTTAAGTGCCGAGTTTTTCTTACAACGCTATCCGGCTCGGCGCAGCGTTGGTTCCAGAGGTTGCCGGACGAATCGATCAGAAGCTTCAAGGACTTTCGAACGATTTTCCTCCACCACTTTGCAAGCAGCCGACGTTATCAGAAGACCCGTGTCAGTTTGTTCGCCATGAAGCAAGGGTAGAGAAAGACTCTTTGGACCTACATTCAACGCTTTAACCAGGCGGTCATGGACATCCCCACGGTCTCGTCCAAGACTATGATGCACGCTTTCACCCAAGGGCTCATTGATGGGGACTTCTTCCGCTCGCTCATCAGGAAGCCGCCCCGTAATTACAACCATATGCTAAAGAAGGCTAGCAAGTATATCAACGTGAAAGAAGCGCAGACGACCCGAAGGAAAGAAGCATCAGAACCGACGGTGCAGGCCGAACGAAGGCCGCCAAACAGTCACCAACCTCCAAGAGGGCCCCGAGCTGATGTGGTGCGACCACATCAGGAGGCAAGGCCATACGCTGTCCAGCACGTGGCGTCCGAATGGCCAAGGCCCAAGAAAAAGGTATGGACTCTTATGTTCTGTACCTTCCATCAATCCACAACCCACAACACCCAAGACTGCCGCGGAGTCCCTGCAGTCACCCAGCCGACTCCCAGGAGTTATCGCCGTCGATCGCCTTCCCCTGAACTACGATACAGGCGGTCGAGTATCAGACGATAAGAGGAGACCAGAAGATTACCCGAGCGGCACCACCATCATCAAGCCAGGAGTGACGACCGCGCCCCGACCCCGCGAGGGTGAGTCGGGCACTCCGCTTGAGAGGAGGAAAACGGAAGCAACGCCGCTCGGGGTGAAATCAACATCATAGTTGGTGGACCGACCAACGGAGACTCCAACCGAGCCCGGAAGTCGTATGCCGGACGACTGGAAATCCATGCTGTAGGATGCAACCAAGAGAGGGCGAATGAACCCGAAATCAGCTTTGGTCCCAAGGATCTCGATGGGATTGAAGTGTTGCACGACGATGCCCTCATCATCCGTGCGGTAATTGCCAACTACACTATTCATCACATATTTATTGACACAGAAAGCTTGGTCAACATCATCTTCAAGAAGGCCTTCGACCAGCTCCAGATCAACTGGGCCGAGTTGCTACCGATGACGACCCCTTTTTACGGGTTCACCGGCAACAAGGTCCAGCCGATCGGTCAGACAAGGTTGGCCATATCACTCGGAGAAGAGCTGCTCTGAAGGACCAGGACCACCACCTTCATCATCATAGACGCCCCATCAGCCTATAACGTCATCCTGGGCTGGCCGACCCTCAACGGATTTCGGGCGGTAATCTCGACCTATTGCCAGAAGATCAAGTTCTCTGTAGAGGACCGGGTCGGGGAAGTCAAAGGAGACCAACTGGTTGCTCGGCGATGCTATGTCGAGATGGTAAAGGCGGAGGCTAAGTCCGCTCGGAAAGCTCCCCGCCACAAGGTAAATGCCATAACTAAAAAACCTCCTACTTTGGTTTATGAAGAGAAAGAAGAGGTGCAAATACACCCTAGCCGGGCGGAGGCAACGACTTTCGTAGCGGCCAACTTGCAAGCTGAGTAGAAGGACGAGCTGATCAGATGTCTTCAGCGAAATCATGATGTCTTCGCCTGGTCCACGCATAAACTGCCCGGTGTCTCCCCAAGCATAGCGTATCATAAGCTTCACGTCCGACCGGATGCAAGGCCGATGAAGCAAAGGAAAAGGAATTTCAGCGCCGAGCAAAATCAGATCATTCGAGCTGAGGTAGAGAAGCTTTTGGAGGCCGGCCATATCAGAGAGGTCCAGTTCCCGAGCTGGCTCGCGAATGTGGTGCTAGTTTCAAAGTCCGACAACAAGTGAAGGGTCTGCATCGACTTTCGAGAGCCCAACAAGGCCTGCCCGAAGGACTTCTACCCACTGCCTAGGATCGACCAGGTAGTGGACTCCACAGCTGGGTGCGAGCTGATATACATGCTGGACGTGTATCAGGGATATCACCAAGTGCCGCTCACCCGGGAGGACCAAGAGAAAGTGAGCTTCATCACAGCAGACGACACCTATTGCTACAACGTGATGCCATTCAGACTAAAGAATGCTGGGGCTACCTACCAAAGGCTAATGAATAAGGTGTTCCAGCAGCAGATCGGACGAAACATGGAAGTATATGTCGACGATATACTCGTTAAGTCTCTCCGAACTGCCGACCTCTGCGCAAACATAGAAGAAACTTGCCAAACGCTCCGCGCATATGGACTCAAGCTGAACCTGAGCAAATGTCTGTTCAGCGCAAAGGGTGGAAAATTCCTCGGTTATATCGTCACCGAGCGGGGCATCGAGGCGAACCCTAGTAAGGTAAAGGCGTTGCAAGACATGTCGCCGCCAAGGAATTTGAAGGAAACTCAGCGCCTCACCGGTCGGATAACTGCCTTATCTCGATTCATCTCCAAGTCTGCCAACCGGAGCCTCCCTTTTTTCAAGATACTGCGTCGAGCTACCAAATTCCAATGGGACAAGGAGTGTGATAAGGCATTTGAAGAACTAAAAGCATATCTGAGTTCTCTTCCTGTATTGGCTAAGCCAGCTGCCAACGAGCCGCTTCGCATTTATTTATTCTCAACCGAGCACATTGTCGGCTCGGTGTTGGTACGGCCGAACGACGAGTAACAACCAGTGTACTTCCTGAGTCATATCTTAAAAGATGCTGAATCCCGCTACACTGGTCTCGAGAAACTTGCCTTTGCGTTGGTGCTCGTCGCTCGGAGGCTTCGACCATACTTCCTCGCGTATACAATCATAGTAATGAGAAACAGCCACTTGGGCCGAGTCCTCCTCAATCCAGAAGCATCCGGACGGCTGATCAAATGGACAACAGAGCTTAGTGAGTTCGACATACAGTATCAGCCCCGAACGGCCATCAAGACACAATCCTTGGCAGACTTTGTCACTAAGGTACAGAATCTCGAGCCAGAGGCCACTTGGAGGATATATGTGGATGGATCGTCCACTCGGCAAGGGAGCGGAGTCGATGTACTACTAATCTCCCCTCAGGAAGAACGGATGCATCTGTCCGTTCGGCTAGAATATCGGGTAACTAATAACAAGGCCGAATACGAAGCGCTCATAGCAGATATGCAAGCCGCTCGGCATGTTGGAGCGATCAGGGTCTTGATTCACTCGGATTCCCAGTTAGCCGCTCAGCAACTCACGGGAACATTTGAGATAAGCAACACTTGACTCAAGCTCTACGTCGAAGCCTTTGAGAGATTAAAATTCAACTTTCGGGAGGTGGTTATTCAAAAGATACCCCGAGCGGAAAATCAAGTGGCAGACGAGCTGGCTAAGCTAGCCAGCTCCATATCGCCTGTTGTCGTATCACAGCTGATCGAGCAGGTATCTTTGGTGGCACACGTCGATCGAAAATTACACCGTCCGATCGGATGGAAACCCACCTGTTGAGAAGGAGAGCAGGAAGATTCATGCTGCTTGGGGATCAACTGTACAAGAAAGCTTTCTCCCGACCCCTATTCAAGTGCGTCGGACCAGAAGACATCGAGTACATTCTACAGGAGGTGCATCAAGGAACTTGCGGAGGACACCCGGCCGGTCGGTCGTTAGCCAGGAAGATACTGCTAGCCGAATATTTTTGGTCAACCCTCCAAGCGGATGCCGCTCGGACAGTGTCCACCTGCCTGTCCTGCCAGAGGTATCACAACCTCCCACACCGACCCACAGAAGAGATGACAACGTCCATAGTATCCTGCCCGTTTGACCAGTGGGGCATGGATATAGTGGGGTCCTTCCCCATAACGACCGACCAACGAAAGTTCCTGCTCGTCGCGGTAGACTACTTCTCCAAATGGGTCAAAGCCGAGCCGATCGCAAGAATAACTGAGCAGATGGTTCAGAACTTCATCTAGCAGCACATCATATGTCGGTTCGGAATCCCGCGTCGGCTCGTCTCCGATAAAGGGAGACAGTTCGTCGGGCAACGTCTCAAAGAATGGCGCGAAGGCTATGGGATTCAGCAGGCCTTCACTTCCGTGGCGTATCCCCAGAGCAACGGACAAGCTGAAGTCGTCAATCGGGAGATTCTACGAATTCTTCGAGTTCAGCTCAACCACGTCAGAGGCAGCTGGGCGGACGAGCTTCCAGGCGTGCTATGGGTAATCCGCACGACCCCAAAGGAGAGGACGGGAGTGATACCATTCCATTTGGTTTATGGAGGCGAAGCAGTCGTCCCTGTTGAAGTTGGAATTGAGTCCGATCGTCTGCAGCAATATAGCGAGAGGAATGCCGAGCGGGGACTCCTAGAGTTGAACTTAGTGGACGAAACACGCACCAAAGCAGCCGTCCGGCTGACGACCTACCAACAGAGAAGGCGCCAAAACTACAACAGGCGGGTAATACCTAGATCTTTTCAGGTCGGCGACTTCGTATGGAAGAAGGTGAAGCCGGTCGAAGATCTCACCAAGCTGGAGGCTCCTTGAGCCGGACCCTTCAAGGTCGTGGGAAAGCTCCGGTCGGGTGCTTATTACCTAGAGGCCGAAGAGGGGCGGAGGCTTGAATGTCCATGGAGTGCAAACCACCTCCAGCCGTACCGAGCTGGGTGAAAGGTGTGCTAATGTAATTTATACCATGTAATCTTCGTTTCTTCTGCATCCTTCGGCTGCAGGATTAAAATCTGAATCAAAGGTTTACAAAGTTATCGCCGAGCAACTGGCCTGCCTCAAAGACCGTCGAGCGGCGACGTTAAACCCTAGAGTCGGAGCGGAGACTATAAAAACCCCGCCTTGAAGACCGTCCAGCGGCGACGTTAAAACCTAGAGTCAGAGCGGCGACTATAAAACCCCTGCCTTAAAGACCGTCGAGCGGCGACGTTAAACCCTAGAGTCGGAGCGGCGAGTATAAAACCCTGCCTAGAAGATTGTCGAGCGGCGACATTAAACCCTAGAGTCGAAGCGGCGACTATAAAAACCCTGCCTTGAAGACCGTCGAGCGGCGACATTAAACCCTAGAGTCGGAGCGACGACTATAAAAACCCCGCCTTGAAGACCATCGAGCGGCGACGTTAAACCCTAGAGTCGGAGCTGCGACTATAAAAACCCCGCCTTGAAGACCGTCGAGTGGCGACGTTAAACCCTAGAGTCAGAGTGGCGACTATAAAACCCCGCCTAGAAGACCGTTGAGCGGCGACGTTAAACCCTAGAGTCGGAGCAGCGACTATAAAAACCCTGCCTTGAAGACTGTCGAGCGACGACGTTAAACCCTAGAGTCAGGCCGGACTATAAAAACCCCGCCTAGAAGACCATCGAGTGACGACGTTAAACCCTAGAGTCGGAGCGACGACTATAAAAACCTCATCTTGAAGACCGTCGAGCGGCGACGTTAAATCCTAGAGTCGGAGCGGCAACTATAAAAACCCCGTCTTGAAAATCGTCGAGCGGCGACGTTAAACCCTAGAGTAGAAGCGGTGACTATAAAAACCCCGCATTGAAGACCGTCGAGCGGCGTCGTTAAACCCTAGAGTCGGAGCGGTGACTATAAAAACTCCGCCTTGAAGATTGTCGAGCGGCGACATTAAATTCTAGAGTCGGAGCGTCGACTATAAAAACCCCGCCTAGAAGACCGTCGAGTGGCGACGTTAAACCCTAGAGTCAGAGCGACGACTATAAAAACCCCGCCTTGAGGACCGTCGAGCGGCGACGTTAAGCCCTAGAGTCGGAGCGGTGACTATAAAAACCTCGCTTTGAAGACCGTCGAGCGGCGACGTGAAACCCCGGCCTTAGAAAATCGTCTAACGTATTGTTAAGATGTATACTAAAAGCCTAGCTTTTGGTATAAACATTTATCTAGAAATAAGAATCACATTGGTCAAATGACTACATTTATGATAAATGTAGTTGTTCAATTAATTTATATTGTAGATAATATGGTGTGTGGTGTCACACACAGAGGATCATGTTATCAGTACCTTATAAATTATAAACAGTAGCTCACGACCATGATGGAAAGGAACAAACCATTGGAAGGTCGTAGTGTAATTAGGTGTTAGTTTATCTTAACTATATACTTACACTAGTACACTAAGAGTGTATTGAGTAGGACCATCAGAGGTCGTTTCTTTTATACTGACTTTATAAAGGAACAAAGACCTCAGTTATTATGGAAGTGTGTACTCTTAATCCTAATATAATAACAAGCACATATATTTGATATTTATTTCTTTAATTTATCAATGGGTGAGATTTAGTTCGATGAATCAATAAGCCCGATAAGTTAGGAAATGATATCACTTATAGTGTGTGTTGTTGATTATAGAAGGAAACTGTGTCCTAGTAATCTAGGTTGAGAATGCCCCCAAGAGGAGCTCATAAGGATTGTCATGTTAAACCCTATAGGTGGACTTAGTCCGACATGACGATGAAATTGAGTGGTACTACTCTTGGAGATAGATATTAATTAAGTGAGTTGTCAGTAACTTAATTAGTAGACATTTGTTATCTTAAACATAGGGAGACTAACACACTCATAATAAGAAGGGGCCCAAAATGTAATTTGGAATTGGTGCGGTAGTTCAATAATAGTTCTCTAGTGGAATGAATTATTATTGATAAAATTAAGTTGTGTGTTCGGGGCGAACACAGGATGCTTAATTTTATCGGGAGACCAAAACCAATTCCTCCTCAAGTCCCTATCGCAGCCTCTTAATTATAGAGTACTATACCCACCTATACCCACCTTCTTACCCATCCCATAAGGGGCCGGCCAAGCTAGCTTGGAGACCAAGCTAGGGCCGGCCAAAGTTTCGTTCATGGGTGCTTCAAGGTGGCCGGCCCTAGCTTGGGTTCAAGCTTGGTGTGGCTGGCCCAAATTAAAATAAAAAGGATTTTTATTTTTTAAAATTTTTCTTATGTGGATAACATGTTTTAAAAAAGAGTTTAAAAATTTAAATCTTTCCTTTTATAAGATTCTACAAAAGATTAAGAGAAGAGCTAAATCTCTTTCCTTATTTGTAGATTAAAAGGTTGATTTTAATAAAAACTTTCCTTTTTAACCATGTTCATGATTTAAAAGAAAGTTTAAAAAATTAATAATTCTCTTTTATTAGTTTCTACAAAAGATTAAGAAAAGATTTGATATCTTTCCTTATTTGTAGATTAAAAGAGATTTTAATTTTTAGAGATAATTTTCTTTTTATCCACATGTTTAAAAGAAAGATTTTAATTTATTAAATTTCTTTTTTATAAACCAATCATGAAGGGATTAAATTATTGGAAAAAATTTTATAAATTTCCGGAAACAAATTAGGAAGGTTTTAATTCTTGATTGAATTAAATTCCCTTTGATTGGAGGTTTGTTGTGTGGCCGGCCATGTTGATTAAGAAGAGGAATTTGATTTTAATTAATTAAATTTTTTTTTTCATGGCAAAGGAATTAAGGAAGTTTTTATTAAAGTTTCCTTATTTGCCAAAACCAAGGATTATAAAAGAGGAGGTAGAGGAGCCTTCATGAGATGAACTTCTATTCTTTTTCTTTCCTCTCCTCTTTGGTTTTGATGGCCGGCCCTATTTCTCTCCTCTCCTCTTGTTGGCCGAAACTCATCTTTTGGTGGAGCTTTTGTTTGTGGCCGGATCAAGGAAGGAGAAGAAGGAGAGAAAGCAAGCCTCGTCTGTAGCATCCCTTGGAGCATTGGTGGTGGCCGAAATTCTTCATCCTTGGAAGAGTTTATTGTGGCCGAAATCTAGAAGAAAGAAGGAAGGTGGAAAGGGGGTTCTCATCTCGGAAGATCGTTGCCCACACAACGCCCGAGGTTAGAAGAGGAATACGGTAGAAGATCAAGAGGTCTTTCTAAAAGGTATAACTAGTATTTTTCCTTTCCGCATCATACTAGTTATTTTTGGAAATAATACCAAATACAAGAGGCATATGATTTTAGTGTTTCGAATATGTTTTTCGATGTTGTGTTCTTTTGTTTTATTTTTCCTTGTGATTTGATTGTTCATTTCGGTTAACCTAAAGTTATTTTAAGAAATTAAATATTAGCTTTCCATAAAAGGTTTTGTCTAGTCGGTGGTGGTTGCTCCCATATCCAAGAAGGTCGTGTGCCTCGCCACGTCAGTACTGGGAACCAATTATGGAAAATAATATTTAATGGAATTAATAACTTAAGGTGATTTGGGTCGAATGTGTTAAGTTCCGCAGGAGACCCAAGTCAAAACTTAAAAGAACAAATAGATTAAGTTTTGGATCAAACGTGTTAAGTTCCGCAGGCGATCCAAAATTTAATTTAAAAGAACACATGGTAGCTAGGAAAAGGTTCAGACCTTTGTACAAAATTTTTGTACAGTGGAACTTCTAGGCTTTCCGAGTAGCAACCAACAATTGGTATCAGAGCTAGGGTTTTGCCTCTGTGTATTTGGTATTAGTTTAATTATGCACATGTCATACATAATTTAGGCAGGTTAATAGTAGGATGTGCTAACTTTGTGGATGCAGGATCCAACTATTATGGCTTATAGTTATTATGTGTGTGATTGGACCCTTGGACATATCAAGGGCATTTTATTGTGTGTGCATGATTGTATTATAAAATACAGCAGGAGCTGTATTTAGTTTTATTAAGATTTTATTTTTTGATCTAGTTACATGTACATTCCTTTTATGGAATATAGGATCGATGGATGTAAATTTTATTTTATGTTCGATCTAGTCTACATGTACATTCCTCTGAGGAATATAGGATTGAAAAATGTAAAATTCTATTTATGTCGCGGATCGAATCTTGCAAGGCGTGGAACCTTTTGAGGACCAGAGGCGTAGCGGAACAAGGAGCTAGATGGATGCGACAACTAGACCCGGTGGCGGTGGCCAAAGATGGCAGCAGCTAGGGTTGGCGACACATGGAGGACAGCAATAGATAAAAGTCATAATAGTTGAAAATTAGTTTTTCTATTTATTGCTTTTTATGCTGTGTTGTGTGTGCTTGTTAGTATGCATGTTAGGTAGACTAGCATAGGCAAAATTCCTCACTTTAAATAACTAAGTGGGAGAGGGATTTGTTTTTAAATAAATTCCACTGTCTCCATTACTGGTTTATAAGTGATGCAACAAGCTTTCGCGTTGGCTCTGAGTGCCTTCCTCTATATCGGATGAGCTTGTTTGCGGATCACTAGCTTAAACTTCCATTTTGGATGACTATAGGAAGTTAATTAAGAGCGTGTGATCTTCCCCATCGGAAGGGACACAATCTTATTAATGGACTTAGTGTCAAGTAATGGTATACACTTAGGCACATTTAATAGTATCCTCCCCATCGGAGTCACTGCTATTATTTGTGTGACCGAAGTAAACCAACTATTAATTTGTCAAATAAATAGGTTGACAAGATAATAAAATTAAAACCCCCTCTTACAAATGTTTGATTTTGTATACGTCCACACTATCGTGGCATACAACTGTTGGTTGCTACTCGGAAAACCTAGAGGTTCCACTGTACAAAAATTTTGTACAAAGGTCTGAACCTTTTCCTAGCTACCATGTGCTCTTTTAAATTAAATTTTGGATCGCCTGCGGAACTTAACACGTTTGATCCAAAACTTAATCTATTTGTTCTTTTAGGTTTTGACTTGGATCTCCTGCGGAACTTAACACATTCGACCCAAGTCACCATAAGTTATTAATTCCATTAAATATTAATTTCCATAATTGGTTCCCAGTACTGACGTGGCGAGGCACATGGCCTTCTTGGATATGGGAGCAACCACCACCGACTAGACAAAACCTTTTATAGAAATCTAATATTTAATTTCCTAAAATAACTTTAGGTTAACCAAAAAGAACAATCAAATCACAAGGGAAAAAAAACAAAAGAACACAACTTCGAAAAACATATTCGAAATACTAGAACGTAAGCCTCTTGTATTTGGTATTATTTCCATAAATAACTAGCATGATGCGGAAAGGAAAAATTACTAGTTATACCTTCTAGAAAGACCTCTTGATCTTCTACCGTATTCCTCTTCTAACCTCGGACGTTGTGTGGGCAACGATCTTCCGAGATGAGAAACCACCAACCACCTTCTTCTCCTCCTAGCTAGGTTCGGCCAACAATAAGGAAGCTTCACCAAGGAAGAAGATCAAAACACCAACCAAGCTCCAAGAGATGCTAGCTTTCTCTCCTTCTTCTTCTTCTTCTCCAAGTAGTATCCGGCCACCACAGGAGCTCCAAGGGGAGAGAGAGGTTCGGCCACCACAAGAGGAAGAGAGGGAGAGGATGATGGCCGGCCACACCAAGGAACAAAAGAGGGAGAGAAATAATAGAGGTTGTATCTCATGAAGGCACCCTCACCCCTTCTTTTATATTCCTTGGCCTAAGCAAATTAGGAAATTTAATTACAATAAAATTTTCTTAATTTCCTTGACATGATTTAATTGAGAAAAAATAAAATAAAATTTCTCCAATTAAATTCTAATGGTCGGCCACATCATGAAATCAAATTAGACAAGTTTCAATCAACAATTAAAACTTCCTAATTTGTTTCCGGAAATTTTTAAAAATAAAATTTCTCTTCAAAATCTCTTCATGGTTGATAAAAAGAAATTTCCATAATTTTAATTTTACAACATGTGAATAATTTTTAAAGAGAAAATAAAATATCTCACCAATCTACAAATAAGGAAAGAGATCTAATCTCTTTCTTTAATCTTTTGTAGATCTTTTACAAGAGAGATAATTTAATTTTAATTCTCTTTAATAAATTATATCTTCCACATAATAAAAATTAAAATTAAAATTCTTTTTTAATTTAATTTGGCCGGCCCCTCTAGCTTGGGTTCAAGCTAGGGCCGGCATACTTAGGCCGGCCCTAGCTTGGTTCCCAAGCTAGCTTGGCCGACCCCCTTTAGGTGTGTATAGAAGGTGGGTATAGGTGGGTATAATACTCTATAAATAAGAGGCTACGATAGGGACCGAGAGGAGGAATTGGTTTTCGTCTCCCGATAAAATTAAGCATCCCGTGTTCGCCCCGAACACACAACTTAATTTTATCAATAATAATTCATTCCACTATAGAACTATTATTGAACTACCGCACCAATCCCAAATTACATTTTTGGCTCCTTCTTATTATGAGTGTGTTAGTCTCCCTGTGTTTAAGATGTCGAATGTCCACTAATTAAGTGAGTTACTGACATCTCATTTAATTAATATCTTAGTCCAAGAGTAGTACCACTCAACTTCATCGTCATGTCGGGCTAAGTCCACCTGCAGGGTTTAACATGACAATCCTTATGAGCTCCTCTTGGGGGCATTCTCAACCTAGATTACTAGGACACAGTTTCCTTCTATAATCAACAACACACACTATAAGTGATATCATTTCCCAACTTATCGGGCTTATTGATTTATCGAACTAAATCTCACTCATTGATAAATTAAAGAAATAAATATCAAATATATGTGCTTGTTATTATATTAAGATTAAGAGCACACACTTCTATAATAACTGAGGTCTTTATTCCTTTATAAAGTCAGTATAAAAAGAAACGACCTCAAATAGTCCTACTCAATACACTCTAAGTGTACTAGTGTAATTATATAGTTAAGATAAACTAATACATAATTACACTACGACCTTCCAATGGTTTGTTCCTTTCCATCTTGGTCGTGAGCTACTGTTTATAATTTATAAGGAACCGATAACATGATCTTCTGTGTGTGACACCACACACCATGTCATCTACAATATAAATTAATTGAGCAACTACATTTATCGTAAATGTAGACATTTGACCAATGTGATTCTTATTTCTAGATAAATGTTTATACCAAAAGCTAGGCTTTTAGTATACATCCTAACAACAAAATTCACGGTGTTTAAGGTAATTTTATTTGTCATAAAGATTTATTGACAAGATAATTAATGGATAAACTCCTCCTCTTACAAATGTTTAATTTTGTATACGTCCACACTATCGTGGCATGCAAAATTCACGGTGTTTGAGGTGTTGGTGAATTTAAATAATATTGTTTGAGGAATCAATGTTATTTTAAATTCAAAAGGTTTTGACCAAATATTTGATCAAAAACAGATCAACTATTAATTCGTCATAAAGTAAAGTTGACGAGATAATAAAATTAATGGATAAAATCTCCTTTTTGATCTTGTATACGACCACACTATCGTGGCATACAAAATTCATAGGGATTTTTAAGAATTGATCTTGACCAAATATTTTTGTGATTCTTAGGATTTAAAATGTTTGTCAATCCCCTAGTTGTTATACTATAGAAAAGACTTAGTAGTCCCAATTGTAATGATTGTAAATAGGACTTGGACATTAAGGTAGACTGTCTTCTTAGAACTAAGAACAATTTAGGTGTATTTAATTCATTAATTGAAACATGTCTAGTGGTGTTATCTACCAGAACCTGGAGTGTAGATACAGATGTCATTAATCATGTCTGCAATTCATTGCAGGGTTCCAGGAAACCCGACAACTAAATGAAAATAAAAAAAAAACACCGTCCACATGGGCACTACTACAAAAGTAGCAGCTATTGCAGTGGGAGAGATTTATTCTCTAATAGGAATAAAATTTGGATTATTAGAAATTGTCTTTACATACTAAGTTTAGAAAGAACCTGATTTCAGTTTCTAAACTATTATAGAATAGATATTGTGTCTATTTTGATAACAAAATTGTTATCAAGAAAAATAGGGAAGTTATCTATTCTGGTATGTTGGTTGACAATTTATAATCCAATAACTCCCACGATGCAACAAATGGAAATTAGTAACACATCTTCTAACTTAAGAGAAAGCAACCTTCGAAAATGAACCAATTATATCTTTGACATCTAAGGCTAGGTTATATTAACTTAAGTAGGATTCATTGGTAGCTGATGAACTTTTGGGTTCATTAGTAGTGGAAATCTTTCCAACCTGCGAGTCTTACTTGGAAGGAAAATAACCAAGAAGCTTTTAAGTCTAAGGGGTATGAAGCCAAAGATATATAGGAATTGGTTCATTCTGATTTGTGACTATCCAGACAAAAGGTATTTTCAAATATCTCATCTATTTTATAGACAACTATTTGAGATACGGATACATTTACTTAATGTGCCGCAAGTCTAAGTGCTTTGATTAGTTCAAAGAGTACGAGGCTGATGTGGAGAAACGTCAAAGTAAACATATCAAGACAGTACGGCAAGATCGTAGTGGCAAGTACCTTTTTGGGAGAATTTAGGAGTCACTTATCAGAAGTAGGGATTCAATCCCAACTAACAACACCTGGTATACCCCAACAGAATGGTGTAGAAAAATGAAGGTATAAGACTCTTATGGAAATAAGTAGATTAATGATGAGTTATTTAGAAAATTACCAAATTCATTTTAAGGATATACTCTGGAAACGAAAGTGAACATAGTACCTTCCAAAGTCAGAACTCTCTACTCATATAGAATTGTTGAATAGGCGTAAGCCTATTTTAAAGCATATTCGGATTCGGGTAGTCTAGCACATATGCTGAAGAGAGACAATGATAAGTTGGACAGGAATTCACTTGTTTGTGAGTTATCCTAGAGAAATGAAAGTAGGTTTATAGTTTTAAAAATCAGAAGGTCATTGATAGTATCAATGACCGATTTTTAGAAAAGGACTATGTAATAAACCAAGTGCCCATAAGTAAATTTGTTCTTACGGAAATAATAAAAGACATGTCTAATCTAGTACCAACTGTACAAGATGAGATACCACAAGGAAACTGCAACACGTATCACAAATGATACACAATTACAGAAAGTGCCTCATCGTAGTGGGAGGGTTGTTAGGCAACCTAAAAAGATTCATGTTTTAGGAGAATTTTTGGACTCGATCCCAGGAGGACATGAACCTGATCTCCGGACATATGACGAAGCACTCCAAGATAAAGATGCAACATCTTGGCAAAGAGTAATGAATAATAGAATTAGAATATATGTATTCTAATAAAGTCTGGAAGCTTGTAGAACCACCAAATGGTGTAAAGCCTTTGGGTGTAAAAAGGTCTATAATAGGAAAAGAGGGATAGACAGGAAGGTAGAAACTTTCAAAGCAAGGCTTGATGAAAAAAGAAACTTTTTCACTGGTAGCCATGCTTAAGTCTATCCGGATTATTTTATCTATTTGGCAAGTGGATGTCAAGACAGCATTCTTTAATGGAAGTCTTGAAGAAAGCATCCATATAAGCAACCAGAAGGATTCATTGCAAAGGGCTAAGAGCATCTTGTGTGCAAGCTCAATCAGTCTATGGACTGAGGCAAAGCTTCAAGGTCTTGGAACATCCGGTTTATCAAAGTAATCCAAACCTATGAATTTATTTAGTAACCAGATAAGTCTTGTGTATATAAAAGGTGTGATGGAAACGTGGTGGTATTTCTTGTACTATACGTAGATAACATTTTTGGTAGTTGGAAACAATATCAAAATGTTGTCAGAAGTAAGGGTATGGTTATCCAAACAATTCGATATAAAGGACTTGGGAGAATGTATATATTCTTGAGATCAAAGTAATAAGGGATCGCAAGAAAAGAATATTTTACTTATCTCAAGCTTTATACATTGAAAAAAAATCCTTGCTCGTTTTAAGCATGCAAAACTCCAAGAAAGGTTTCTTACCTTTTTAGCATGGAGTAACTTTATCGAAAGATATGTCTCTGTAGACATCAAAGGAGATAAAAGAAATAAAGGCAGTTCTTTATGCTTCGGCTGTCGGAAGCCTAATGTATGCTATAAATCTGTTTTGCCAAGGGCATAGTTAGCAGATATCAAAGTAACCCTAGATAAGGACATTAGACTGCAGTAAAGCATATATTAGTACCTTAAAGGCACTAGAGATTATATGCTAGCTTACAAGGCAGTTAATTTGGTCCCTATGGGTTGCACGGATTTTGACTTCCAATAGGGACAATAATAAGTCAACCTCGGGGTTTTGTGTTTACTTTAGGAGGTAAAGTCATAACTATGGAAGAGTGATAAGCATAGGTGTTTTTCTAAACTCCACCATAGAAGCTTAGTATATGGCAAGCCTCTGAGGTGGCCATAAAAGTTGAATGACTCAATAACCTCAAGATAGACTTAGATATGATTTCTGGTTTGTCCAAAGATTATTACAATTTATTGTAATAATATTGGTGCAGTAGCAAACTCGAAGAAACCATAAGTCTATAAGGCAGGTAAACACAATAGAGCGCAAGTACCACCAAATACGAGAAATCGTATAAACGAGGAAAAGTTGTTGCCGCCTATATTGCATCAGGTGATGACCTATAGATCCTTTCACTAAGGTCCTTAAGGCAAGAGCTTTTGATGGGCATGTTGAAGGGTTGGGAATCAGATGTATGGCAGCAGATATAGCAGCTTAGTCTTTTAGTATAAGTGGGAGATTGTTAGTATGTATACTAAAAGCCTAGCTTTTGGTATAAACATTTATCTAGAAATAAGAATCACATTGGTCAAATGACTACATTTTTGATAAATGTAGTTGTTCAATTAATTTATATTGTAGATAATATTGTGTGTGGTGTCACACACAGAGGATCATGTTATCAGTACCTTATAAATTATAAACAGTAGCTCACGACCATGATGGAAAGGAACAAACCATTGGAAGGTCGTAGTGTAATTAGATGTTAGTTTATCTTAACTATATAATTACACTAGTACACTAAGAGTGTATTGAGTAGGACCATTAGAGGTCGTTTCTTTTATACTGACTTTATAAAGGAACAAAGACCTTAGTTATTATGGAAGTGTGTACTCTTAATCCTAATATAATAACAAGCACATATATTTGATATTTATTTCTTTAATTTATCAATGAGTGAGATTTAGTTCGATGAATCAATAAACCCGATAAGTTGGGAAATGATATCACTTATAGTGTGTGTTGTTGATTATAGAAGGAAACTGTGTCCTAGTAATCTAGGTTGAGAATGTCCCCAAGAGGAGCTCATAAGGATTGTCATGTTAAACCCTGCAGGTGGACTTAGTCCGACATGACGATGAAGTTGAGTGGTACTACTCTTGGAGATAGATATTAATTAAGTGAGTTGTCAGTAACTTACTTAATTAGTGGACATTTGTTATCTTAAACACAGGGAAACTAACACACTCATAATAAGAAGGAGCCCAAAATGTAATTTGGGATTGGTGCGGTAGTTCAATAATAGTTCTCTAGTGGAATGAATTATTATTGATAAAATTAAGTTGTTTGTTCGGGACGAACACGGGATGCTTAATTTTATCGGGAGACCAAAACCAATTCCTCCTCTCGGTCCCTATCGTAGCATCTTAATTATAGAGTACTATACCCACCTTCTTACCCATCCCATAAGGGGCCGGCCAAGCTAGCTTGGAGACCAAGCTAGGGCCGGCCAAAGTTTGGTTCATGGGTGCTTCAAGGTGGCCAGCCCTAGCTTGTGTTCAAGCTTGGTGTGGCTGGCCCAAATTAAAATAAAAAGGATTTTTATTTTTTAAAATTTTTCTTATTTGGATAACATGTTTTAAAAAAGAGTTTAAAAATTTTAATCTTTCCTTTTATAAGATTCTACAAAAGATTAAGAGAAGAGCTAAATCTCTTTCCTTATTTGTAGATTAAAAGGTTGATTTTAATAAAAACTTTCCTTTTTAACCATGTTCATGATTTAAAAGAAAGTTTAAAAAATTAATAATTCTCTTTTATTAGTTTCTACAAAAGATTAAGAAAAGATTTGATATCTTTCCTTATTTGTAGATTAAAAGAGATTTTAATTTTTAGAGATAATTTCCTTTTTATCCACATGTTTAAAAGAAAGATTTTAATTTATTAAATTTCCTTTTTATAAACCAATCATGAAGGGATTAAATTATTGGAGAAATTTTTATAAATTCTCGGAAACAAATTAGGAAGGTTTTAATTCTTGATTGAATTAAATTTCCTTTGATTGGAGGTTTGTTGTGTGGCCGGCCATGTTGATTAAGAAGAGGAATTTGATTTTAATTAATTAAATTTTCTTTTTCATGGCAAAGGAATTAAGGAAGTTTTTATTAAAGTTTCCTTATTTGCCAAAACCAAAGATTATAAAAGAGGAGGTAGAGGAGCCTTCATGAGATGAACTTCTATTCTTTTTCTTTCCTCTCCTCTTTGGTTTTGATGGCCGACCCTATTTCTCTCCTCTCCTCTTGTTGGCCGAAACTCATCTTTTGGTGGAGCTTTTGTTTGTGGCCGGATCAAGGAAGGAGAAGAAGGAGAGAAAGCAAGCCTCGTCTCTAGCATCCCTTGGAGCATTGACGGTGGCCGAAATTCTTCATCCTTGGAAGAGTTTATTGTGGCCGAAATCTAGAAGAAAGAAGGAAGGTGGAAAGGGGGTTCTCATCTCGGAAGATCGTTGCCCACACAACGTCCGAGGTTAGAAGAGGAATACGGTAGAAGATCAAGAGGTCTTTCTAAAAGGTATAACTAGTATTTTTCCTTTCCGCATCATACTAGTTATTTTTGGAAATAATACCAAATACAAGAGGCATATGATTTTAGTGTTTCGAATATATTTTTCGATGTTGTGTTCTTTTGTTTTATTTTTCCTTGTGATTTGATTGTTCTTTTCGGTTAACCTAAAGTTATTTTAGGAAATTAAATATTAGCTTTCCATAAAAAGTTTTGTCTAGTCGGTGGTGGTTGCTCCCATATCCAAGAAGGCTGTGTGCCTCGCCACGTCAGTACTGGGAACCAATTATGAAAAATAATATTTAATGGAATTAATAACTTAAGGTGATTAACGTGTTAAGTTCCGCAGGAGACCCAAGTCAAAACCTAAAAGAACAAATAGATTAAGTTTTGGATCAAACGTGTTAAGTTCCGCAGGCAATCCAAAATTTAATTTAAAAGAACACATGGTAGCTAGGAAAAGGTTCAGACCTTTGTACAAAATTTTTATACAGTGGAACCTCTAGGCTTTCTGAGTAGCAACCAACACGTATACGTTAAAATTGAAGTCGAGCGACGACTCTAAACCCCAGAGGTATGATCCTAAACGAATATTTCAATAATGTCATGGGCGCCATAGCCAAGCAGGACTATGCTCCAAATGAAGAGGGCGCAAAATGATTTCATTAATAAGTGCTGCCGAGCGGCAGGATTATAGTCAAGACTTTCAAAAAAACTCTACTGACCCCTCGCTCACTCGATATATTCAAAAACCTCGTTGGGGATGGATTCGAGGAGTTGGACGCGATTCACGTTCATTTTCAGTTGGTTGAGCGTCGCCTCAATCGCCAGCTCAAACGATTAGACGATCCAATCGGCCGCCTTCCCCGTGAACTGGTCTGAGCGGAGGTACTGTTGCTTCAGGACCGCGAAGTGACTCGGCTCGACCTACTGATAAGTCTTTAAGGCGGTGCGCGAAACCTCTAATTCCTCTTCGAGACGCTTCATTTGGCCTTGAAGTTCGACCTCCTTAGCCGATCGCCCTCCCGCTCGGCAGATAGAGAGTCCTTGGCCTTCTTCAGATCTTCGGCCAACTGTCGGGCTTCTTTATTCTTTTCTTCCAAATCGGCGATGGCGCATTGTTTCCGTGTGGTGGCCAAATCAAGTTTTCGGTCGTAAGTCTTCAATTGAGCCTCAATCTGACTCAGCCTACTGGCCTGCTCGGCCGATTTCTGTTGCTCCTCCGTCAGAAGTTGTTAGGCCCTCTCCAGCTCGGCCTTTAGCCGAGCGGACAGCGGCCCCCGGGAGGAAGAGCCTTCTCCAGAAATTTTGAGCTTCTTCATCTCATCTTCCACCTGTGCCAACCGCTAGCACATGGCGATGCTCTCCACCCAGTACTGCAAACAAATATTAGCGCCGATCGGAGATAATTTATGAAGTGATAGCTGAGAGAACTAACCCGGTGGACATCTCCAGATGACTGTGGGCCAGTGCGCCCGGGGACTTCATGGCTGCTCGCACCCTCACCTCCTCCCAAACGCGGCCGAGCCGACCCCGGATGTAGACTTGATGTTGGGGGGATTCAGGCAAGTCGCCCCGCGCGCGAAGATCCTTGGTCAGCAGACGAAGGGTGGCGGTGGCAAATCGTCTCCCGCCCGGCGCCGAATGGACAGAGGCAGAAGGACCGGGGGATTGGGCAGGACAGACGGGATGAATGGCTGAGTGGGTTACCTTTCGCCCGACCGAAGGAAGGGAGGTGAGTGGCTGAACGGAAAGCGGCTCTTGTAGCTTAGCCACGGATGGAGTCCGATCGGAGGAAGTAGCCTCCACTGTTACGAGGGCTGGGGACGGGACATCTCCCTCTGCAGAGGCTTGAATGGCTGAAGTAGCGGATCGGGACGGTGTCTCCGTTCGGCGCCTCTTGCGGGAGAGGGGAACTTCGTCGTCCGAGGACCCCAATCCCTCAGCAAGAATGACGAGCGGCACGCCACGAACCGAGCCTGGTTTGGTTGCCGCTCCCACGCTGGGCGTCCGTTCGGCGGCCCCATCGCCCACAGTTGTATTTTTCTCTAGTGATTGTGTTTCCTCTTGCGAGCCGATCGGGGTCAGGCCGAGCCACTCCATCTCCTTAGCAACTGCTGCTTCAATCTCGGCCTGCTTAGCCTTCCCAGCTACTCGGGTGCGCATCAGGGTGTCGGCTGCAAGAGAAGAACAGAATCAGTTAGACTCAAAAGGAAAAAAATTAAGAAATTTCATACCTAGGCTGCTCGGGAGCTTCACTTGGCTCGGACTTAGCCCGAACATGTACATCAGGCCTTCTGGTAGCAGCTTGTGAATGTTGAACTTCAGCCCGACCAACATATTAGCAGCATGGAGGTAATCTGGCTGAGTCTTATACCTCTTCAACTCGGGCGAGGGTGGTAGGGTGGTCTGTCATTGAGTACGAAAGTACGGTCACTCGGGGAGTCTCAAATAAAAAAAGTATTCCTTCCAGTGTTTGTTGGAGGAGGACATCTTGTCGAAGAAGACTAGGCCAACGCGGGATTGAAATAAATAAGTGTCCAGCTCGGATTGTTTGGGGTAGTAGAAGTAATGGAAAACCCGAGGGGTCAGCGGGATGTTGTGCACTTTAAATAGCACAACTACACCACATAACAAGCGAAAGGAATTGGGGACGAGCTGGGCGAGCGGGATTCAAAAAAAGTTACAAACTTCGGTTATGAACGGATGGATGAGAAACCGAAGACCGGCCACGAACTGGTATCGAAAGAAACAAATAGTACCGGTCGGCGGGTGGTGTGACCGATCGGATGGTCCGGCCAGGACAATCTCATGGTCGGGCAGGATGCCAAAAGCATTGATGAGGTGTGCCACGTCGCCCGCATCAAACAAGGTCTCCATGGTGGTATACCAGAGACTAGGGGTCGGGTCGACTGTTGAGAGGAACTAGCCACGATTGAAAAACGGAGAAACAGAAGGAATCACTGGAGAAATAAAGCGAAAGATTACTCGACAGAAGACGGCGCACCGGAAAACGCTAAAAAGGAGAGAAAGGAAGGCGACGGAACAAAACCCGAAAGCTTACAGGGGAATGAAGCGCAAATGATCACCAGAACGCTGAACACAAACGATCGCCGGAGCACTGGACGTTGACAATCGCCGAAACACACGAATACGAAAGCAACAGCGAGGAAGCAGGAGTCGGTGAGGCGGCTTTATAAAGATGGGCGCGGCTGATCAGTGCCATCCGATCTAGGGCGCAGGAATCGGAGCGCACATCCGACCGTTGAATTCGAACCACCAAACGTCACATCAACAGCTGGCACCTCGGAGTGCAGCAGCTGTGCCGGTGACACGTGGCGTCATCCCACGGGACAACATTTAATGGGCGCATGCTTGGCCTTAATGGAACTGGTTTGCACGCATCGCGAGGAGATTCGGACGACGTCAGCATTAACTGATCGGCCCACGCCCCTTCGAAAGCGGTGAAGAAAAGTATCCAAAATACTAAGTATAAAGACACAAAGCATCGACCGGGGAAGAAAGATCAGTCCTACGGAGACCGAGTGGGATCTAACTCATCTATCAGCCGACCGACCAACCACTCGCCAAGCTATTCGTCTAGTTAGTCGGACTTTCAGCCTCTTTCGACTAGACTCGAAGGGAGGACATGTGATCCGGTGGTAAGGGGGGCCCGCTCGGCAGGAGGTCAAAGTGGTCAACACCCGATAGCCGTTCGACCGGGGGTGGATTACCTTCCTGATCAGCAGGAGGAATAGTCGACCCGGCATTTCGACAGCTCGGTCTGACGCCGAGTTTCTGACGCTCACGAGGCAAAGCGGGAAGAAACGGAAGCCGAGCGACCATCCCGCTCGGCTAACAGTAGACACGGCATTAGGCCGAGCGGGCATCCGCCTGGAGGCCGTTAGCTGACGGCCTCCGCCCGACCCGGGAAAGGTACTAGCCGAGCAGTTCCTCCGCTCGACCCGGGAAAGGTGCTAGCCGAGCGGTTCCTACGCTCGGTCCGGAAAAGGACAAAGGGAACAGTTGGCGATATCTTCCTAAAAACTAGTGTCGCCGGCAAGAGGCATGGTTGGCGACACGATCAGATAGAGAATCGTACGAGGGAAAGTTTCATTGTCACGTCAGAGATATGCTCGTGCTATTAAAGTATGGTGTCCTGCACGCTTTTCTGACACATCCATTCCAGGTATGTTTTGAGGAACGCGCACACCTCGGGTAGTGTGCGCGCGCCTATGGGGAGCCCTATATAAGGACCCCTAGACGTCGATGGAGGTATGCTCACTATTCTATTGTAGCTACAGTTCTCATTTCTTCTTCGCTTTACTTCTTTCTGCCGAAGATTTGACTTGAACATCGGAGGGTCATCGCCGGGGAACCCCTCCGCGGCTCGATACTGTGTTTGCAGGTTTACGACGGCAACGGATCTACATCTTTGGAATCTTCGACCAGTCAACAGGAGCGTCACGTCTCCAACGTTCATCAACTCAGCACTCAGACAGGATCAACAAGAATGAACAATCTAACGACGAGTGAACAAGGGAGCAAAATTGATTTTAAATGGCTGTCATCAGTTTCTTCATGCTGCAAAAGACAATCCCATGCTCCTGTTATACCATGCATAAAGTTTCTTCATGCTGCAACACAAGAACCGTGCATAAAGTTTCCTGTTATACCATGCTCCTGCAATATGAAGCTTGCTTGAACTGAATCACTCCTCCAATATTTCAGTTATCTTTCGTAAGCATTGAAAAGCAAATTAAACAACAAACAATCCCATGTACATCATAACCATATGAATTTGAATTCGAAGAGGGCTGCCCATAGGTTGATACCAAACAAGGAGCAAGATACATCACGAATGAACCAGCTAGGCTTACAAAACGATTACCATCTAGAGCACAAACATTACATCAAATCGTAAATATAGTTGATAGGAAGAATTCATGCCGGCATTTGCTATTTATTTCAAATTTTCTAAATACAGGTTGCATCATCACTTCAAAAGTAGTTTCAATTGCACGACGAACCTGGGTATGGAGTGCAGTCTGAAACGATTAACTAAAAAGCCTCAAGAGGAAATCAAGTAAACCTTAAGTCAAACGCATAGTTCTGGAAATGAATCTTAACCTCAAAGTTGAAATAAAAAACAAATGATGCTTGTGCTTATTCTCTTCATTTAACATAGTCACTGCTTATTAGCTGCAGATTCTATATCGTCAGGTAAATAGGAATTAATGCATGGAATATGACTGAAAAATTAACAATAGAAACTGCACATGGTCCACAAGAGTCCCAGATACATAGATGAGAAGTGGGACATTTTTTTGTTTTGGTTCAATCCTAATGGAGAACCAAATAAACTTTTTTGATTATCATGAGTAACCTAATTGGAATTATTTTGGTGAAATTGACTCTAAAAATAAACCTTGGAAGCTAAATCGAGGTTCCTAAATTTTTAGGGAGAAAAAGGTCATATTTCAGAACTCACCAAATCAAACTTTCAGTTTAACGAATAAACAAACAAGCAATACGTTGAACGACTCATCATGACATAGATTGACAAGTGATTAATAGAAGAGAGGAATCAATTTCGAAATGAAAACTTCCAAAGGAATAACCAAAAGGAACAAGATATTTGAATGACTGATCATGTTGCATATTAATGGATAACAAATAAAACGAGCATGAATAACACAAATTAAAAGAGAGAAATAATACAAACTTCTTTGCTACAACCATATCAACACCAATGCTTCAAGTAGCAAGATAAGTTCAGAAGCTCAACAGTTCAGTGCAACAAGTAAACATCTTATTCACAGGAATGCATGCTGTTAACCTCAAGATTGATAACAGAAATAGAAGATAAAACAAATTCTCAACTCTCAAGTAATCAAACACAATCACAAATTGAAATGATTCATCCGGTAACTCATCAGAGATCACCATACTACAACAGGTATTATTCAACCATAGTAGGAATTGGAAGCAATAGAATGATGATATCATATATCATAAGATTGGTAGCATAACTCCTAGAGGAGCTGAGAGTTAGATCAAAATCCATGCGGTGGTCATAAGCATCTCATACATAAAGTTTCAGCGGATATAATTTAATAGCATGAAAACCCAGGCAGCTTTCACTAAGGACTGATGGCAAAGAAAAGCTTGAAAGAGATCCAGGATGTAATGAGTTTCGTTTAGCTCCATTTTCATGCCCTTGCCTCTGCATTACCACCATGCAGGGAGCTAAGACCTTAGCCCATTCACATTTATTATTAGAAATCAAAAGCCACCTCCACAATCCTATCCAGTAGCCATCATCTAATAGAGAAGTAACACAGGACATGTAATGATGAGGTTGATAAATTTCTAGAGAACTTTGAAGAAAATACATGAATAAATTAGTTTTCAAAAATCCACCAATCAAACATTCCTCAATTTCCTTTCTACAATAACTGGTATAATATTATATATCAATGAGGTAAGTAGAGTCGAACCTCCAGTGCTACTAAATTTTCCTGACCTCCCTCGACTAATAAATAGCGATGGAACCAGGAAAACTTGTAGAAATACAATCAGCTTCACTAACATTATATCACATCACAATAAAACTCCACTGCTTGCAGTTCATCCCGGAGGCATCATCCAACAGTTTTAGATACTCATCAATTTTCTCAACAAGACCCTGTAGCATATGCAAGCAATCAGAAGTACCATCAACGAAAACTCACTCACTTTCTCGCCTGCAATTGCCAGGCAAGAGGTACCGATACTGGTCAACATGCTGAAGTAGATAAGAAGGAAGACCGACAGCAGAATATGAACTACGTATTGAACCCAACTTAGCAATAATTTGTTGAAATGTGTATTCCTCTGGAAGCATGTCAAACAGGTCTGCTCCTCGACATATCACATCTTGAATTCTGCTAGGATTCAAGTAGTAGGCAAATCTCACACGGTCGACATGGCTATATGCCTTCATCTTAAATATGAATTGACTTATATGACGGAAACAGAAGCTACAATGCCAACCGGAATCAGCAAACAGATCATCAGTCTGACGGAAATGGGCATATCTGGTCTTCCCTAACCGGTACCTGTGAATGGAAGCCCTCCAACTCTTGTCATCAAGGTAAAACTCAAACGAGTAGAGATAATTACGGAGTTGCAGATGAAGTTTCTCAGGAATCTCATCACACCACCTCAGGAGGTCAATTGTATGGCCGCTTGGGATCTCATCAACATCAGACATGATCAACAAGTCATCATCCTCGATACCTGCTATCCTTAGAAGCTGATCCAGGGCCACTCGCTGGTACGACTCCTCAACAAAGGGATTCTCTCCCTTCACGAACCTTCCCCCAATATTACCATAGGTTAGCCGTGACTCAGCAAACTTAAATCGTTGCCGATTGTTGTCAAAAGAGAGGGGCTTTATCAGACCAGTGAAAGTAGAATTGGATTCAAGGAGGACAAACTCTGAGACGTACGGACTGAGCTCTTGCCACCGGATCTCGAGCATATCGAGTTCGTTGCTGAACAAGACAGCATCATAAACACGGCGAGGGGTGTCCCGAACGCCCCACCCATGAATCTGGCAGAGGCGCTCCATTGAGACGTTGTGATGATAGTAGTGGGGGATGGTGCGGAAGGGTTTGGGAGGGGACTCCCAGATGGGTCGGAGGAAGTAGGTGATCTTTTGCCCATGCAAGTAGATGATAACAACAAGGATAGGAACTCCGATGAGGAGGAGAAGCAATGCCTTGAAATCGAATCCTCGGAGAGCGCAACGGAGTCGCGACATGCTCAGACCTGCCTTCGACATCTGCGTGAGAGAAAATAAAGCGATGAAAAAGGGAAGCAGACTCGTACGAGATAATTCGCAGAAAGGCTGAACTTTGCGGTCCAATCTCTAAAGTTGAGACCTTTCCTTTTTCAAAATCAGCAATAATTTGAAACAAAGCAAACCAACAAGGCCAACATTATCTAGGTCACGGATGAAGAACCTGAAGAACAAACTAAAATCACGCAGAAAAAAAAAACGAAATAACCGATTCCAAACCCTAAAAAAGGTCGAAGAAATAAGGATTACATCTGGAAAAAAAGGGAAGCGAATCAAGAATCACCTCGCCGCAGACATCCTCGCAGATATCGTCCGTCTTCTTGGAACAATAGAAACCAGATTCCGGCATGATGGAAAGAAATGAAAAAAAAAAAATCCCCCTCAAAAGGCACACTTTTTTCTGCCCCCAAAAGTCACGAAGCTCCACGGATCTTTCCGGCGATTCCTCCAGGCGCGGATCAGATCATAGCCGGTCGCCGTCTCGCGCGCGGCGATGGCCGGCCGCACTCCCCTCCGGCCCTCAAAGAATGTCCTCTCAATCTTCCTCGCCTTCTCCACGAATGGCGTGGTTTAATCGCAGCGCGAGCGCCTACAAAATAGCCGCGGCAGGAGGAATCGGAGAAGCGAGCAACGGAGAACCAGATTGGGAAATTTATTTTAACGGTGTTTCTCCACCCTCCCTCGTCTTCTTTTCTCGGCGTTCGTAGTTTTGCTTGGCTGTTGTGCTCTGGCTTCGTTGATGTGATGACAGATAATCATGCCTATTTTCGCCATCCCCCCTTGATATTTATAAATATTACATAAATCAACGCATCTTCCTCTTCCGCTACCAAACTAAAACCTTCCAATTAATCATTTTGAAATACAAAAAAGAAATATATGGTTCTCAATTTTAAGATGTAGAAAATAGATAAATCATTAAAATCACGATTATCGAACGGTTTCTGTTCGATACTCACTTGACTTTAACTGCCATCGTCAACGGTTGAGGGACAATTCAAATGAGATTGACTCAGAAATTTTCAATTTGTCACTGAAAGTTTGCTAATATCCCTGTTTCACCCCTTGTGTTAAGTATCTTATTCTTTAGTCTAGGGCGTGAGACGAACTGAGCCGAGTTCGAGTTGACTTAGAGGTTGTTTGGCTAAACTTATTAAAAATAATGTATAAGTGTTCGTACAGCTTATAAGTTGTCTTAGGAGCTTATAAGTTGTTAGGTCTTATTTTAAAAATAAATTGTTAAAGTATTTGGGTGAACTTATTACAATCAACTTAAAGATATTGATGTGTTTGGTATTATAAGATCTTTTTATTAATAAAATTATCAAAAAAGGTATAATACTATTAATAGAAGGTTTTGAGATTTTTATTAATAGAGGGTTTTGGACGAATTCCTACATCAGGGGAGAGAAAATTAGAAAAAGGCGTTGACAGAGAAGATGACACAAAGTTGGAAGAAAAGTCGACGGAGATAAAAAGATATTAGGCTTATAAAAATTTATGGAGGATAAGATGGGGATTTATGAAATTATATAAGGATATTTTAAAGAAACAAATTATTAAAATAAGATTTTTTTTTTAAAATAGAGTCTTCCATACTTTTTTAAAAACAGCTTATAAGTTTCAAAACAACTTATTTTGACAGCCTATAAACTGTTTGAAAAAATTTACCAAACAAATTTGAAAAGCTTATAAGTTCCAAAACAACTTATAAGCTATTTTAGATATCTTATAAACTCAGCCAAACTTCCTCTTAGACTAAAACTCTACTCAATTCGATTTATACTACTTCGACTCGAGCTTGAATTCACTCGAGCTCAAGCTCGAGTCTATAGAGTTGAGCTCAAGCTCGAGCTCGAGCTTGAACTCTCAATATTTAATTATGAGTTCAAATTTTATATTATTTTTATTTTTTTTAATAAATAAATTAATATATTATATATTATAAAAATATATATTATTATTGGCTCGGATGGCTTGACCAATGACCGAGTCAATAATAATTAAGTTCAAACTCGACTCAATTTCTAATTAATCAATTAAAGTTGACTCAAGCTCAATCATATTCAAGATGGAGTTAAATTTTGAGTCACCCGCGCGTAGCTGACCCCTACTTTAGTCTTAATCTATGCACGATTCTGCCATTGTTTGTTCGCGAGTGAAAATTCTCACTTTACCTCCTATAATTTACAAGCCTTTTGAAATCACTCCTACAATTTTACAATCAATATAAACCCTTAATTATTTTTTATTCTAATTCGTCCATCAAGTAAAAAATTAATCAGATGTCCAACCGTTCAATATTTTTTTATATAATTCAGGTGTCTAAATTTTATCATCTTTTCCTATAAATAATTTAAAGTCAATTTATAAAATATTCATCTTTATTAAAATTAAAATTATGATCTTCTTATTTAAGTTAAAGATTTAAAAAAAAATCCTTGTTTATTTCCAAAGAAAATTCAGGAAGAAACGAATTACAAGATAGACATGACGATGACAATCATCTATTTCTAAAGAGCGTTGCAATCAAATTAAGGTTGTCCTCGTCAAAGAAGTAAACGGAGAAATTTATAGCAATTCATATCAACCACAAAAAGTAAACGGGCAAACTTTTTCCAACTCCCCATCACACCACACGCTGCCACTCAAACAGAAGTCGATTCCAACTTTTTTTATTTTTATTATTAATTTAGATATCTAACATTTTAAAATCAACTGATCTTGAAGTTGATTCCGTCCGTCTAAAAAATTGTTCCATCGAGCGTTCAGATAAATCGGAAAATATCGCCAACATAAAGTACAAAGACTTTCTCTAAATGATAGAAATTTTTAAAATTTTCACTGAAGATAAATCGAAAAATATTTCTTGTAGCTCATCCAAGTAGATGAAAAATTTTATAGTTAGAATTTGAATCATGGCAGACGGGATCCTCCGTCCCAGAATCCCCATGTCCTCGTGTCCCACTCACCATAGCCCGCCCACCGCTGGCAGCATCCGGCCGCAGGTTCGACCCAAATTATACCCTTGAGAAAGATAGTCCTAAGGGGATTGCGGTTGGCACGATCACGATCGAAATCCACAAGTAAAGGAGTAGAAGCTGGAGTGGACAACAAAGGAAAGCCAAGGTCCGCCAGTAGCTAGATTATGTATGCAATTGCATCAGCCGTGATCCTCTTGGATTCACCTTCCCCAGGGAATAGCTTAGATCGGATCGACAGTCGAAGGCCGCTGGCGGTGGCCGCCCCCCTCCCCAAGTATAGTTTGAATCGGGACGGCTCAAGAAAACAAAAAAAAAAAAGAAAATAAATTGAATATTTAAGATAGAACTGAGATAGAGGTAAAGTAATTGGATTGGTTCCAATTTAAATGAATGTGACTTGATCATATATTTAGGGTTTGAATTATGTGACATTATCGTGGATGAAGAACGTGCGCAGATGGAAATGCATTCACAGCTCACTAACTCAGTGAGTGCCCCACAAACGAGGTCAACGTCATCTCAACTTGTCCTTTTCAACTTTACAATAAGAAAAATTAATTTGTAAAATGATTTACTAATCAAGTTGTTATATAAATTGATTTGCGTTAAAATGTCTCTCGCACTTCACGAATTAAGATAAATGATCCACTATAAATTAATCATATAATTTACAAGAGACGTTTAGAAGGAATATAATCATCTTTATTACTACAATGTTTTACAAATCAAATTGAAATATAATTTAATATGGTCATTTTAAAATTCAATTATATCTTAATTTTACGATCGGCTAATAGTTTATACCCTTCTTATATTATATTTCATTATAAAAATACTTTTATTTTTGTGTTATTGCTATAATATCTCGAATAAAGATATTTTTGTGATAAAAAAAATAATATTTTTCTAATATATTTTAAAATGAAATGTCATTTTAATTATAATAAAAATAAAGGATGCCTTTTAAAAAAAAATCTTTCAAAACCTTATTACTAACTTCCATAAAGGGAAATTTACAAATGAAAATTTATATTCATTAAAATGGCCCTAGGGTTTCAATATACTATCAAAAACGCCCTTAAAATTTCCAGACCTGTTTATTTTACCTTCTAATTAATTAAGAAGGCAGTTTGCTCCACTTGTGATAGATACATGCCATTAATTCATCAGTCCATTAAGCTGAATAATAATGGCAACAATTGAAATGTCAGTCGCTGAGTTCAAATACTTTTTGATAATTATAATTTAGGTTACACAAGTTGATTTAAAAAAATCAATTTGTAAATCATTCTATGCAATTAGATCCACATATATACTATTTGACTTTTAGCTTGAAAACTGTTTGAGGTTCAATTAGAATTTAGTCAACTGCCCAATTTGGATTTATATTGCTTAGTCACTAAATCAATTTGTAAATCATTCTATGCAATTAGATCCACATATATACAATTTGACTTTTAGCAAACTGTTTGAGGTTCGATTAGAATTTAGTCAAACTGCCTAATTTGGATTTATATCGATTAGTCACTAAATCATATTTATATTAAGGGTGAATTGTTTAATTTCTTTGGAGGATTTTTGAAATTAAATGCCAAAATGAGAAGGAAAAGAAAACTAATAGAGAGAGGCGTGATTGGGGAAGAAGAATAAATATTGGGATGCATTTTGGTAAATATCAATATAAAGTGGGTGATTATTTTAATATGTTTAAAATGTAAATATCTTAGTGTTTCATGGATGGCTTTTGTTTTCTACCTGCCAAATGTTTTTATTTAGTTAGTTATTTATGGACAGCTTTCTCCTTTTAATTTGTTCTATTTTTTCGTGAAAGGGGGGATCATTTATTTGAGAAGACGACAATTAGAATTGTCAAAAGGATATTTTTTTCAGTAGTCATCAAAATGACTCCTCATTATTTTTATTTTATTATTTAAATTACTCCTCCGGGTAACAACTACGAATATGATGATAAAAGACGAATACGTTCGCCCCCAATGTCCCCGTCAACTTATTCCAAGGTCAACACGAAGGAGATAAACAACTATGAATATATTATCACGTACTATAATAATTATTAATTATAATTGTTACAATTAATAATTATTACAATATTATAATAGCAACATGTACCTAAGTGAGATCATGTTCAACTCAAATCAATAATAGTCAACATCATATTGAAATAATTATATATCATAGTTGTTTAAATGTATAACAGCTGCAATTCAAAATTAAGATCTTATTCAACTTAATTCAATATCGATCAATAATATGCTATACTAACTATAATTCATAGTTACTATAATCCGTGCGCAAGTGTTAGTCAATAATATATTATAATCAAACCTATTGTAATGTTATAATAACTTCAAATCGTAATGCAAGGTGATTTAGTTTCCATGGATTTGGATTGACCGATCAAGGAGGCGGTAATTCAAATATAAAAAAGTGAAATGGGACGTTCCCTTTATGATTAATGAAAAGGAGAACCTCGATTTCAATAAAAGAGGAGCGCTTTTTAATTTTTTTTTCTCTATATCCTTTATGACACCCAAGTTAGACTCGTGCATAGCGAGCAAGAGATCAGTGTCCTTTCAAAATGCTAGATCAAAATCGAAATAGTTCATAGCCGACAACATGAAGTGTATGCAGAATCCATTAGGATGCTCCGAGAAATGTTGACATTAGTCGAGCATTGATCCATCGAAAAAGTATCAAATGTGATTCATGAGCCTTGAAACTGTTACTCTCATCCCAAACCAATCAAGAAGGAAGAAGGATAGGCCCATGCCTCACTGTAACTGAAAGCCTCAGGCACATGATGGTTGGAAGCCAACTGGTCCAAGCTGGTGTGGTTTGTTCCTCCACCAACCACACTGCCCCTCTTAATTCTCAAATTCATCTTACTTCTCACTCACTTCCACTGGAGTCGAAGGAACGGCCATTGCCCCTCTCATCTGGTTCTTATCCACCTTCACCAGTCCATTCCTTGTGCCACGCTCGAACCATTTCTGAGTTTTTCAATCTCAACTCTGCTTGACACCACACTGGTTTGGCAATTTAACCCTTAAAAATGATGATGAGGCTTTGATCATCTGAGAGTTATCCAACCACTGCAGCCAATTCTCAGTCTGGTCCAGGTCACATCAACCAGCCACCTAAACCCAGATATAGCCTTTGCAGGTCGCTTAATTAAATGCTTATGGTTTCTGTCCTTTGTTTGTTTTACCTGGTGGAAGTTGTCTCATCTGGTGAAGGTGACACTTCAAACCTTAAACGATAAGGGATGTCTTTGAGTTTACTTTACAACTCATTTGACTTGACTTCTAGTTGCCAACGTATAAAATAAGAACTTTGGAAGCTTAGAATATTGGATATCGGAACTCAGTCTTGATATCTTTTTACACTTGATGGGAAAGAGAGACTAATTCTTAGTTGACTTCATACCAGGGCTTTTTGTCAAAATTGGATCAAACATTAATGTGTCATCAGCATATTCGATCGTTATGGGAGACGAATGCGTAGGTAAGTTATCCAAGTGAAGCCAACTGTTGGATCATGGAGTATCAAAATCAAATTTGACCAGTTCACCTTGTCAAAAGCCTTTTCGAAGTCAACTTTGATGATGTGTGCACAATTAGGAAATGACAAACAATTAGAAAGCGTCAGTTTTGATGATATTCTGACAGCTTTGAATGAAGTCAGAGTCAAAACCATCTCCAACCCTGAAGATTTTAGTTTGCCAAGACTTTTCATAGCAGATTAAATTTCTGCTTTTGTGGAAGGTGCCGGCAAATGCTACAGGCCCAGTGTTTATGATAGAATTGCCCCTTCGCGAAGCTTGATTACGAAATTGCATTCATTACCCGTTAAACCTTTCAATGATTTATAAACTCGTGCATGATTTCCATCTACCGACCGGTTTAGTCCTTGAGTTAAAAACTGCTTGTGTTTAGTGTTCAAAACATCCAAATAAGCCTATACATAAAAAAATCTTAGTTAAGTGAAAAAAATAGTTAAATGTACTTCAAACCAATAATGTTTAAACAAACTCATTCTTGGTTCTTAAATGTTAAGGCATGTTTGGCCATTTGATAGATTTCGCAGCTTTAAATGACGTGTAGCTCATGCCATAGCTGATCGATGTTTAACTTGTACACATCATCGACATTGACCAACCCAATCATCGTTAGGCAAGATAACTGAGATTCTATTTCCTCGGTCCAGTAAATGGACAATGCAAGATTGACCTTATCTAGGGACATTGGTTAGACACTGCAAGCAATATATGCTTATAGTTGCAATAGAAACAGACTTCATAATGTCCCTAGTCTATATGCAATAGAATCACATGGAGCCTTCATCTTAATCTCTCAACTCAAATGTCCACATTTCACTACCTGTCACATTATATGTATGCATGTGGTTATGAGGAAGGCTCCATATGATTCTCTCTGAAGACCTCTATAGATTTTTATTCCAACTGTGATATCTTTTAAAAAGTTAAACAATCATACATTACACATAATTAACAATGATATCTTTCTTGAACAAAAAACCAAGAGTACTAGATATCTAACTTGCAAACTTTTATTATAATAAACACACTAATGCAGGTATGATTCAATTAGAGATGTCAAATAGGTTAGGCTGCTCAACATGAGCAATTGTGCTATGGTAGGATCATGCTCGGCATGCCCAACGCTTTTGGACATGGCCTTGAACCTAAGTGGTTATGGCCCATGGCTGTTCTTAGAATAGGCCGAGCGTAGGGTACAATCCAAGCTTGGAATTACTTTTATCTTTAAAATGGTCATTTGAACCTTTTGTACTTGTCATTCTCACGAATACAGGAGTGACAAATTAGTCAAATGCAAAATAAACATGAAAATGACAACTGTTGTAATAAACTAGAGAGCAGAGGGTGAGAGAGTACCTTTTACCATAGAGTGCTATTTTCACCTAAATATTATTTCCCATAATTTCCAACGCCCAGCTCCATACACATCATGGTGATGGCTGATGATACTAGAGGTTCTAATTACCATGTTACACAGTTGCCCCTGGGACAACAGTATAACAAAAGGACGACAAGTTGTCACCCAAGTATTTGCATTTCAATCTCAGATATGACGTATTTATAAGAATTTTTCCTTCAAAGAATACATGGACTGCTGAGCTTTCCGCAAGCATTTCCTAATTTACCTTAACGGTCGGGGGAAACTTCCGTGGGACCAAGCGGGTCACTCGGATTCGGTGTTACCTGGTTTACCATTTTTTTACCATGTTATACCGTTTTCCTAATGAATTAAATCGCAAAAAAAACATTATGCACATCTTCCATCAGGAATTATGAATTGCTAATGGTTGCAAAGAACGTTAGATCTCACTTACACATTCTCTGCGTCTTCAATGAATGCCTTCCTTAGCTTGGTGGAAAGAGAATAAGTGATTTAAGAACTGTTCTGGCTCCTCGCCCTCTCTAATTACCTGTGAAGACAACACCAAGTATTGTCAAGTTTTAGGAGACACGTAAACTAATGAGAAGACTGTACTTATTGTAGAACAAAACTTTGGAAGTTATTGGCAAGCCGTCAGGATCCTTCCAACAAACTTCACGAGAGTTTTGTTTGTTATAGCAGATTATACATGTCACAAGTAAGTAAGCATGTAAGAAATCTGTAAATCATCACAGCAAAGCTTGGGTGGGTAAAAGGCAAGTAAGCTTGTAATAAATCCCTTTCAGAAAAAGTACTCTTGCGTTCCTTCTTCATAACTAATTACATGGACGAGATCCATCCACTGCCAGGTTAATATATCAACCATAAATTGATGATAAAGCAAGAAGAATATATAGAGTTAAAAACCAAGGGTTCAATAAGACTTGAGAGAATATATTAGGATGTTTAAATGATATTATTCAGTGTAAGGTTCATCAAAATGACAATTAACAAGGAAAAGGAGGAAAGTCTTTTGTACAACTTGTCAAGAGCTCTGACACATGTTATGGCACAAGTTTTTCAGAAGGATGAGTTCACCAATAAATAAAACATAAACCTTCACTCTTTCAGAGATGGTTTAACCTTGGGAATCACAACGGAAATCTTGTCACCCAAATTCCCTATAAACGAAAAAACAAGGGCAAATTTTGCAAGCACCATTGAGCCTATCTAGTTATAGAAACTGAAATTGTTTGAAGAGTCAGAATTGTAGTCGATTACATTAAAAATTTACAAAGGCATGAAGGCAAAGGACCAAGGAACATCACAATAAATCAAGGAACCTGAGAAAGAAATGAAGGGTAAATCAAAGATATCTTTGCCTGTGTTTCAGCCAACAACAATATTTTGCATCAATATAAAACACTCAGATTGTCTAAATAAACAGTTATTATGCCAAACTTGGACTCACCTCGTGTGTGTGTGTGTGTATATATATGAATTTTGTTACTCTACTTATCTTATGGCGCTCACCTTGTGTGCATCATGTATATATTTTTTTTCCTTTATTTTTTTAGAGCTTAGGGTTTAGAATTTATAATTTAGGGTTTAGATTAGTATTTAAGCTTTTTTTTTTAAAAAAAAATTACGCATGGTGCTCACAAGGTAACTAGGGTAACAACCCTTATATATATATATATCGACACACTATTGATCTACCATTTGAGCTCCATTCTAACTTTAGAACCAATTTATATGATTTGGAACACTATGCACCTGCAATGGCACAATTCAGTCATATACTAGTTTAAAACCAATAAATATGATTGTGAAAACCATTTGAAAGGCACGGGAAGATATTTATCATCTTTTTGAAAATTTTCTAACCAAAGAAAGGTTGAATCTGCTAAATTGTTTAAAATGACCCCACAATCATCAGTTACCTTCAGCAATTATGTAGGATTGAAAGCGCTAGAGGGAGGGAGTTGAATAGTGCTCATGACTTTTTCACTTTTTTTTCATAAAGTGTTCGAGAAAGCGGAGCGGAAAGAGAATTAAGAGAACAAATAAAGCAATACTAACACTTTGTTTTTTACTTGGTTCGAAGCCTTTGACGACTTCTACTCCGAGGCCCACATTGGTTGAGTGCTTTCGTTAAGCAATCCACTAAAACTTCGAATGATTACAAATGTATGGAATTGAAAGTACAATAAACAAAATGATTATACCAATAACTTGGAATACTATCTTGGGCATTGTTGTCGGAGCAACATTTGAGCGTCGATGGGAGCTTTTCAGAGCAGTGCACAAGAACAGAATTTGTAGAAGGTGTTGTGAGTATTGTTCGGCACTGTACTTATATAGGTGAACTGAGGCGCCTCCAAGCAATTGGAGGCATCTCTAACTCAATCAAGATCAGCGTTAAAAGGCCTGGTTCTTATTGACCGGAGGCACCTCCATCCAAACGGAGACGCCATGAGTCCTCCATGCGGCAAGCGTTGAAGCAGAGTCTATACTTGAATCTGATTTGCACGGAGGCGCATCCTCGAACTGAGGCGCCTTTGCGCCTTCTGCATTGAAGTGTCTCCATCACACAGGAGGTGCCTCCGCGCCTCAAACGCAGAGGGCTTCGGCCAACCTCTTCAATTTTGCTTTTGCAACCAATGTTAGTCTAACACAAATAATATTTCCAGCACCAAAGAGTTAGCAGAGTCAAAATAAAGATAATTTGAAAGTCTAGAGATTGTCTAGTTCTGACTTTTGAATTTCCCTGAAATCCTACGACTACTGTTCCTTCTACGGGGAACGCACCCTTACCTACTCCACTCATGAGAGTTTACCTGGTGTCAAATCGGTCCTCTCGACCATTTGGATTTTTGCTCAGCATCCGGGAGACTTTAGGATTTTCCACATGATGTCCTCGACCTGCTAAGACTTTTATCTAATCCCTCAGACTTCCTTGCTTAGCCGCAACTAGGACTTCCACCTGCCTAATATTCACTAGGACTTTTACCTTGTCTAAGATCACTTAGGACTTTTCTGCTCATTTGTTCAACCTTATCAGTATAACAATAATAGTTAACTTTGAACCCTTTGCCAATATCAAAACTCAGGTTCAATCATCTAGTGCTCCTTGCACCAATAAATTATTATATATCCTTTTATTTCTCTAGAAGTTTGAAAATTTTCTTAGATGCCAAGAATGACTGCATATTTAGATAAACACTTGGAAGTATTCACACGGTGCCAAAAGGAACAACTAATAGCGAGCATAATAATGTGGAGAATAAAAATGAGATTGAAACTTTTGAACCATGATGTTTAATTTTTCAAAACTTTGAATTTGTTTATTTATAAGTAGTCAAAACAAAATAGGATTCCTTTTTTTAGTTGGCACCAGGTATCCCGCCTACGCTGACTAATTTTGGAGTGACCGACTGGCTCCACAGAAGTTTCCCACCAGCCACCACGATAAATCGGAAAGCGCTTGCAGCAGGCGACCAATCAAACCAGCATTCTTAGGTCAACTGTCCATTAAGAGAAATTCATCTGCTAGAATAAGTTATTTTAGTAATTGATTATTGTAAAGTACTTAGTGATGATATAATATATCCTCTTATATTCATGTAGTTGAATTATCTTATAAAAATTACTCCAAGGACCTTCTTATTAATTTATTTAGTCATATTTTGAGAAAAATTAGTTCTAATGTATATTTACTTATCGTACAAACTATTTTAACCATTAGTTCAAATTTGTAATTAAAATTTATACTAATTGGAGATGTTTGACCATCTGTTCTTGCATGTTAACTTTGTTACAAGAGACCCACATGGAGCATTTTTACATCATAATAAGTTGCATTGCTTCCTGATTAGAAGGGACAACCAACGAAAAGACATTGCAAAAATTGTATTCCTCGAAGATTAAGACCGAAATGGCGTTAATATTACTCCTTAGCTATTGGAAAGGACATCCAAATTCATATATTGACAAGTTGACTAGAGTCAAGTTCTCCTTGGTGAGAGAGAATTGAGCACTTTAATATATATATATATATATATATATATATATATATATATATATATATATATATATATATATATATATATTTGGATGTGTTGTTTTATAAATTGATTATTTGTTTATGAAGTGATATGATAGGTTGATTTATCATTAAAAATGAGTCATAATTGGACCTTTAAAAAAGACTCTAACCCCCCTCGTTCCATTTTCTTTCAACTTAAAATTTTGAATTTCTACAATCATTTTTTCTTGCAAGACACTAAGGCATATATGTCTATGAAATTTGCCAACTAAAGCACTTGGATTTATCGACTTCTTGCTTGTGATGCATAACATGGCACTAAATCTATTTCCACAAATATATACGTCACTTTTAATGCTAGTAGACTATATGATGTTAACTTCATGAATAAAATAATATGATGACAAACATAGTAAAATCTTCAACAACTACAAATACATCTCTTACATGGAGCCAAGTTCCTATTTAAGCTTGTCTAAATAAATTCTACTAATCCACTTAGTAAATGGCCAAGTTATTTAAATCCTTTTAATTATATTTAGTAACTATATCAAATAGTATCCCTCACTCCTTCAACTCTAATTGTTTAACTTCCCAACTATAGACTAATATATGGTCATTTAGGAGGATAAGTTCTGATTCCACAGGAAGGGAGAATATGGATGCCCCTTTCTGTCTCAGCATACTTACTCTTTCAGACCCATCATAAAGAGTAATGGTGAATTGGCAATGAGAATAGGAATTAGATCCACTAACTCCATTATTGCTCTTTCTCTCTCTTTATTTCTTGTATGAAATTTTACTAGAGATTGGTTGTAAAAGAAAAAATTTCTTCGTTCACATAGGAAGTTGCTTGAAGAGTCCCTACTAGTGAGTCTCATAGCATGATCGAGACTATAAATGATGTTTTTTTCTAAAAGAAAAAAAGCCATGCACATTTCCAAGACTTATCTATGCAATCAAGTAATATGGAATAATGGAAATGCCATCTTAGAGGAGTAACTGGTATCCTGATTCTCATTTTTTTTTATAGAAACACTAACATATTATGAATCGAAAGGAGTTAACAAATTATTTTACATAAAGGATTTAGGCTAATTTGGCTTTCACCCAAATATAAGTGTGATGGCAGAAAGAGTCACCTAATAGGCAAAAGGGCCATAATGTCATTTGCCACCATGGCCCAATATGGTGCTCATCACTGAGGATATGGACCTTCTAGAGTTGAGGAAGTCGAGGGCAACAATGAACTCCATGGCCATAAATGATGGTGTGGAGGTGGAGGATGTTGGTGATAATATGAATGTTGTGATTGCAAAAGGTTGTAAGGAGGTCAAATGGTTTCCAAGAAGTGACAAAAGGAGACAAATTTGGAAGAGAAAGCGATGGATCAACAACAGAGTATTTTTTTTTTTTCATTTCATCACCAAGTAATCAATCTCATGGCTTCTTCCTATTCCCTTATCCCTCCTTTCCACCTCCTCTCTCCTTCCTTTCTAAGTAATCTAAAGGACAAATTTTGACTTTCTATTACGTATTCGAACAAGGAACTCAATAGAATTCTTCTCAAGTGGTCAAAGGACATTTTCCCTTAGCCTGTGATTGCAATGGCTCTTTCCAAATATACAGAATAATACAGTATGATAAAAAATATAGTGGTGTGAGGTTTAGAAGATTTTTTTCAAATGAGAATTGGATATGTACTCAAAAGATAATTGATCAATTGACGTTAATGAATTAATAATATAATTCCATGGTGAATTTTCATTAAGTTGATTTTTTTTCATGTTCAAATGCTTGGTAATTATTAGAAATCGAAAATAGACCATGAAGCTTATTTATCCAAACTATTTTCGTGGAATTTTCTTTCGAAGTAATTAAATGATTCATGGTCGTATGTGAATAGAATTTGTTTATTTTTCCACAATATGTGTCATTCAAAAGAGGATAATATGCTTTTGGCAAGTATTCTTGTTTATTCTCATCATTGCATATTCTGGTCCTTTTTTCTAGTATATCTAGAGTAAGAGATACTTTTTCTTTTTCTATAATTTTTATTCTACTTATTAATTCATTACTCAAGTTGTACTTTTTTTGCTCAGTCACCTCATCATAATTTCCATGGATTACACAAAGTAACCATGACATGCTACTTATTTAACAAGCCATACTCAACTGAGGAATAGGATGATTGATCCAAAGTCAGACATGATAGAGGAATTGATGTATCCATTAAGTACTACTAAAGCCTTACACTTCGAATATTGGTAGCAGAAAACAATAGCAACTATAAACCTTTAATGTGTCTAAGTGATCCCTATGAAAAACTCACAATATAATAAAACTGGATAAAGCTCTGGGCTATCATAGGGCATCAGTGCAACTTCAACCACAGGAAAAGACAACAATGTGTACAATGACAACGATAAACCACTAAGTGGCCTAGAAACTTTTATGAAACTCTATGATATGTATAATCCCATAATTCAACATTAGTATTTTTTTTACTCCACAAATCCAAATCTGACAAAGAAAATATATTTGAGCACAAATCAGAAGTAGGATGGACATGAAACGCAGAAATTTCACAACGAAGATTAAATGATGATTGGATATGAAGTATAAAAAGTAGTGCTTTGAGGAAATGGCAAAATGTTCCTTGTTATTTTAGCTTAGCCAGTTTTCATCTATTTAAGTTAATAAATGGTACCCAGCCTATAGATAAGTGTGAACAAACTTTAAGGTGCAGAAAACTAGCTCAAGACTGAGAAAGATCTTGACATATTACATACTTTTCGTTGACTATTAAAAGGAGATAAGAAATACTATAGTTTATTCAATCATACACCATTGTCTTGCTAAAAAAAGGTCTTCTCTTGGTCGATTATATATAGAATTATAGAAATAGTTTATGCTTAGAAATAGATTTTCAAACATAGATCTTTCTTAATTAAAAACAAAAGGATATAAAGTGTGTAAACACTGCTAAAGCATTAGATGATGTTTCAGTCAAATTCATCTCAAGAGTTTAAAAGATCATTATAAATTCATTGAAGATATATATATTTCCTAAATAGAGAACTGAGAATGATTTCTGGTAAGTATACAATTCCGATTTAGCATGTAGGTCCAAGAAGCTAATTTAGTATGGCAAAAGAAAAATATAACATACCTGTATAGTAGTATCCAATGGAATACCCATGAGCTCGATAAACTTGGTGCCAATTCTATCAACGTGTGCAGTCTCTTTTTCTTCCTCCTCTCCTAGAATGTTATGCCTACTATTTCTTCCTAGCCAAACATACATTTTTATCATTGACTTCCTAGAACCTGCTTTTGATTCTGATGTTAGCAATAAGAACACTGAGTCAGAGTTAAGAACTCCATGATGCGCATCCTCCACTTTATCCATATCAGGCCACCTGAAAAGAACTGGATGAATTAATTGAGTATCCTCATCAGCACCAGAAGGTGCATCCTCTGCAGAGGCATCTTGGTCTGAAGCATCCAAAGAGAGTTGTCCTATATCTAATGCTTCTTGGTCTTCTTCCACTTCTGAAATAAATGGAGGAGATGGGCACCAATCCATTACTAATTCTGTTGAAGAAAGCCTCCCCGAGGCATCAGCAGATGATGGTAACAGAACCAGAGGAGCATTATCTCGTCTACGTTCAACTAAAGTTCTTGAGCCCATCCACTTTACATTCCCAGTAACAGATGATTGCAAATCCGAGTTCAGTTCAGTTTGGCGCGTCCTATATAATTCTGAGCTTGGTGGTGACAAATTATACCAATCAGAAGAAGAGAAGGAATTTGGCGAGAAGGTAGAGATAACTGAAGCAGTGTCGGCAGTAGACGATGATGGCGTGGCGCTTGACTCCATAGAGAAAGATCCTGGAGATCGAATTGTATCGCTTACCCGCAGGCCCTCGTCGTCAAAAACCCTGCGCTCTAACACAGCTTTCGTTAGTTCCTTCAAACCCTTGATTGCAAATTCGCGTCTTAAACGGGTCCAACCACTCTCCTTCGCCGGTGACTTCGCCGGAAGTGGCGGTGTCCCTCGAGCTCTAGGGATGGCCCTGCGGAAGATGTCGTAGTCGAGATCATAGAGCTCTACTCTCCGCTTCCCTACGAACTCATCAGTGTTAGGAGGCGAAGGGTCATTGTTTAAGGAGGCCCAGAAGGCTGCAGATTCGGAACCCTCGTGCACTGTGATAATTGGACCGTCAGCACGCTCATAGCGGACGAGCTGGAGAGCAGAGGTAGCCGCGGCGGCGGTCATGGAGGGTTCGCAACCTTGACCAAGCCAGACGTAGATGGCAGCAGGCGTGTGAATGATGAATACGCCTCGGGAATCAAGAATGTTTGCACCGGTGGTGGAGAGGTCGACCGATTTGGGGACGAGGTAGAGGGGGTCGCAGGGGGATTGCGGAGCCATGCGGTATGCACGGATTGCAGAGGAGACAGATGTCGGCGGAAGGGCAAGGAAGCGGCGTTGGCAGTGGAGGAGCTGAGCGGCGAAGCCGAGGTTTGGGTCTGCGGACGGACGCGCTACGCGAACGGCGCGGAGCGCGCGGTCAAAGGTCAATGCGCGGCGCCACATCAGGTACGCGACGACAAGGGCGGCAGATCTGGATGCTCCGCGGCGGCAGTGGACAAGCACGCGGCCCCGGGGAGCAGCGCGCGCCCGCTCGAGGAAGTCGAACGCGTCGTACAGCACAGGGGCGAGATCCTCGGCGGGGGAGTCGCGGAGCCACAGAGTGCTATACTCGAGCTCTCCGCGGAAGTGGTCGGGGCAAGCGGCGCCGGCGCAGTTGAGCACGTGAGTGATGCCGTGGCGGCGGAGGGTCGCGCGGTCGCGGGCGGCCGCGTCGCCCCCGAGGAAGACGTGGTCGTCGACGCGGGAGATGTCTGGGTCGCCGTCATCTGCAGCCGGGTTGGAGGAGGAAGAGGCGGAGGGGTGGAGGGCCAGTGGCGGCAGTCATCGGGGCCCAGGCAGTGAGGGGAGGGGGAAGGGGGAGGGCGAGGCGGCCGGGTTTGGGGGGCCGATTAGGGTTAGCGCTCGGATTCAGATTTGAGTTGTGATTAGGATGCGGTTGAGAGCGGGCGTTCCATGTGGCGGAGCGTAGGAGGGACTTACGCGGAGTGCCAGAGGCAGAGGAGGAAGGAGACTCCGGTTCCTCCATTTCCCTTTTCCTTTCCTTCCTTCCAAATTTGGGAGGAAAACGAAGGAGATCGCTCGGATTAGAGGAGGAAGAAGGCGAAGAGGAAGAAAGAAGGAAGAAGAATTCTTATTCAAGGGAAGAAAAGAGTAAAATTTGGCGGCTGAGACTGAGCTAAGCAGCCGTGTAACACAGGAATAAAAGAAAGGAGAAGAAGGGAAGTAGTTGGAATCGGCTGACCGTTTGACCCACCACTGTGGGTCAATTCAATTGTACGTCGGCAATGACAGCCCTGTTTTGTGCATGCTTGGGCCCGGCCTGGACCGGCTCGGTCCACCACCAAGGTTAGTCCAATAACCCATTCGTTCCTTTCGCGGATGCGCTGTTTCTTTCCAAACACCTTCCATCGATTGTCGCAGGCATCGTAGACTATAATGCATACATACACTTCCAACGCGGCGAAATATTAAGCAATAGGACAATCGAGCCTGTCCTTTGAAAGCCAGGTGATCTGAACGTAAAATAAACAGGAAGATCGAGATGGACCGGTTCTAAACTTCTGAGTTTGTTGAATAACCCTAGTGGGCCCCACACGCTCACTCTGCGGGTAGAAGAGGGGGACGGCGAGCAGGCGTCGGGTTAGTAGTCGTGGATCATTAGGTAACCACAGAACTAGGACGGGAGGTTGGAAGGATTAGTTCGTGCTTCTGATATTTTTCTCAGGAGGATCGTATTAAAATATTTTTAAATTTAGTTTCTAATTCAAATTTAATTTAAAAATCATTCTGGGGTTGCTGACTGCAACAACTTCCAATCAGTCATTTGGGGCAGCAAGTAGGAAGGCACAAAGAGACCAAATAAGTTGTTCTGGAGTTCAATGAGAAATACTTACATACCTCAAAGGAGAGCTTCCTGTCAATGGGAGGCAGGTAAACCTAAGCCATAAAATGATATACCAAACAGGGTGTGTGATCTTATTGCCTGCTTGGGTGATTAAAGCAGTTGACAAGATCAGTAAGCTTTTTTGTGGTACGATCAGTTCAATAAGAATCAGCAGGGAGCACACTTAGCTAGCTGCTTGGTTGAACTGCATTACACCAAGCAGATTGGGAGGCTTGGGAGTCATTGATTTACAGAGACACAATCAAGCACTGTAATGTGTTTGGTGGTGGAACCTCTCAAAAGGAACGATCATCAGAACTGCACTCGAGTGGCGATAACGATCATCATATGCTCTCGATAAGGGCTGGGACGGTAAACACTGACTAATTTTAGCATAGTTTCTTGCAAATGTTGGTATCATAGGATATCTTGTAAATAAGAAATATGAGTTATCTGTTTAAATTTTTAAGCATTGGCATGATTGATAACTTTACTGTTTGTTGCTCGTTAAGTATGCCTAAGCTACTCGATATCCGATGCATTTAGATCAAATGCGTGGCCTTGCAAACGGGGGATTAGAACTTCTCACTCTTTAATTCTTGATAAAAGTCAATCTTTTATGTGTTTTCTTAACTAATGTATATATAACTCACTATATTGTCTATCTTTTTTCAAGTAGTTTCAAGTTGAAAATTGACTTTGCCTGAAATCAAAGAAGATGTACACTGGATAGGTAGCCCTACTGTTGATTGAGAGAAGACTTTGAACTGAGGAGGAAAGGACTTCTTCCACTCTATGCACATTAAAGAGAGTAAACAAAATATTAGAGCTAGAAGTAGAGAAGGGATCCTTAGCAGAGATACTTTGACGCTCAAGTCAGTAAAGTGATCAAGAGAAAATTGAAGAAAATGAACAGTAAAAAATGTGTGCACGGTAAAATATGTGAGCGTATGTAAAACATATTGCATAGTTCGCCAATGGAGAAAACTCATTTTTATATCACCTCTCAAAACCTCGGTAGTAATGAGGTGACAAAAAATATTTAGTGCGAGAATATGTCGGATTGTAACAACCCAAATTTCCTCAATTTGAGTCCCAAAAATAATTTAAAAATATTTTAAAATGCTATAGAAATATTCTAAAGATTTTTAGAAATTTTTAGAGTATTTTTATGTAATTTTTGGAGGTTGTTTTGTATTTTTACTAAACGAAAGAAGTTTTGACAAAAAGATGTCCAAACCGAGACCTTTGACTTGGTCAAAACCCGACTAACAAAGTGTGCCAGCGGTCATTAATTGATCAAATAAAGGAAGAATTTTATTTAAGTAGTAGAAGTTAATAACAAGAAATAATAGGAAGAAAATGAGTAACAGCCGAGATTCGAACCCACAAGCCGAGCCTTAAGCAGAACGCAGCCAAGCAACTATGCCAACAGGCTTTGCTAATTTAGGAAGGAGCGAAATATATTTATATGGTAATAGTTAATAGAATACCTAGTTATAAGAAAATAATTAGGTTTTCTCCTTCCCGAAAACTTTCTCTCCTCACGCGGCGTCGGCGCGACTTCTTCTCGGGCGGAAACGAAGCCAAGCTAGGGCTTTGTTTTCCGGCGGCCGGCCAAAGTTCTCCGAGGGGTTTTCTCCACTTCTCGTCGAGGAGAAGCTGTGAGCACGAAGAAGAGCCGGAATTTGAGCTGCCCGAACCCTAGAACCTTCCTTTCTTCTCGATTTAAATCCAAGAACACGCTGTAAGTAGCTACTCACCTGCGGTAAGAGTAGTTTCGAGATTTTCTATCCTTGTTGCCGTGAATTGAGGATTTCGAACTAGTTGATTTTGAGGTTTCGGATTCTTGAGTCTTTCTTTGGTTTTCGAAGCATTCTGTAAAGAAGGTTTTCTCTTGAAGCATGCGGTCATTTTTGTAGAGCAAGCATGTTTGTAGATCAAGCATATTATGTAGATTCTACAGCCCCTTGTTGTTAACATTTCATTCCACAGCTCTTATAATTAGTATTTCATTTTACAGCCGCTATGATCAGCATCTCAAATTTAGGTTTTCTTTGCTACCCTAATGGGCATGATCGGATTATATATAACCCTACAGATTTGGGTTTTTGTTGCTAGACAATGGGCAAGAAATGGTTCAGATTTTAGATTTCTCTTGCATAGTAGTTACAGATCTTTTTGTTGGGTTATTGGAGCATGACATGGTTAAAGTTGAAGCATGTTTAGGGATTTTGTGTTGCTGCCGTAAGTTTCATAAAGGGATCACAAAAAAAAAAGAAAAAAGAAAGGAAGGTTTGGCTTTCTTAAGTGTGAAGGGTCATTAATTAATCAGAGCAACTCCAAATAATTATCTAGTTGGCATAACCTATTAGTTGAGGAAGTTTATCATAGCTCGACTTAACTTGTTGGTATCAATTTATTAAGGAAGAGTATGAGTCGTTTCCAACTGATTATACCAACTCTAAATATTTTGGTAAAGTATCAGTTGGTGTAACTAATTATTAACGGTCATATTAGTTACTAGTATGATTAACAGATACTTAGTTCCCTGTTTATCTCATTAGTAGTGTTGCTAATATTCACTGATTACATATGAGGTGTACTCATTAAACGGTCATGAGTAGTCTAAAGATGTTTACATGCATTTAGTACGTAATATTCACATACTGAATATGTGGAATTAAGGTTGAATATCAAATATTAAGGAGCCTCACAATATAACTGATGAATACTACTTGGAGCCTCACTACTAGTGTTTTTAACTTTGTAATTGGTTTTAGTTTCATTTTTCAAAAAGTGAGTTGGATTCTGTTCTGTTTGTGATCTTAATGTGCAAGTCGAGTTGTGCCGTGAAAGGGGTACAAGTAGCTTATGTTCGGAATTTTTCCTATGCAGTCTGGTCAATTTGGGTTGTTAGACAGTTAACATGAGAAAGTGTACGTATTTAATGTATAGTTTTGGTTAAGTAGATATGCAGAATTGTTAGGTTTGGAATTTAACAAATTGTATACAGTAGCAATTTCTTTAGAGTTTCAAGTGCAGATTTTTATAAGTATTGTTTGCAGATTTTGATATGTATTGTATGCAGAACTCCAATCTTAGAATAGATTTATTAAGCTTAATATGCAGAATTTTATTAGCATAGTAGACAGATTTTTTTTTGTTTAAGCATTTCAAAGATATAATTTACTTAAACATTTCAGTTTATTTTTAAAAAAGTATTGTTTTAGAAGTATTAACAAGTATAAGAAAGATAAAGAAAAGAAAGAAAAGGCCAAGGCCTTAAGTATATCTCAAAGTCAAGATTTTAGGGATTTTAGCACACAAGGTGCTTATTAAAATGCCAAGACATTTAAAGAAGAAGTAATTAAGATAATAAGATATTTTACTTTGAAGAGGCTAATACCCGACTTCCGAGGTTGTCATTAAACAAATACAGGTGTCCAATTCCGAGGTCTTGGCCCTGGTAGACCGAGGTCTGCTCTTTTAGGATTGGTGGCTCGCTACCCCAACCTATTAGGGAACGCGTATAAGATGGTACTACGCCTGGGCCCAAGAGAAGTTGATTACTATTTTGAAGTATTATAAGTATAAACTTTTGAACAAGTAAAATAAGTTTCACATAAGTATAAAAGTATTAAAGTATAAGTTTTAAACAAGTGGAATAAAAGAATAAGTTTAAAACGAATGAAATAAGTTTCATTTTGTTTTAAATCAGCAAGTTTAGTTTTCCTCTATGCTAGCATATTATTTAGATTAGCTTGCTGTTCTTTACTATTAGAAGAGCATGAGTAGCTTTACATGTTTAGTATTTTAACCTATTTGATTTCTTTACTATTAGATGAGCATTAGTAGTTTTCAGTAAGCATTCAGTTAGTTTATGTTATAGATATATGTACATGCATATCGAGATTTTGTGAGTTAGATAGCGCTTACTAAGCAAATTTTGCTTATAGATTGCATTTCCTTTTACTACAGATAAAGGAAAGGAAAAGATATAGCAAGGAAGACGACAAGGTGGTGCGGATGATGTGTGATGTTGAACTATGGAAGCCTCGGGACTTGGCTAAGAAGTTGTTTAGAGTCATTCTTTAATGTTATTAGAGAAGTTGAGACTGTTAAAGAGTTGTTTCCTTTTTCTTATGTTGCTAATTGAGTCTATTCCGCATTGTTAGTTTGGTTGTTTCCCACTGTTGGAGCTTTATTCATTTGCTATTGCTAGAATAGTTTTTTTTAGTTGTTGTGTCTTATTACTGCGTGGTTGTGAAGTATATATACCAGCCGTATGTGGCTGATGGTTTATTTTGCATGTATTGATGATTATTGTCACCAGTACAGGGGAGACTCTGCCGAAATTTTTCGGCAGGAACTTCTTTGGGGTCGTGATAAATTTAAGTGTTGCTAATAATAACATAAGTAACACTAGTAAGTAGAGTAATAGTTAAGTAACGGTCACCCTTAGAGAGTAGTATAGTAGTAAGAAGGGTGGTCGTTACAGTTGGTATCAGAGCAGTTCCCATTCTCCAACATCACACATCAGCATCAGCCTTGTCGTCTTCAAGTAAGAAAGTATTTAAGTTTTCCTTTTATGCTTCCTTTATTATTTGCAGTATGGAGTAATTGCTTATATGCGCTTTAGTAAGATAGAAGTTTTGTTTCTCCTATATTCATATACATAAGTATCTTTAGAAAGGATAGAGAAGATATCAAGTCTTTTTCTTGGCATTACTAGATGTCAAGATAGAGGACAAGACAGTGGGGAGTCAGAAACCTCAGTTAAGTAATTAGAACTAGAAGGACAATGATAACAAGAAAGACCTAAGCACGAAGGCGTTCGGGTAGTCTGTGAGTATCCAGAAGTATTTCTAGAAGAGTTACCTGAACTACCTCCCAACAGAGAAGTGGAGTTTGAAATTGAATTGGTTCCTGATACTAGCCCAATTTCAAAAGCTCCATACCGAATGTCTTCAGCAGAGTTAAAAGAGTTACAAGAACAACTTCAGGAGCTACTTGACAAGGGTTTCATCCGCCCTAGTCATTCACCCCGGGGAGCTCCAGTGTTGTTCATTAAGAAGAAGAACGGTCTATGCGGAATGTGCATAGGTTTTAGAGCGCTGAGCAAAGTAACGGTTAAGGACAGGTACCCTCTTCCCATAATAGATGATCATTTGATCAGTTGAGAGGGGCAACAGTGTTCTCAAAGATAGACCTGCGCTCTGGGTACCATCAGCTGAAAGTGAAAGAAAGTGATATACCCAGAACGACTTTCAGGACCAGATACGGACACTACGAGTTTGTAGTCATGCCTTTTGGTGTGACTAATGCACCAGCGGTCTTCATGAACTTAATGAACAGAGTGTCTATAGAATACCTTGACAAATTTGTCATCGTGTTCATCGATGACATTCTAGTCTATTCTAGAACACCAAAGGAGTATGACACTCACTTGAGGATAGTACTGCAGACCCTTCAGCAAAAGCAGCTTTATGCTAAATTCTCAAAGTGAGAGTTCTGGTTAAATCAGGTGGCGTTTATAGGTCACATCATTTCTAAAGAAGGCATTCAGGTGGATCCAGCCAAAATAGAAGCGGTCAATAACTGGAGTAGACCCAAGAATGCCAAGGAGATCAGAAGTTTCCTTGGTTTAGTTGGGTACTATAGGAAATTCGTGGAGGACTTTTCCATGATAGCCTCTCCACTAACAACCTTAACTAGGAAGAATAAGAAGTTTGAATGGTCAAACAAATGTGAGCAGAGTTTCCAAGAGCTAAAGAAGAGAATGACCAGTGCTTCTATCCTGACTGTTCCAGAGAGTGACAAGAGTTTTGACATCTACAGTGATGCTTCCAAGATAGGCCTAGGAGCTGTTCTCATGCAAGAAGGAAAAGTTATAACTTATGCTTCCAGATAACTCAAAGATTATGAGAAGAATTACCCCGCTCATGATCTTGAGCTGGCAGCGGTGGTCTTTGCACTAAAACTCTGGCGACATTATTTGTATGGCGTTCAGTGCAGAATCTTCACAGACCATCAGAGTTGTAAGTACTTCTTCACCCAGAAGGACTTAAACATGAGACAGCGCAGGTGGCTAGAGTTGGTCAAAGACTATAACTGTGAAATCCTCTACCACCCATGCAAAGCTAACAAAAGTGGCAGATGCACTAAGCAGAAAATCCAGTGCATCTCTGATGTCCTTGTCATCATTATCCCTGCCACTGCAGAAGGAGTTGTCAGATTTCGGACTTGAAGTCATTTATGGGCAACTCTCTGCATTGACCTTAGAGTCAACCCTGCTTGAGGATATACATAGAAAGCAAAGTGAAGACCCAGATATCCAGAAAATCAAGCAAGGGATACAGGAAGAAGATAATTCGGAGTTTCGAGTATCAGACAGGGGAATTCTTTATCAGGGGAGTCGCCTTTGTGTTCCCAATGATGAAGAGTTGAGAAAGAAAATTTTAGAAGAAGCTCATAGTACTCCTTACTTCATGCATCCTGGCTCCACCAAGATGTATCAAGACGTGAAACAGAGGTTCTGATGGTCTGGACTCAAAAGAGACGTTGCTAAATATGTCAGTACCTGCCTGACATGCTAGAGAGTCAAAGCAGAACACCAGAGACCAGGAGGAATGTTACAACCTCTTCCAATACCAGAGTGTAAGTGGGAAGACATATCCATGGACTTCATAAAGGTCTTCCAAGAACTACAAATGGATATGACGCAATATGGGTAGTAGTGGATAGATTGACAAAGTCTGCTCATTTTCTAGCCATCAAGGTGTCTCACTCTATAGAGCAGTTGGCACAACTATACGTCAAGGAAGTGATCAGACTTCATGGAGTTCCTAAATCTATTATTTCTGATAGAGATGTGCGCTTCACCTCTCACTTTTGGGAGTGTGTTCAGACTGCATTAAGCACCAAACTCAAGTTCAGCACGACCTTCCATCCTCAGACTGATGGACAGACAGAGCGAGTAAATCATATCTTAGAATATATGCTCAGGGCTTGTGCACTAGATTTTAAGGAAAGTTGGTGCAAGTATCTGTGTTTAGCTGAATTTGCCTACAACAATAGCTATCAGACCACTATCAAGATGACACCTTATGAAGCATTGTATGGCAGGAAGTGCAGATCACCCATTTGCTGGCAAGAAGCAGGTGAAAGAAGAGAAATGGAAGTAGAGTTGGGCATCCAGACAGAGATGATAGATGAGACCACTCAGGCTATCCAGAAAATTAGACAGAGAATTAAGACTACCCAGAGCAGACAGAAGAGTTATGCTGACACACGCCGTAGGCCACTTGAATTCCAAGTAGGGGATTCAGTCTTTCTCAAGGTTGCTCCTATGAAGGGAGTGATGAGATTTGGCAAAAATGGCAAATTAAGTCTTCGTTATGTAAGACCCTACCCGATTACAGAGAGGATTGGGAAGGTAGCATATAAGCTGGACTTACCACAGGACATGTCGGCAATACATAATGTATTTCATGTCTCCATGCTAAAGAAGTGTCTCCACGACCCTAGCCAAGTGATTCAGCCTCAGACAGTGCAGATTCAAGAGGATCTTAGCTACGAGAGCAGACCTACACAGATAGTGGACAGAGCAGTCAAGAGACTAAGAAACAAAGAAGTGCCACTAGTGAAGGTCATCTGGCAGAACCAGAATCACGAGGAAAGTCATTTGGGAGCGTGAGGACAATATGAGGCAGAAATATCCAGAGTTATTCTAAGTTCGAGGACGAACTTTTTATAAGGTATAGGGAATTATAATAACCCAAATTTCCTCATTTTGAGTCCCAAAAATAATTTAAAAATATTTGAAAATGCTATAGAAATATTCTAGAGATTTTTAGAAATTTTTAGAGTATTTTTATGCAATTTTTGGAGGTCGTTAGGTATTTTTACTAAACGAAAGAAGTTTCGACAAAAAAATGTCCAAACCGAGACCTTTGACTTGGTCAAAACCCGACTAACAAAGTGTGCCAGCGGTCATTACTTGATCAAATAAAGGAAGAATTTTATTTAAGTAGTAAAAGTTAATAACAAGAAATAATAGGAAGAAAATGGGTAGCAGCCAAGATTCGAACCCACGAGCCGAGCCTTAAGCAGAACGCAGCCAACCAACTGTGCCAGCGGGCTTTGCTAATTTAGGATGGAGCGAAATATATTTATATGATAATAGTTAATAGAATACCTAGTTATAAGAAAAGAATTAGGTTTTCTCCTTCCCGAAAACTTTCTCTCCTCACGCGGCGTCGGCGCGACTTCTTCTTGGGCGGAAACGAAGCCAAGCTAGGGCTTTGTTTTCCTGCGGCAGGACAAAGTTCTCCGAGGGGTTTTCTCCACTTCTCGTCGAGGAGAAACTGTGAGCACGAAGAAGAGCCGGAATTTGAGCTGCCCGAACCCTAGAACCTTCCTTTCTTCTCGATTTAAATCCAAGAACACGCTGTAAGTAGCTACTCACCTGCGGTAAGAGTAGTTTCGAGATTTTTTGTCCTTGTTGCCGTGAATTGAGGATTTGGAACTAGTTGATTTTGAAGCTTGCTGCGGTGAATTGAGGTTTCAGATTCTTGAGTCTTTCTTTGGTTTTCGAAGCATTCTGTAAAGAAGGTTTTCTCTTGAAGCATGTTGTCATTTTTGTAGAGCAAGCATGTTTGTAGATCAAGCATGTTATGTAGATTCTACAGCCCCTTGTTGTTAACATTTCATTCCACAGCTCTTATAATTAGTATTTCATTTTACTGCTCCTATGATCAACATCTCAAATTTAGGTTTTCTTTGCTACCCTAATGGGCATGATCAGATTATATGTAACCCTACAGATTTGGGTTTTTTGTTGCTAGACAATGGGCAGGAAATGGTTCAGATTTTATATTTCTCTTGTATAGTAGTTACAGATCTTTTGTTGGGTTATTGGAGTATGACATGGTTAAAGTTGAAGCATGTTTAGGGATTTTGCGTTGCTGTCGTAAGTTTCATAAAGGGATCACAAAAAAAAAAAAAGGAAGGTTTGCCTTTCTTAAGTGAGAAGGGTCATTAATTAATCAGAGCAACTCCAAATAATTATCTAGTTGGCATAACCTGTTAGTTGAGGAAGTTTATGACAACTCGACTTAACTTGTTGGTATCAATTTATTATGGAAGAGTATGAGTCGTTTCCAACTGATTATACTAACTCTAAATATTTTGGTAGAGTATCAGTTGGTGTAACTAATTATTAACGGTCATATTAGTTACTAGTATGATTAACAGATACTTAGTTCCCTGTTTATCTCATTATTAGTGTTACTAATATTCACTGATTACATATGAGGTGTACTAATTAAACAGTCATGAGTAGTCTAAAGATGTTTACATGCATTTAGTACGTAATATTCACATACTGAATATATGGAATTAAGGTTAAATATCAAATATTAAGGAGCCTCACAATATAACTGATGAACACTACTAGGAGCCTCACTACTAGTGTTTTTAACTTTGTAATTGGTTTTAGTTCCATTTTTCAGAAAGTGAGTTGGATTCTGTTCTATTTGTGATCTTAATGTGCAAGTCGAGTTGTGCCGTGAAAGGGGTACAAGTAGCTTCTGTTCGGAATTTTTCCTATGCAGTCTGGTCAATTTGGGTTGTTAGACAGTTAACATGAGAAAGTGTACGTATTTAATGTATAGTTTTGGTTAAGTAGATATGTAGAATTGTTAGGTTTGGAATTTAACAAATTGTATACAGTAGCAATTTCTTTAGAGTTTCAAGTGCAGATTTTTAAGAGTATTGCTTGCAGATTTTGATATGTATTGTATGCAGAACTCCAATCTTAGAATAGATTTCTTAAGCTTAATATGCAGAATTTTATTAGATAGTAGGCTGAGTTTTTTTTTGTTTAAACATTTCATAGTTAGAATTTGCTTAAACATTGCAGTTTCTTTTTATAGAAGTGTGCTTTTAGAAGTATAAAGAATTATAAGAAAGATAAAGAAAAGAAAGAAAAGGCCAAGGCCTTAAGCGGATCTCAAAATCAAGATTTTAGGGATTTTGACACACAAGGTGCTTATTAAAATGCCAAGGCATTTAAAGAAGAAGTAATTAAGATAATAAGATATTTTACTTTGAAGAGGCTAGTACCCGACTTCCGAGGTTGTCATTAAATAAATCCGGTGTCCAATTCCGAGGTCTTGGCCCTGGTAGACCGAGGTATGCTCTTTTAGGATTGGTGGCTCGCTACCCCAACCTATTAGGGAACGCGCATAAGATTGTACTACGCCTGGGCCCAAGAGAAGTTGATTACTATTTTGAAGTATTATAAGTATAAGCTTTTGAACAAGTAAAATAAGTTTCACATAAGTATAAAAGTATTAAAGTATAAGTTTTAAACAAGTGGAATAAAAGAATAAGTTTAGAACGAATGAAATAAGTTTCATTTTGTTTTAAATCAACAAGTTTAGTTTTCTTCTATGCTAGCATGTTATTTAGATTAGCTTACTGTTCTTTACTATTAGAAGAGCATGAGTAGCTTTACATGTTTAGCATTTCAGTTTGTTATGATTCTTTTACTATTAGAAGAGCATGAGTAGCTTTACATGTTTAGTATTTTAGCCTATTTGATTCCTTTACTATTAGATGAGCATGAGTAGTTTTCAGTAAGCATTCAGTTAGTTTATGTTATAGATATATGTACATGCATATCGAGATTTTGTGAGTTAGATAGCGCTTACTAAGTAAATTTTGCTTATAAATTGCATTTCCTCTTACTACAGATAAAGGAAAGGAAAAGATATAGCAAGGAAGACGACAAGGTGGTGCGGATGATGTGTGATGTTGAACTATGAAAGCCTCGGGACTTGGCTAAGAAGTTGTTTAGAGACTTTCTTTAATGTTATTAGAGAAGTTGAGACTGTTAAAGAGTTGTTTCTTTTTTCTTTTGTTGCTAATTGAGACTATTCCGCATTGTTAGTTTAGTTGTTTCCCACTATTGGAGCTTTATTCATTTGCTATTGCTAGAATAGTTTTTTTTAGTTGTTGTGTCTTATTACTGTGTGGTTGTGAAGTATATATACCAGCCGCATGTGGCTGATGGTTTATTTTGCATGTATTGATGATTATTGTCACCGGTACAGGGGGGATTCTGCCGAAATTTTTCGGCAGGAACTTCTCTGGGGCCGTGATAAATTTAAGTGTTGCTAATAATAACATAAGTAACACTAGTAAGTAGAGTAATAGTTAAGTAATGGTCACCCTTAGAGAGTAGTATAGTAGTAAGAAGGGTGGTCGTTACACGGATGAGGGACGATGTACAACCTAAAAGATGTGCAATCATCCTCCGAGTAATCTTTCGTTATCTGTATTTTAACTGCTTCTTATATCCTCCGTCATCAACGAGAGGGTTAAGAGAATATGCTGTCAAGATTCCATTGCATGTGCTATAGCCGTAAAATATAATTCTCTGGCAAGTAGTTGTTATTCCCTATAGGATTGTTGTGATTCTATGATAATATTGTCCCCTAGAGATAGCCAAATTAAAACTTTTAGCCGATCGCTTGTATCATGTGATACTTGTCTTTGAAGAGGCGGGAACCAAGCCCCAAAAGATCTGATCGGCACTTTGTACTGATCGACCATATGTTATGAGACGCACTCGAAATGTTAACCTGGGAGTTCGACCGACCCTATATCTAGTCGTGGGGGTGATGAACCTTGAAAATCCGACTAGTGTTACGACCGATCGACCGACCATAGTCTTGGAAGTCCGACTAGTTATTAGGGCAACCAATTATATATTGAAAGATTGTAGCAATGAGTTAGATCCCATATGCTTGACCAGTGTTAGTCTATACATCTTGGCACTGGGTGGAATGACGAGTCTCTTAAGTCTGATCGACTCTAGGGTTGCCTGATCATGTGCTCCGGATAGAAGCTAGGTCTCATAAGTCCGATCAATCTTTTGATCAACCGACTATAAACTGGATGTCTAGACACATGGAGTACTATATCCCTCCAGTCCAATCAACGATCTTACGCCGACCATCCTCATATCGAAGATCTTAACACTAAATGAGAAGCTAAGCTGATTACAAATGAGGCTTAACTATTATCTCATCTTAATTTTAACTACCATCTTATCTTAAATTTGACGGTCGCATCACCTTTAAATCTACTCACAGCAGTATAAAAAATGATCATAACTCACGTAGATTGATATTGTTTAATTTAAACAACAGCAGAATGAGTTCCACTGGATAACACAAATTGAGGGGGTGCTTGGTTGATTGAAAGGAATGGGAATAAGAATGAGATTGATAGAAGTAGAGAATGAAAATGGGGACTTTCCCATTCCTCTCGTTTTACTAGGGAATGACTCATTCCCATATTTAGGATAATGAATACATGAGACCCATGATTAATCCTCCAACTAAATACTCACTTTCAATCCCTTTCTTATTCTTTACTCTCATTCCATCCAACCAAGCACCCAGACTCTTAATTCATGTGTGAATGTCACAAATGCAAGTAAAAGTAGCCGGAAAGAACACGACAAGTACAATTAAACTCGTGCATTGATTTTCCTGCATGCATCTCTATCAGCTGCCAAGTAAGTCAACTTCTGACCTTTCTCAGCTGAACGCAAAAGTCTCAAAGGCCTGAAACAAAGATTCTCTTTCAGTCCCCATTGCCCACTATTCGCTTGGAACTATATTATTTAAGGACACCTCTCTGCCACAATCTTTTTCTCCATGAAGAAGTAGAGTCAGTCAAAATGCCTGCTTCCCTCCTGCATCAAATTGCAACTTTTCTTCTCCTCCTCTGTTTTCTGAGGACTTCTTCTGCAGTGCTGTTCTCCTCCCTGCACCAGGATCTCATAGTCACTGCATCACCAAGACCAGGCCAAGGTTAGTGCTTTCTCCTCGTACAATTTTGGAACTGTAACTTCATAGAGATTTCTTGGTTGGGCGTGCAGTGTTGTATGCCGGCGTGGACCAGATCAGAGTGAGCTGGGCTCTTAACGGGAGCCTCCCCGCCGGCGCCGGCGCGGCCTACGCAAAGGTGAAGATAAGCCTGTGCTACGCGCCGGTGAGCCAGGTCGACCGCAGGTGGCGCAAGACCCGAGACGACCTCAAGAAGGACAAGACGTGTCAGTTCAAGATCACCACCACGCCCTACGCCTCCGTCGGCGGCTCCTACGACTACGCCGTGGAGCGGAGCATCCCCACGGCGACCTACTTCGTGAGGGCCTACGCGCTCGACTCCTCCGACGTCGAGGTCGCCTACGGGCAGACCACCGACGCCAAGAAAACCACCAACCTGTTCCACATCATCGGGATCTCCGGCCGGCACGCGTCGCTGGATATAGCTGCTGCATGCTTCTCGGCCTTCTCCGTTCTCGCGCTTACTTTCTTCCTAGTGGCTGAGAAGAGGAAGGCCAAGCAATGAGAAAGGTCAAAGTTTTCATAAGAGCTTCGTCCTCGATTGAAAAAAGTTAGCCGAGGAAGATGAAGATCGAGGAGCACAGCCGACTTTAGTAGAATCGGAGGCTCAATTCTGTCAATCCCTGTGTAAGAAAAAATTATTATTAAAAGTAAAATAATTCAGGAATATGCATTTATCTATTTTTTTAATTTAGCGAATATGAATAAAATTCGTAAGAATAATTCACAGGAATAATCAATTCTAGTCCTACTTATCGACAAATAGTCGAG